>NC_059142.1:56796769-57117662 GCF_020740605.2 Lemur catta | reverse complement strand
CAACCAAGTATCATATCCAGTAAAACTGTCCTTCAAAAATGAAGAAGCCGGGCACGGTGACGCCTGTAGTCCTAGCTACCTAGGAGGCTGAGGTGGGAGGATCACTGGAGCCCACGAGTTCAAGGCTGCAGTGAGCCATGACCACACCTAGGAGCAGCTGCTGCAGTCCAGCCTGGGCAACAGAGCAAAACAAAAAAAAAGGCCGGGCGCGGTGGCTCACGCCTGTAATCACGCCAAGGCCAGTGGATCACTCGAGGTCAGGAGTTCGAGACCAGCCTGAGCAAGAGCGAGACCCCGTCTCTACTAAAAATAGAAAGAAGTTATATGGACATCTAAAAATATAGAGAGAAAAAAATTAGCCAGGCATGGTGGCACATGCCTGTAGTCCCAGCTACTGGGGAGGCTGAGGCAGGAGGATCGCTTAAGCCCAGGAGTTTGAGGTTGCTGTGAGCTAGGCTGACGCCACGGCACTCTAGCCAGGGTGACAGAGTGAGACTCTGTCTCAAAAGAAAAAAAAAAAAAAAAAAAAAAAAGGAGAAAAAAAAGGAGCGGGGGGAGTGGGGGAGGGGCACCCAGAAATTAATACATTCTCAAATAAACAAAATTTGAAAGAATTCATTAACATTAGATCTGTCCTACAAGAAACACTAAGGGAGGCCTTTAGGTTGAAATAAAGGTCTACAATGAAGGTAAATACCCAGGCAAATATAAAAGCTAGTATTACCGTAATTTTGGTTTGTAACTCTACTTTTGATTTCCTATAGGTTCAAAAAAACAAATGCAGGCTGGGCGCGGTGGCTCATGCCTGTAATCCTAGCACTCTGGGAGGCCGAGGCGGGTGGATCGCTAGAGGTCAGGAGTTCGAGACCAGCCTGAGCAAGAGTGAGACCCTGTCTCTACTAAAAAAAAAAAAATAGAAAGAAATTATATGGACAGCTAAAAATATACAGAAAAAATTAGCTGGGCATGGTGGCGCATGCCTGTAGTCCCAGCTACTTGGGAGGCTGAGGCAGAAGGATCACTCGAGCCCAGGAGTTTGAGGTTGCTGTGAGCTAGGCTGACGCCATGGCACTCTAGCCAGGGTGACAGAGCGGGACTCTGCCTCAAAAAAAAAAAAAAAAAGAAAAGAAAAGAAAAATTAGCCCGGCGTGTAGCAGCTGTAATCCCAGCTACTGGGGAGGCTGAAAGCAGGAGGATCACGTGAGCCCAGCAGTTGCAGGTTGCAGTGAGCTACGATGATGCCACTGTACTCTAGCCCTGGAGACAGACCCTGTCTCAGAAAGAAAAAAAAACAAACATCCTCTAACAGCTTAGAAATGGCAAAAACAAAGTATTTTTAAAACACTCCCTATACACTCAAAATGCTATTATACTCTGAAAAGAACATGATAGTAGTCTCCAATTTACTTGTTTAGGGTTTTCTATATTCCACCTGTTCAAATAAAAGACAAAAGATGAGGCCGGGCACAGTGGCTCACACTTGTAATCCCAGCACTTTGGCAGGCCAAAGGCAGGAGGATCGCTTGAGCCCAAGAGTTGGAGGTTGCAGTGAGCCATGATGACACCACTGCATTCCAGCCTGGGTGACAGAGCAAGGCTTTGTCTCTTTAAAAAAAAAAAAAAAAAAATTTAAGGTGAAGTTTTCTTACCGGTAATGATTGGTGTCTAACACTAAGAAACAGCATCATGGACAGTTGGGGCTTTGGTGACACTGACATCACGTCAACAATTCAATCTCCAGTGGAACCAGGATCACAGAAAACTGCAACAACTCAGCTATAACTCAATGTCTTCTTTTCCCATTAACCATAAATGTTTCCAGAATATTTATATCAACCTAACTAAAGTCAATTAACATGGCTAAGAATAATACTCAAGTGGAAGAATGTTAGGCTACCACTGCCTTAAAAAGAACTGAGATGAAGACCGGGGCGCAGTGGCTCACGCCTGTAATCCTAGCACTCTGGGAGGCCGAGGCGGGTGGATCGCTAGAGGTCAGGAGTTTGAGACCAGCCTCAGCAAGAGCGAGACCCCCATCTCTACTAAAAATAGAAAGAAATTATATGGCCAACTAAAAATCTATATAGAAAAAATTAGCCGGGCATGGTGGCGCATGCCTGTAGTCCCAGCTACTGGGGAGGCTGAGGCAGGAGGATTGCTTAAGCCCAGGAGTCTGAGGTTGCTGTGAGCTAGGCTGACGCCACGGCACTCATTCTAGCCTGGGCAACAAAGCAAGACTCTGTCTCAAGAAGAAAAAAAAGAAGAACTGAGATCAATCTTCTCACAAGTAGAGATAAGACTTAGGATGACATTTTCTCGAGTCTTTCCAAAACTGCAAAGGGAGAAGAATTATTTAGTGATTCCACCTGAGGTGTCTCCACCCCCAAGCTCCAGCATTTTAGAAAAGGCACTTTCAGGCCCAATGCAGTGGCTCATGCCTGTAATCCCAGCACTCTGGGAGGCCCACAACGGGAGGATGGCTTGAGCTCAGGAGTTCAAGACCAGCCTGGGCAAGAGTGAGACCCCATCTCTACTAAAAGTAGAAAAACTTGGCCTGGACTGGTAGCTTGTGCCTGTAGTCCCAGCTACTCAGGAGGATAAGGCAGAGGATGGCTTCAGCCTGGGAGTTCGAGACTGCAGTGACCTGTGATGACACCACTGCACTCTAGCCTGGGCAACAGAGCAAGACTCTGTCTCAAAAAAAAGTTCTTTCAGTTTAATTTGAACAAATGCTTTGGTAGCATAAAGGTTTTAAGCAAGTACCATTTATTTTTGTTTTTTCTTTTTGAGACAGAGTCTCACTGTAGCCCTGGCTAGAGTGCAGTGGTGTCATCAAGCTCACTGCAACCTCCAGCCCCCAGGTTCAAGCTATCCTCCTGCCTCAGCCTCCCAAGTAGCTCGGACTACAGACACGAGCTACCATGCCTGGCTAAGTTTTTTATTTTTCCTGTTTTATTCGTAGAAACAGCGTCTTGCTCTTGCTCAGGCTGGTCTTGAACTCCTGACCTCAACCGGTCCTCCCACCTCGGCCTCCCAGAGTGCTAGGATTACAGGCGTGAGCCACAGCACCCAGCCGGCAGGTACCATTTGTAAAAAAAATTATCAAACTCACCACCAACAGGGCCAAGTGTGATATTCAACTATTATCAACTGCTAGATTACTGTCCAACAGGGGGTCTCCACTTTCCCACTACTGACATTTGGGGCTGGATTATTCCTCGTGGTGGGGATGTCCTATGCATCACAGGATTTTCAGCAGCATCCTTGGCCTCTGCTCGGTACACAGTAGCACCAACCCTCCCCGTTTGTGCCAACCAAATGTGTCTCCAGACACTGCCACGTGTCCTGAGGAGGCGAAGGAGGGACAGACTCAGCCAGATGAGGACCACTGTTGTATCCCCGCACCTTTCACTGGACAAAGCAGGCACGCGTTCCATCTCAAATGACAAACGGCAACAAAACCCAAATACAATCTAAAAATCTCAGCAGAACTCCCCCGTTTGTAGCACATCAGCTGCGGAATATAAAATCCAACACACTCTGACCTGACGTCTGCTGGGCAAGGCGGCACCTCTCCTGCTGCGGCTCTGGGCTAGGTGCTTCCTAGGCTCCCTGCACTACCGCCCCTGGGATGACAGGGGTAGTGCCGGCCAGAGCCTGCTTCAATTAAACATGCCCTCCAGTATTGTATTTCATTAGCACATTCAAAAATCCCTCGTGAAAAGTGTAGAAGCTGACTTACTACACTGCCATTATTTAAGGTATTATAAATTGCTTCAAAAACCAAACATAGAAAACAAGAGCTGCACAAAAATGTTAAACAGATAAGAATTCTATCCAGAATGCAAACTGCTTTCATTAAAAGCTTCCCTAATTTAGAAACCCTCTTTTCTTCATTTTCAAAAAAAAAAAAAAAAAAAAAACTTTCTCCTCAGCCAAGAAATAATAGTTGCATTTTCACAATGGAAAAATCTGTTACTATAACAGCATCATCTTTTGGAATATTTCCACCAATTATGCACAAAGCTGTGCTGTGCTTCTGCTGCTAAATGGGGAAGCCACATCTGCTAGAATCCCTTCACTGGATGATCAGCACCTGAGAACCACGGAGAACAGTAATGTTAAATCATCAGTTAAGGCCGGGCACTGTGGCTCACGCACGTAATCCTAGCACTCTGAGAGGCTGAGGCAGGAGGATCGCTCAAGATCAGGAGTTCGAGACCAGCCTGAGCAAGTTCGAGACCCCGGCTCTACTAAAAATAGAAAGAAATGATCTGGACAGCTAAAAATATATACAGAAAAAATTAGCCGGGCATGGTGGCGCATGCCTGTAGTCCCAGCTACTGGGGAGGCTGAGGCAGAAGGATCACTTGAGCCCAGGAGTTGGAGGTTGCTGTGAGCTAGGCTGACGCCACGGCACTCTAGTCCAGGCAACAGAGCCCAGGCAACAGAGTGAGACTGTCTCAAAAAAAAAAAGAAAAAAAAAAAAAAAAACCATCAGTGAAGGGGTACAGGTGCTTCCAATACATACCAAGGGGTATACACATGTGTGGGATATGGTCCCCGCCTTGGAAGACTAAGAGGAAGAAGAGGAAGACCAAGATCAGGGGAGAAAGTTGCCTAAGAAGGTGAATTATAGCCCCAGAGATGAGGAAATAGATTAGAAAGTGTCGTGGACACTGAGAAGCCCCTTCCTGCTTCCCAGAGCCTGACAGTTTCAAGAATGGCACATTATCTACCACTCCTAGGGGGTCCCAAGCCCCTGTGTCACCCTGGAAGGCTGCAGGGTGACATTCAACGCTTGCAGGGGACTTTACCTTCAGGTCTTCACTGCCTCCCAGGCAGAAACTACGGCCAGAGTTTCAAAAGTACATATGGTTTGTTAGACTTCAATTTAAAAAAGTAGTTAAAAAAAAAAAAAAAAAGAAGAAAAAGAAAAACAGCCAGGCACTGTGGCTCACGCCTATAATCCCAACTGCTCCAGAGGCTGAGCGGGGAGGATCACGTGAGCCCAGGAGTTCAGGACGAGCCTGGGCAACCTAGTGAAAGCCCCATCTCTACAAAAACTAATTAGCTGGACATGGTAGCACACACCTGTAGTCCCAGCCACTCGGGAGGGCCAAGGTGGGAGTTTGAGCCCAGGAGTCTGAGGCTACAATGAGCTATAATTGTGCCACTGCACTCTGGCCTGGGCAACAGAGCAGAACCCCGTCTCTATAAATATAAATTTAAAAAAATTTTAAAAAAGAAAAAGACAAAAAGAAGAACAGCCAGGCACAGTGGCTCATGCCTAAAATCCCAGCTACTCTGGAGGCTGAGACGGGTGGAGTGTTTGAGGCCAAGTAGTTCAAGACCAGCCTGGGCAACACAGCAAGACCTTGCCTCTTTTAAAAAAATGTTTTCTTAATTTCAAAAAAAGAAAAACAGTGTATTGTGAATTGCTAAGTTCTTCCATTGGAAATCTTTAATTCCAAAATAACAGCATAGTCAAAGTGTAAAGCATTAATGAGCAAGTAACCTTCAACTCAGACCACACCAGGACATTAAATTTAAACAAGTCTTTTCCTGCCTCCTGCCCAGGCCAGAGGCAGTTCCCCTCTTCCCTTGTAACCAGGGAAGGTTTGTAAGGAAGCTGAGAAGAGGGGCTGTGGGCGCCAGCAGATGGACCTCTCCCAGGACTGGCCGGCCCCTGGGTGACACCAGCCACGCCCCACAGCCTGTCTTTATCCTTAGGCCCCGATGAAACTTCAAACCGTGCTCACCACTTCCAAGAAGCCCTCAGCCCTCAACCAATTTACTGCACACACGTGTCCAGGTGCGTGTGATGTGAGCAAGCTGAGGAAGGCTTGCCCTCTGGAACACTTCCACCCTTGTATCACATTTTCTGTCACCCTGCTGGTGACAGTCATGCCCTAGATGCCCATGGGCCCTCTGTACCAGGCCCCAAGCAACGTGCTAAGGACACTGTGATGGACAAAACAGATGCAGCCCCTGATGTCTACCAGGGGCACAGACCAGCCCACGTCACCCAGTGGGAGGGACTAAAATTCAGGCAAGTGCAAGCCAGGAGCCTCCTGTCCAGGAGCCTGTGCCCACCCTCTCCTGGCAAAGCCAGTTGGTGCACAAATGACCCCAACAGGTGACTGGTCACAGAGGCTTCTTTCTCAAAAATTAGAAACTGAAATTATTTTGGATCTGAAACGTCCTGAACTATTCACTAAGCAAACATTATTCAAATGAGGTGAGATTAGGGTTGAGTTTTACCACGGGAAGAACTGAACACTGGGTGAAGCAGAAGCAGCTTGGTTGTTGGGTTTTGAACTTAATGATGATGCTAAAATAGCTGCACTGTGTTCCCAATGTCTACAGATCAGTGACAAAAATGTATCTTGATTTGCCAAATGAATGCGTATTATAGCTTTTAAAGAAAAAATACAAAGTGGTCGTTAAAGGCAATTAATTTGCATACTGAGCACTTTTTAAAGTGCAAAGCACCACTTGCCCCTCTGCTAAGAATCTGCCATTTATACAGACAAGGTGCCAATTCCTGGGTCCTGAACCCTGGCTCTCAGCTCTACTCACAAGCCTGTCAAGAAAAGAACGTCAGCTCATAAAACTAAGGCATTTCAGCCAAGCTTGCAGCCCATAAAGAAGGAAACACGTCAAATATCACCAAGGGCTCTGTTCTGACCGGCTCTGCTCAGGTCTTCAGACAAGGCAATCACATTTTTTATCTTTTCCTACTGGGAACTCTGTCCTCCTCCTCATGCCTCCTCAGGCCCACCAGGGCTCCCACCTGGCAGTTAGCAGGTTTCCATTCCTCCTAACCCTAATTGCATCTGCACCGTCCTTCCAACCCCTCCCCCACATTCCTTACATCCCCACCCCCACACCCAGCAGCCCTCCCAAGGGCTGCTCAAAACTTCCTGATTGCCCTGGGACCCTCCACACTTCCCTCTTTCTGGCCCCAGTATTCTCTGGGAACCCAAACCCTTCCTGAGTAGCCCAGGGCCGTGAGCTCCTTCAGCTCATTCTCCAAGTCTCCACTGGAAGCCTGACTGCGGGCTGGAGCCCTCTCTGGCGCTCACCTGAGGGCCGCTGAGACAGCGAGCAAGCCTTCAATCTCAGCAAGCCTTCGCAAGCCTTCCAACACATGACCAGACATAACCTGCAGGTCAAAACGTGCCACGTAAGAAAGGAAGTGTTGAAGTACCACTAGGTAGAACGGACATGAGGTTAATTTGGCGCAGGAACAGGGGTCATTTTTCTAAATGAATTTCTGTTTTGCACGTTACATAGTTTGGGGCAATAGCAAATTCAACTTGTTCTATTTATGTTTGGCTATTAGATATTATAGGATATTATTGGTCAACAATGTGTCAAATTCATTTGACATTTTCAAAACACAAACTGACAAAGAGTTGCTTATTTTTATTTCTAAATTATACTGAGTTTGCTACCATGGCAACAGTAAGAGCAACAACAAAACCACACATTCCCTTCCAATTGACCTTCCTAAAACACTTTACTAGTCTCAGATGCCAGACTAGGCCCTTGGACAAACAAGGACTCTGTCCTCAAAGAGGACATTCTTTATTCTGCCACTGATCAAAGTAAAAATGCCCCCTCCAGATCCAAGCAAACCTCGAGCGCCAGCTGTTCCACAACCTAAGGTCCCTTCCAGCCTAAACTGCCCCTTCTCCAGCGCCAGGCTACAGCCCCAGCCACACCTGCCAGGCCACCTCCACCTGCCCACCTCCAGGAGCCCTGCCCAGGTGGCCCAGGGGCCCTCATGGAGCCCACCCTATGGTCCCAGTAACATCTGTGTCTCCAGCAAATCCAAGGCTCTCAGAAAGGAAAACATTGCATTTCTTTACACAGAGCCCTGCATAATTAGCAAAAAAATCAAGGAGCTGCAGAAATCGCTTGTTTTCTGGAAAACCACACACCCTGACACTCCCGTGCACACCAAGCCCCCCCCCACCCATTCACACTGGCCATGGGGCTCACCAACCACTGTGGAAAAGGCTCTTGTATTTGCATCTTACCAAAATTATTTAAAATACTCATGACAGCCAACAACAGGATCACAGTCCTCAGCTTTCTCTCTTCTTCTCAAATTAACACATTATGTAGTACTTCAATGGAATGATAAACCACACCTTAAACCTAAACTTCTTACCTACACTTCCAAATTCTCTGTGAATTCTTAATACAAATTCAAAATGTGAATTTATTTTAAAGTTGTAAGTGAAATAAAATCATTGTGGTTCAAATAAGAGACCAACCATGGGTTGTCATATTTTCTAACTCTACAGTGATTTTGAATTCAGTAGGCAAGGCCGGGCACAGTGGCTCACACCTGGGCCTGTAATCCCAGCACTTCAGGAGACTGAGGCAGGAGGATTGCCTGAGGACGGGAGTTCAAGACCAGCCTGGACAACAAAGCAAGACCCTATCTAGACAAAAAATAAAAATTAAAAAATCAATAGGCAAACCTGAAATAAGCATTAAGAATATTTCAGCCTCTACATAATTACTCTAAACTACATGTGCTTTTAAGCTTATATGCTTGATTTGATTTTTAAACTTAAAAAAACAACTTGTAACTCAAACTTGAACACTGACCTTAAATTTAAGAAAAAAATTTTTAAAACAATTTATCTACCTTTCACTAGTAGCAATGTTTAGAGCCCATTCCATTAACCTGTGTTACTACCCCACACCAAAAACTTAGAAGCGATACCTTACAGAAAGGGAGGTGCTGAAATAGTCTACAAAGTAATCACTGAATTCAGTGTACAAATGCCAAAATCCCTTCTGTGAGAAAAACCACCCCACTATGTGGCGTTAGCAGGCCCACAGGAAGTGCAGGACTTGCGATGGCCTCGGAGGCCACTGGGCTCTGCCCTGTGCACAAGCTGGAGGTGAAGGTCAGGGGCCCGGGCTCCATTTCACCCTTCTCCTTAGGTACTCACCTCTCCTGCGAGGTTCACTCTATCCTTCCAAACTCTGAATTTGCTCCCTCACTGATTGAAAGGTCAATTTATTTCCATGTTTACCACGTTGGCATGTGCAAAATTCAATTCAACACAAGTGATTCTGGCTGAACAATAATTAAAGAGTTTTCTTTAAAAACTCAAAATCTTCAGAGTAAATGTATAATTTCCTCTGTTGTGACGCTGAGTTTTTTGTAAATAACAAACTGTTAGATTAAAGGGCAACCATTAGGCTCCTACCACTGATTTTAGTATTTTGGTTTGAAAATAACATTCCTTAAATTGCTACTATCAAGGTTTAAGGAATCAGCTGACACAACTTTCCAGGGCTGTCTATGCAACAGCGCGGGGCACACACAAGCTAAGGAACTAAGAAACGCAAGACAGCTCTTACCAGCATCGCCCAACTCAACAGTTAAAAATTCCAGTTTGTGGACAAAGGCTGTATTTTGCAATGATCTAGAAATGAGCCCCTGAGGAGTAATTAGCATTTCCTAGAGAGCAAGTTTGTTTTTCAAGCAGAGTAAATGATAACTTCATAAAAATCATAGAAACAAACTAATTTGTTTTGCAGCAGGACTGACAGTTCCCTTTGAGGCTCACTTAACTCTACCTGACCTTTTAATAACTTCTAAATAATCAACTGTCTTTTTAAAAAAAGTTTTGGAAGTATCTATTTTCCCAAAGTTTTAAGGTTCAGGGCATGGACTTAAAATCTATTATGCTTGAAGACTTTTCAACTTTCAGGCTACCGAAAAACATGGTGAAGGACTCAAAACACCGTATCTTTAAGTATTTTACTACTGAAAACACGAACGAAAAGGAAGTAAGAGACAACCCTTTATAAGCTAACAAGATGCAGATTTTAGTTTGGGGTAGTTCTTCCAAACACACGCAGTTTAACATTTCTGTCCACTACGACCTACCTGCTGGCTAGAAACAACACATGCGCACTCCCAGAACGCACGGGGACCCCAAAGCCCTCGACCCAGGCACAGGGGGCTCTAACTTTAGGAAGGTGAAGGCCTGGGGGGCTGCACCTGCCGGGCGGGGGCGGGGACTGGAGGGTCCTGTGGTCTGTGTCCCTGCTGGGGGTTGGGGTCTGGGTCCGGGCAAGTGTCCTGGGTTCGGATCCAGCTGGGGAGATGAGCGTAGGTCTGGGGTCTGGTCATGGGGGGTGGGCGGGGCGCGGCGTGGGTCCTGGTCGTGGGGGGAGGCTTGGGGGGGGTCGGGGGCGGGTGGGTCCGGCTCGTGGGTCGTGGTGTGGGCCCGGATCGCGGGTCTGCGGGGGGCTTGCGGCGTGGGTCCCGGTCGCCAGTCGCGGTCTACCTGCTCCGGCCAGTGGGTCGGGCCTGGGTCCGGTCCGGTCCGGCCCCGCCCGCCGCGCCAGGCCGCAGACCCCGCCCCCGCCCGCCCGCGGCCACTCACACGCGCGGCAGCTGCAGCGGCGGCGCCCCGCGCCTCTGGAACACGCCGTCCACGAACACGCCGTTCTTGCCGAGGCAGCGCAGGTAGAAGTCGCCGCCCGAGTCCGGCCGGGGCTGCGCGGCCGGCAGCTCGGGGGCCGCCCCGCCATGGCCGCCGCCGCCGCCCGGGGGCGTGAAGATCTCGAGGTGGCGCCGGGAGATGAAGCTCGAGTGGCCCATGCTCACGTCCACCGAGCCCTGCGACGAGTTGCGCCCGATGGTCACCGAGCGCTTCTTCATCAGATACTCGAACTCGCGGCCCTCGAGCCGCGCCACGGCCCAGCCACCCGGCGGGGACCCGCCGCCCCCGGCCCCGCCGCCCCCGGCCGCGCCGCCTGTGGGTGGGGGGCCCGCGCCCGAGAGCGCCGCCGCGGCCGCCGCCATCGGCCTGCGTGAGGGCCCGCCGGCCGCTGGGCGCGGGCGCGGGTGGCGCGGGCCGAGGCCCAGGCGCGAAGTCGGCCGCCGCGCTCCGCAGCGAGGCCCAGCCGAGGCCGCCGGCCGGCGAGCGAGCGAGCGGCGCGAGGGGCGGGAGCACGCGCGGCCGCGCCACCGGGCCGGCGCGCCGGGCCCGCCCCGAGCCGACGGACAGCCGCGCCGGCCAATGGGGGCTGTGCACGGCAGTGGGGCTACCGCGGCCGGCCAATGGCGAGCCACGCCGCGCCGAGCGCCGCACGTCCGGCGGCGTCGCCCCTACGCAGGCCGGCCTTCGGGCGGCGCGAAAACCCGGGGCGGAAAGCCTGGGCCCGCGCGGGATCGGGGCGGCGGGGGCCGCCGGGGCCGAGCCCGGGCCGGGGCCGGGGCCGCGGCGGGTGGGTGGGTGGGCGGCTCCGCGGACGGGGCGGCGGCCGAGCTTCAGGCCCGCGGCCTCCCCGGGGATACCGGGGCTGCGGGCCGCCGCTCTCGGTCGGGGTTGGCGGGCGCCTGGCGCGGCTGGGCACTGACAGGTCTCAGAGTTAGTGCTTCACCGCAGCAGGAAACGGTCCTGAGGTCCGCGGCCGAGCAGCTCGCCGTGCAGACGGTCGCTCGTCAGCGAGGCGACCCGCGGCCGCACGGCGGCCTCAGCGTGCTGCTGCGCGCCGTGGCGAGGCCCGCGCGGGTCCGCGGAGGTCGGCGGCGGGCGGCCTGGGTGGGCCCGGGTGGGTCCGGGGCCCGCGGCACACACGTGGGTAAACACACCGCGCAGACAAAGAGCGGCAGGTGCCGAAAGGAGGAAGTGGGACCCAGAGGTGGGGCAGGGAGGACGCGTCTGCGCCGGGGCCCTGCGGCAGGGATGTGCGGGGGTCCCGGGCCCCAGCGTCTGTGACCAAGGGAAGGCGAAGCCACCAGGAGCGAAATGGGAAACCACTGGGCATTTGGAGCACAGAAGTAATATGATCCGATTTAACTTTTAAGAAGTTCTACCTGTTTGCTGTGTGCACTTTAGGGGACAAAATTGAATTGAAAACAAGGAAATCCGTTATGTGTCCCTTTTAACGATTCAGGCTACGGAAAAAGTAGCTGGACCCACCATCCTTAGAGCTTTTTGCATGAGTACCCAATAAACTGACATTGTGAAAATCTATAAGCCCCCACATTTAAGATAACAGCAAACATTTCTGTCATGTTTAAATAGTTGCAGTCGGTGTAATTTCCCAAATATTGTAAATATTGACTTTTAAAATAAAACCAGATATCATTTCTTAAATGTATCAAATGAACCAGAATGATCTGAAACCCATCATCCTATGTTTTCTAAATATACAAACAATCTCTTGGTTAACAGTCAAGAGTTTTACATTAAACCTTTTCCTCCTGAACTCATTTCCATTAAAATTCCCACATAAATTTTATTCTAAATGCAATAGGTGTTTATGCTTGAACATAAGTTATTGCTGACCCTATTATTTATTGCTGGAGATACAGGTTAGGTACAGATATATAAAATACTTGTATAAACGTACATACATTTAATTTATGATTTCCTGTGAACTTAAGTATCATGTTAAAAACATTTCTCCTAGATTGAATTAGTATTAATATTCCAACAATTATTAGCTCATCATAGACCAAAGCAACATAAATACATGTAAATTTTGATCAAGACTAAAAAGTTGAATTATACTGGAGATTTATCTTTTAATAGCATGTGTAGAGCTTTTTTTCCCCTGATAATTAGTTTCTGTATCCACTGATGAGAAGTAATTATTGCTATAATGAGGCGGGGTACAGAGTCAATAGTATCCCTTTTTTTCATAAGTGTATATGTATAAGTGAATGGAACTACAGGAAGTTTTATTACAGCAACCTAACCCTATTCTTTGAAACTTCTGATTGTAGGTGTTGCATGAGAGCTGAGAGGAAGTTGCAGAGTTTTCACAGGACTGGAAGATGTTGTGACAAAGCTAAAACGTCTTGGTCCAACCTAGGAACTCAGTTGAGACCCCAGAAAGGCAACACCCCAGGAGTAAGGGCTTTAGGAGCAGGGGTGTGTAAACTTTACTAGTGTAAAGGAAAAACTAAAATATTGGAAATGAAGAATTCATAGAATTAGCTGAACACCAGACTAGATACAGCTGAAAAGGGGATTTTTCACCTCAAAGTCACATCAACAGAGATGGTCTGAATTGAAATGTAGAGAGAAAAAAGAAGAAAAATGAGGCAAAAAAAGAAAACAGAAAAGAATATTAGAGACCTGTGGGACAAGATCAAAACGTCAAATGTATGTAAAATTGGACTCCCAAAAGGAGGTAAGAAAGTAAATGTAGCAGAAGAAATATTTAAAGAGATAATATGTAAGAAGGTTACAAATTGATGAAAACATATGATACCAACCCACACATCCAAACAGTGCAGCAAGCCCTCAAAAAATATGTAAGTTCAAAGGAAAACACATGGAGGCATCTCATAGTTCAGCTGCTGAAAATCAGCACTAAAGAGGAAAGTTCTAAGAGGAGACAAATACAGAAAGACATATTAGATTCATGGAGCCAGCAGTAAGAATGACAGCGGACTCCTTATCAAAGGCAATGGAAGCCAGAAGACAGAGAAATGACAGGTGTAAAATACTAAAAGTAAAACAAACAGAAGTCATTGAGATCAGAATTCAATATCTAACAAAAACGTCCTTTAAAAATTACAGGCAATGAAAGATGTTTTCAGATAATCAAAAGCTGAGAATGTCACCAGAAGACCTAGCCTTCAAAAAACACTGAAGGAAATTCCTCTGGCCAGAGGAAAATGATCTCAAATGGAATCCCAGTTCTGCACTAGTGAATGAAGAATACCTGAGAAGGTGGCTATGTGGGTAACTATAAAAGATGTTTAAAATAATTTCTTTAAAAGATTGGCTGTGGGGACAGTGGCTCACACCTGTAATCCCAGCACTCTGAGAGGCCAACACTAGAGGATCACTTGAGGTCTGGAGTTTGAGACCAGCCTGAGCAGGAGCAAGACCCTGTCTCTACTAAAAATAGAAAAATTAGCTGGGCATGGTGGTGTACACCTGTGGTCCCAGCTGCTGGGGAGGCTGAGGCAGGAGGATCACTTGAGCCCAGCAGTGGGAGGCTGCAGTGAGCTATAATGATGGCACTGCACTTCCACCTGGGTTACAGATCAAGATACTATCTCTAAAAATAAATAAATAAAATTATATTACTATAAAACCCTCTACTACCCAGAAGTTTGAGAATGAAATGTTCTGTTTGATCAAACATTACAGGCTCTGAGGCAGGAACGTGGTCCTGCCTGTGTCCCTGCCTCAACAACAGCACAGTGCCAGGCAGGCAGGAGGGATTCCACATGTTTCTCAAATCACTGAGGGGAACTGAGACCTTGATAAACGGTAGCCGCTGCTAAAATAGCTGTGGCCAAAGAGGTGCGTGGGCCGCTCCAGCCCCGGAGGTCACTGCCACTCAGCCTGGCCTGCAGCCATGCAGGTGCCCATTGAGGACTGTGTGCTGCGCCCACTGCTCAGGCCACTGAATGGGTAAGAACAACCACTGACTGGTCTCCAGCTGTTCTTCCACAGGCTCCTAAGCAAGATGGAAATGAGGTTAACAGAAAATAAGCATCAGTTTCTTAAAAAAAAAAAAAAAAACTGCAAGGGAGGCTGGGTGCAGGGGCACCATCCTATGATCCCAGCTACTTAGGAGGCTGAGGTGGGACAGTCAGTTCAGGCCAGGAGTGCGAGGCTGCAGTGAGCTGTGACCACACCTGTGAATAGCAGCTGCACCCCAGCCTGGGCGACACAGTCAGACTTCGTCTCTAAAAGCTGATACGACCGAGTGTTGACAGTGATGTGGGGCAACTGGAACTCTCATACATTTTTGTTTTAATGTTTTTTTATTTCAGCATATTACAGGGGTCCAAATATTTAGGTTACATATATTTCCCTCACCTCCCCCCAAGTCAGAGCTTCCCCCAGACAGCGCACGACACCCATGACGTGTGTGCACACTCTCATACATTGTTGATGGGGATATAAAATGGTGTGGTCACTTTGGGAAATAGTTTAGTAGTTTCTTTTTTTTTTTTTTTTTTGAGACATTGTCTCACTCTGTTGCCCGGGCTAGAGTGCCATGGCGTCAGCCTAGCTCACAGCAACCTGAAACTCCTGGGCTTAAGCGATCCTACTGCCTCAGCCTCCCGAGTAGCTGGGACTACAGGCATGTGCCACCATGCCTGGCTAATTTTTTCTATATATATATTTTTTTAGTTGTCCAGATAATTTATTTCTATTTTTAGTAGAGACGGGGGTCTCACTCAGGCTGGTCTTGAACTCCTGACCTCCAGCAATCCACCCGCCTCGGCCTCCCAGAGGGCTAGGATTACAGGTGTGAGCCACTGCGCCCGGCCAGTTTGGTAGTTTCTTAGATAAAGTCACATACACCCACACACCTATTTACCACATGATCCAGCCATTCCACTCCTACGTATTTACCAAGAGAAAAGAAAACATATGCCTGCAAAATAGCTTTTACAAGAATGTTCACAGCAGCTTTATTCAAAATAACCTGAAACCGAAACAACCCAAGTGTCTTCAACAATTGAGTCTACAAACCAGCTGTGGTGTCTCCACACAGTGGCATGGGCACAGTGGGCACAGTGGGCACAGGGGCTCCTCCCAAGGCAACTGGAGCTGCAGTGCTATGGTTGGATGTGGTTTGTCCCACCCAAACTCATGTTGACATTGGATCCCCAGTGTGGTGGTGTTGAGAGGTGGGGCCTGGTGGAAGGTGTGTGGGTCATGGGCGCAGGTTCCTCATGAATGACAGTGACTAAGTTCTCCCAGGAATAGACTAGTTCCTGGGAGAGCAGGTTGTTACAAGGCCAGGACACTGCTTGGGTTCTCTCTCTGCTGCCCTGTGGACCTTCTCAGCCATGTCGTGACAGCACGGAAGCCCTCGCCAGAAGCCTGCTGCCGTGCCCTTGAACTGTCTGACCTGCAGAACCATGAGCTAAATACACCTATTTTCTTTACGAATCACCCAGTCTCCGTCATTCTGTCATAGCAACACACAGCGGACTAAGACAGGAGCAACCACCAGACTGCTAACAGGCTACTCCCATTCCTTAGGATTCTATCCTTTTCCATTCAAAAAATAAGCATATGTTATTTTTGTAATTTCAATTTTAAATTACATTTTAATTAAAGTTAGAAAACATAATTGCAGCTCTTAAAAGTTAAAAATTAGTAAAATGTTTTAAACCTCATCTAATTTTAGGAACAAGTGAGTTTATATATATATATAAATAATACATATATTCCTAATTGAATTTAATTCTAAGCAAATGAGAGCTTCAGAGAGAATTCTTAGCATATCTATTTTTTTTTTTTTTTTTTTTTGAGGCAGAGTCTCACTCTGTTGCCCGGGCTAGAGTGCCATGGCATCAGCCTAGCTCACAGCAACCTCAAATTCCTGGGCTCAAGCAATCCTCCTGTCTCAGCTTCCCGTGTAGCTGGGACTACAGGCATGCACCACCATGCCCGGCTAATTTTTTCTATATATATTTTTAGTTGTCCATATAATTTCTTTCTGTTTTTAGTAGAGATGGGGTCTCGCTCTTGCTCAGGCTGGTCTCAAACTCCTGACCTTGAGCAATCCACCCGCCTCAGCCTCCCAGAGTGCTAGGATTACAGGTGTGAGCCACTGCCCAGCCTTAGCATACCTATTTTTAAGAGAATGTACCAAGAAAATGTTTAAATGTGCTGATACTTAACTGGATCTGAATGTGAGAGTGGTTCCCAGACCTCCCCACCAAAGCTTTGCCACAGTCCTCCCTAGGAGCCTCTGGACCTGGAGAGGCCTGTTCCCAACTGGCCTTTCTGGGCAGTGAGGAGGAGGCCGACCCGTGAGTCCCAATTTGCATCCTTCACACACATCCCAGGAGGCACAGAGATGAGCAGTAACCTGCGGTTAGGCACATCCCCCCTGAGTGAGTGCGGTGTGTCTGGAAGGCAGCCCCAGAGCCACCCTGTGCCCTGTGTCCTGAGCCACGTGCATCTATGTTTGGCAAGAGCGGAAGGGACAGCTTGGCGGGGCAGCAAAGGCTCACACACAAGGCATCCTGTGGTGGCTGCACGCAGACATCTCTGTGCCCTGGCCATGGGGGTCCAGCTGGGTCTCCTCCTTAGGCCAGCTTTGCAAATCTCTGTGCTGACCCTGCAGCCCCCAGGCCGACACAGGAAAACACTCAAATTCAACAGCCAAAGGCCATTTCTGAACAGGGGCCTGTGTCACCTCAGCCCAGGGTCACTCCTCTCCCCAGTGCTTCCTGGGTGGCCCCTGCAGCTTCTGGGTGTATGTTGGGTGTCCCTACTCCTCCCAGCTCCTGGGCTCTGAGCCTCAGGGCCAGCCTTCATTCACTTGCTTGTCCACATGGCAGATGTCTTCTGCCCCGTCCTGTGCGGCTGTGGGCCAAGGACCTGCCGTGAGCACAGGCAGGGGCCCAGTCCTGCCTTCTGAGACTAGGACAGGGGGTGGCCATGACGCAGGTCATACCCCTTGCCTGGACCAGCAGCCCACACTCCCACGATGTTCCCCAGGACCACAAATAGCGTCCATGTCCCAGTTCACAACCCCTCCAGGGGGCAAGATCCCGCTCCCATGGCACCTCCATCAGCCACCCAACTGCCGGCCATGCAGCAAGAGTTATTCCTTCCCAGCGCTGCCCTGCCCAGCACCCACCTCACTACTGCAGCTCAGCCTCTGGGACGACGCGACTGTTTACCAACAGGTTCTCCCCAGTAGGCCCCTGAGCCCTGAAGGCAGCTCATGCTGGAAGTAAGCGTAAGTTTTAGAAAACTTCACAGTGAATCAACATCCTAATCAGTTACTACTCATTGACTCGTGCAAAAACCTACTCTGCCAGGGGTTGGGGTGTGTGTGTGCAGGGGGCAGGCGGGGGTGCAGTGGCTCACGCCTATAATCCCAGCACTCTGGGAAGCAGAGGTGGGAGGATCGCTTGAGCCCAGGAGTTGGAGACCAGCCTGGGCAACATAGTGAGACCCCTTTTCTACAAAAAGTAAGAAAAATTAGCCAGGTATAGTAGTGCACACCTGCAGTCCCAGCTACTCAGGAGGCTGAGGCAGGAGGATCACCTGAGCCCAGGAGTTTGAGGTTGCAGTGAGCTGTGATGACGTCATGGCACTCTAGCCTGGGCGACAGCGTGAGACCCTGTCTTCAGATGAACAAAAAAACTTCCTCTGAGCTTCTGTGAAGTGCAAGATCAAGAGGAAAATCCCCCCGTGTCCTGGAGGCTCATGGATCGGGGCAGAGACGGGAAGACAGGCAGTCAGCAGGCAAGCAGAAAGGCAAACAGCTGTCTGGGCAGAATTCTGACAGTGCAAACATCAGAGCCTCAGAGCCATAGAAATGTCAACAGCCGTTAACCCCACAATTAGCCTGCGTGGGAACCCAGCTAATGGAAACAACCCAAGCTGAGCTTCAAGCAAACCTTCATTTAGCTTAAATCCGTTTCAATCCAACATTTGTGGATCATGCCAGAAGTAAAACGATGACAAGAGATGGATCCTGCCTCAAACAAATGAGTAGTGAAAAGACAAATGCCACATTCTTAAAGTGGGCAAAGATTTGTCCTGTTGGAGAGCAAGTTACAGATAAGCAAGAGGCTAAAATAAAACATGGTAGTGGCTAGAGTTGGAGACGTCGGTATGAACTCGTTTTTACCTCCGAACAGGTGCAGGAACATGCCTGTGCACATGCGCACACACAGAGACAGACATGACACCACTCACACAGACATACATGACTCATCTCACACGCACAGACACACATGACCCATCTCACACACACACAGACACACATGACCCATCTCACACACACACAGACATGGCACCATCTCAAACACAGACACACATGACCCATCTCACACACACGACACACATGGCACCATCTCACACACAGACACACATGACCCATCTCACACACACGACACACATGGCACCATCTCACACACAGACACACATGACCCATCTCACACACAGACACACATGACCCATCTCACACACACAGACACACATGGCACCGTCTCACACACACGACACACATGGCACCATCTCACACACAGACACACATGGCACCGTCTCACACACAGACACACATGACCCATCTCACACACACGACACACATGGCACCATCTCACACACAAAGACACACATGACCCATCTCACACACACAGACACACATGACCCATCTCACACACACAGACACACATGGCACCATCTCACACACACGACACATGACCCATCTCACACACACAGACACACACGACCCATCTCACACACAGACACACATGACCCATCTCACACACACGACACACATGGCACCATCTCACACACACGACACACATGGCACTGTCTCACACACGTGACACCATCTCACACCACACTTAGGGGTAACAAAAGGCAGATTTTCACGGACTCTGCTAGAGGACGGTGAGGCGCGTCCTGCGCTCCGTGCGCTGCGATGCCCCCGAGTCGCCGCCGCGGCCGGAAGCGAAGCCCCGAGGCTCAGGGAACCCGCCGCGGGCGTCCCCCCAGCTCTCGGTGACTCGCGGGAGCAACCGCGGCGCCCGGACCCGCGCTGCCCGGGGCGCAGGCGCAGACGTGCGCGCCCAGCCAAGGGCAGGGCGCAGGCGCAGACGCCGCGTCCTGGGAGGGGCGGTCGTACGCGCGAGCACGTGACGTTTTCCGTGTGACCGCCCGCCCACGTGACCGGCGGCCGCTCGGCTCCCGGCGCGCTGGCCTCTGCCGCGTCGTGGGGAGACCGCGCCGGCAACGGCGCTGAGCGGGGACGTCCTCCCGCGCGGGGCCCGGCCCTTTGCCGCCGCCGCGGAGCCGCGTGGGCTGCAGTGACCGCCCAGGCCCAGAATCGTGTTGGTTCCAACGCGGCTTCTGCGTCTCCGGCAGGAAAAGGGTCAATGAAGCCACCTGTCATCTGGTGTTGGCTTCCCCAGCCTCAAGCAGTGTTGGGATCTGTAGTTGGTCAATAAAACACTTTAGCAGGAGTCATCGTCAGGGCGTGGTGAGGAACAAAGGCGTCCACGTTGTCAGCCTGAGCGGGACCTTCCGTGTACCCATGACAATTTTGGTCCAAGGCCATTAAACAAGCATCACTAAGGTGGCTGAAGAAAGATTCTGACCGGCGTCTGTGTGTTTCCTGACCCACCCGATTGAGGCTTCTCCATGGTGAGGACCTTCTCGCAAACTCTGGGCCTGTTCTGAGAAGTCCCACACACCTCATCAGCAGGCCTTGACGTCAGTCCCGCAGTCTGGTTTTATCGAGTCCGACAGCTCGGCGAGGCCGTGAGCCTCTGGGGGCATTTAACGCTCGGTCTTCTCCCAGTGCGCACCCTTTCACCTCTAACTGTTCCTGTACCCCCATGCCTGGGCTCACCAGACTCAGCAGTGTCCTTTAGACCCCTGAGGTGAAGTACAGTCCTGTTCCCAGTGCAGTCCTGTGGGTCCCATAGAGGGAGCCTCGCCCTATCAGCAACTACCGGTGTCCCCACGTTCTGAGCTGCGGCTTGTCGCTGTGCCCTGTTGGGTGTGTGGCTCCCTTGGCTACTAGGAAGAAGTTGAGAGAAGCAGAATTAAAAGGATAGTTTGTTCATAATTAAACAAATTAGAAGTCATTTTGAACTGATGGGAGAAATGCTATTTTTGTTCCTTTCCAAAATCCAACCACCACCATCACCACCGAAATACAGAACTGTCACCATGTCCAGGGACATGGACACTTTGAACTATACAGGTTGTGTTTCTTGACTTGTTCTCTTTTTTGGAGATGGGGGTCTCGCTGTGTTGCCCAGGCTGGAGCACAGTGACTATTCTCGGGTGCGATCATGGTGCACCACGGCCTCAAACTCCAGACCTCAAGGGATCCTCCTGATTCAGCCTCTCAAGTAGCTGAAATTACAGGTGTGCACCACTGGGTCCGGTGACTTTTCTTATTTTTTTGATAGAGGGTCTCCACTCTGTTGCCCAGGCTGGTGTGCAGTGTTGCGATCATAGTTCAGTGTAGCCTTGAACTCCTGGGCTCAAGAGATCCTCCTGCCTCAGCCTCCCGAGTAGCTAGGACTATAGTCATGCGCCACCATGCCTGGCTAATTTTTTAAATTATTTGTACAGACAGGGTCTTGCCATGTTGCTTAGGCTGGTCTTGAACTTCTGGGCTCGAGTCAGCTTCGGCCTCCCAAATTGCATGAGCCACCGCGCCCGGCCAACATTTTGTCTTTAACAGCAGAAAAGGACATGAATTCATAGATCATCTTCCTAAGAAGCTGAGGGAAGGAAAACAAAAGTCCAGTTTATTCGTAATTGGGCTGCCTTGCCCAGCCAGTCTCTAGTTAGTCACGGGTTAGTCCCCCTGGCCGGTAGGGGTCGCTGCAGCTGCTGCGGAGGCTGCTGAAATGGTTACCATGTGAGCCAGCACGAGTAGTTGGAGCCAGCCCAGCCAGTCGGAGCCAGCAGAGTGGCGCAGCGGAAGCGTGCTGGGCCCATAACCCAGAGGTCGATGGATCGAAACCATCCTCTGCTATGGAATTTTCCTTTTCCGCCCTGCGGCTCCACTTGTGTCCCTGATCCCATCCTGTCGAGGGCACCTGGCGGCAGCCAGTTCCAGGCTGTAAAGTTCAGCACTCTGGACTCGGAATCCAGCAACCCGAGTTCGGATCGGGGGTACCTGCGACGCCCAGCGGCCCTTTTGTCCCCCCCCCTGCCTGTCCCTCCTCAGCGAGCCTGGGCGCTGACTCACCTGGGACCCCACCAGGTAAGAACTCAGGGCGCACTCAGGAAGGTGCCCCTGGTCCTCTCCTCCCTCCCCCGCAGGAGGAGCCAGCCTTGGGGAGTTCCTGATTTTTTTTTTTTTTTCCAAAATCCAATTTTTTTCCTCTCTCTCATTTTGGCTTAGAAAAAGGAGACCAAAAGGAGCTCATACTGTATGGCTTGTGAGACTTCCATGTCAGTGCATAAAAATCTACTTCATACTTTTTCTTCTTTAGGAAGGTAACACCTGGCGTTTACTGTGCCGGGAGCTGTTCTGAGCACTCCTGGTACCTGGCTTAATCCTCACCCCGTCGAGGGTTTAGACCCATTTTACAAGTGAGGACCCTGAGGCACAGACCAGTTAAAACAACTGGCTGAGTAACACGATTCCGGAGTAGCTCAGCAGCCAGAAGCACTGCCCTCCCAACCACAGGGGACTGTCCCCTCCACGGGGTGGTAACCGTCTTCGGACAGAGCCACACAGGCTGTCATTCTACCCCTGGCCACTAAGATGTGATCCCTGGGAGGAGTCAGTGAGGATGATGAGCTGACGTCCACTGAGCACTCACCACAGGCTGGTTTCTGCACCCCGCGGACATTTGGGATCAGATAATTGTGTCTGGGGCTGTCCTGGGCCGTTTCATACTTTACCTGCTTCTGGACATCCTGACAAACACCTGACCAGGTTCACTGCAGAACTCGCAGTTAGGTGTTGCAGATGGTTTACTCTTTACACAAACATAGTAATGAGTGCCTTCCGGTGCTGCTTCAGGGAAGGCTCCCAGGAGTCAAACTTCAGGGACTTCTGTCTTAAGTCAGGGCGTTGCTGCCAAATTGTATTCTGGCCACTAGCATGTAAGCACCTGCTCTTCTCACCAAGCTCAATACTTTAGAAAAATGATTCACCTATTGGGCAAGAATAAAAATAATTTGCATTTCCATTTATTTTTTAGAGACAGGGTCTTGCTCTGTTGCCCAGGCTGGAGTGCAGTGGCACAGTCACAGCTCACTGCAGTCTTGAATTCCTGGGCTCCAGCGATCCTCCTGCCTCAGCCTCCCAAGCAGTAGCTGGGACTGCAAGCGCCACCACGCCTGGCAAACTTTCAATTTAAAAATAGGTGTTCAGCCCTGGCACTCACTCTCCTTGTTTTTTCAAGACACACAGCTCATCCTCACTCAGAAAGTCCCGCCTGTGTCCACGAGTGACACCATGCCCTCTGCAGTGGTGGATGCACATTTCCTAACCATCGGAGTTGCGAGTTGATTTGCTTCACACAAACGCCGTACAACAGCCGAACAGTCAAGTGCAAAGAGGTGAGGCAGAAATGCAAATGTCGGGCCCCACCTGGCAGCTGAGTGGGCGTGGGCAAGCTGCCATCGTCCCTCATCTGGCCTGGATGCAGTGGGAGGTCACACGACCTCGGCAGGTGCTGGGCCCAACAGGTCCATCGCTCAGTTTAGGCCGCAGGTGAGGCCGTGGGACACACCCTGGGCCAACGTCAACCCCGTGACAGAGCAGGCACAGCGGACGTGCTAAGGAAGGACCCACGTGGACAGCGTAGCCCTGCTGAAGAGCATCAGCTCTCAGGCCAGGTGGAAACAGGACTGAGAAACCTGGGCTCGGCCAGCCAGACCACAAGCACCCAGATGCAGATCTAGTGACCAGGACAGCAGTGCTCACGTTTATTCCATCAGATGTGGTTAGGTCCACTGCAGACCACGGCAGCCCCAGAACTCCAGCAGAGCCAGAAAGTTCCCGCACAGCGGTGGCTTCAGTGGGATGGAAGCCTGAGCTCACCTGTCCCCCACACCAGAGCCAGCAGGGCTCACTGGCAAACTGTCCACTGCCACCCCCAGCCTGGCCTCTGTGCTGCCGCTCGCTGCTTGTGTTGGTTGGGTTATAAGGAAGGGAAAGAAACCTCTAGACTGTTCTCTTGTGCAGAGAAAAAACACACACGGCCACACCCCATGCTCAGCCACAGGCAGAGCCCAGGTCACGTTTTAACGTGCAGTCCCTCAGCCTGGCCCCCCTCGAGGCCCACAGGGGGCTGTGTGGCCGGCTGGCTGTGTGGACGTGCCCAGACAGTTCTCCCAGAGGGTGATCTCTTCACTGCAGCTGGCAGAGGGCCACCCACACCTGCCTCCTGCATCCTGGGAGCGAGACAGGACGACTCCTGACTCCACGCTAGGTGACAGCTCAGGAAGTACGAGGTGAGGCCACCTGGGCTCAGGAGTGGAAAGGGACGTGGCATAGCTGGGGGAACAACATCTGGTCACTCAGTGCTCTGCACTCGGACACTAAACTGTTTATTCTGTAATCAGCTACTTGAGGATGGAAACCCAAATGTGTATACGTTGAAACCAAAAAAAAAAAAAAAAATACACAACTTAACATATCCAGTTTTCCACCAGACAGGTACATAGGTACAGCACATGAACAAGATGCAGGGCTTTGTCACCCTGAGGGTCAGCGACATCACCACTCACACTGACCAAATCTGAGGGCTCCGTAAAGCTGACCCTGGCCCGTCAGGCCGCCTTACTTCACCTTCCCCGGAAGAACCTAGTGTGAGATTTCACCACTCTGGACTTCCAGGGGGTTGTCAGCCCTTCGTGGATTAACTGCCTTCTCCTCTCTTTTTGAGCGAGTTCCCACCAGCAGTGCGGCGCAGCACTGGAACCCAACACCGGGCAGAGGCCTGGCAGGGTGAGCGGACGGAGCAGCTCCACTTGTGCAAGAAGAAAATCCTACCTGAGGACAGCAGGAAAGTGCTCATAGGAGGCCAACGCTTGGAAAGCTCTCTCCTGCCCCAGGGCCAGCAGGGCCTGGCCATCCCCAGCTCTAACCCTGACGGCGCTGGGCAGAGCCTGGCGGGCAGCATTCCCGGGTCTGCACTATTTGTGACACCTGTCGCCCCTGCTAGGCCTTTCTGAGTCCAGCTCAGAAGGACGTGTGCAAGTTGCAGTTGGGGCTGAAGTCACCAGTGCCCCTGGGTCCTAGGTACTGTAGACCAGGGGTGGCAGCTGCGCATTCTGGAGGAGTGAGGAATGTGAGGAATGTGGCCTAGTGCTGCCAAAACTTAGGATTTTTTGTAAGAAAAGCTGGAAATCCAGATTTGTATTAGGAGTCTCTTGACTCTAAAAGTTGGCTGTTTATTCGTTCTGGCAAAACCTTTACAAGGGTAACACAGTCGGTAAAAATAAGACCCAGAAAGGACAGCGAAGCCAGGACCATGCCCTGGAGGCCCGAGGCTGCCGGTGTCCCTGGGCCCTGCCCTCACGTCCATGTCACTCAACCTCTGGGGGCCTTAGCTCCTCACAGGACACTTTTCGGGTATTTTTTAAAACCTAAAAAACAGTAATGTATCTCTGTTCTCACTCTTTGGGATTTTTTTCCACAATCTTAGGATAGAAAGATACTTAGATTGGGGAACTCTTTCTCTCAGGTTAAAACATTCCAATCCCACACACGTGACGAGGACAGCACATGGAACTGCATGAGGGGCCTCTGATGACAACGTAGCAGGGATCTCTGAGAAACCAAGGTCACCCACCGAGTTGTTTTCTGTAAGCGTCTTTAATACTCTACACCCAGAGCAGCCCCTCCGCCCGCCCAGTGCAGCCCTGGCCCGACAGCGACGCCTGCCCGGGCTCGTTACCACCTTATGTCCAGGCCGTGTGCGCAGAGCTCGGGGCTCGGGAACCTGGTGTGCAGTGTCTCCTGGGCTTTGGGGGAGTCGAGCCCCTCAAGCCACTGCTGGTACAGCTCCTGCACGTGCGCACTGGTCTCCGGGGGCCGCACGGGGATGTCGGAGTAGATGCCTTCCATCTGCCGCAGCAGGGCCTTGTCCACACGGCCGTCCCGGCTCTGGGCTTGGCCTCTGCCGTTTAAGCAACCTGAAAGACATCCACAGGTAAGCTTCTTCCCTCCTTGGGGGGATATTCAGTTTTAAGAAAGTGTTCACCTTAAGGAGCAGTTTGGGAGCAGGAGAGGAATGAAAAGGAGGTGCCGCTTTGCAGCCTGAGCCAGCTCACAGCTCTGGGTGCCCCATTCTCACCCAGGAGATGGTTTTACCGAAAACCCAAATACACTGCCACTCTTAGAACTGGGCGGCTATGCATCCGAATCCGGAGTCCCAACCTCTCTTGGAATGTGTCAGTGCCAGGAGAGCGCGAGGACTGTGGACAAGCAGTGGGCCCTCGCCCACCTTACTGTGTGCGTCAGTGTTGGGGTGCTGGCCTCAGCGGGGGCTGCACCTGGGGACAGGCGGGCTGTGCCCATGACTGAGCCCACATACCCAGCAGTAGTCTGAATAAAAACCTGTCTGCTGCATATTGGACTATTTACTGTCAAATGTGTTAGATGATTCCATGATTAGTAGCATAAAAATTCATCTGAGCTGACAATATAATCTTGTATCTAGAAAACCCCGAAGAGACTCCTAGAATTGATAGATTCAGCAAAGTCTCAGGTTACAAAGTCAGCAGCATTCCTACACTCCAACAGTCAGGCTGAGAGTCAAATCAAAGACTTAGTATCATTTACAATAGCAACAAAGAAAATAAAATACCTCGGAATATACTTAACCAAGGAGGTGAAGATCTATACAAAAAGAACTACGAAACACTGAGGAAGGAAATCACAGACGACACAAACAAATGCAAAAACATCATGCTCATGGATCGGTAGAATCAACGCTGTTAAACGTCCATACTACCCAAAGTGATCTACAGCTGTGGGCCCCAAACCCTGGTCTGTGGCCTGTTAGGGACCAGGCCAAAAAGCTCCACCACGCCCGCAGCCCCCTACCCATGAAAAAATTGTCTTCCATGAAACTCAGGAATGAGGGGGAGCCCCTGCATGGCAGGAGGTGAGCGGCAGGCAAGCGAGTGAAGCTTCATCTGTACTGACATCACTGCCTCCTGCCCCCCAACACCGCCTCGCGGTAAAATTGTCTTCCATGAAACTGGCCAGATGTGGTGGCTCATGCCTGTAATCCCAGCACTTTGGGAGCTGAGGGTGGGAGGATCCCCTGAGGCCAGGAGTTTGAGACCAGCCTGGACAATATAGCAAGACCCCATCTCTAAAAAAACAAAAAATTAAAAATTAAATAGTCATGGTGGTGCATGCCTATAGTCCTAACTACCTGGGAGGCTGGGACAGAAGGATCATTTGTGCCCAGGACTTCAAGTCTGCAGTGAGCTATGACGACACCACTGTACTCCATCCTGGGGGACAGATTGAGACCCTACTATAGAACCTGTCTCTTTAAAAAACAAACAGCCAAACAAAGCAAAGCAAAAACACAAACAAAAAAGATTCTGAGCAAATGTCCATCCTTGTTAAACCTCACTACCCACTGGATCCAGAACGGCAGGTGACCTCCTGACTTCCACCTTCTCTCTCCCAGACCTCCAGCCCCACCTCCTGCTGTCCCTCAGCCCAGCGGCAGGACCTGCCCTCCCCAAGAGCCAGTGCTGGCCTCTCTGGCCCCTGCCTTCTCTTCCCAGCCTGGGCCCCTCCTCCCCCATGTGTCAAAGGACACTAGGGCGGGGCCTCCAGCCGTGCTCACGCCCTTCACAGGTGCCTCTTCTCCTGCTGCGGCTTCACACCTTGTCCGTCTGCCCATCACGGTGGGAGCAGCACCTGGCCTCGCCCCTGAGTATCTCACCGTGTCCAGTCAGGATGGCAGGGGTGCAGACGGACCACCACGGCTGCCCCCCAGCTCTGGAGCCTGCTCATGGGCCCCTCACTCCTCTCCCCGAGTCTGGGGTATCCTCTTCACCTGCCAGGACGATCACAACCACCCACGCTCTGCCCTCCCACCCACAGCAGGGGACCCCTGAGCCACGGCCGGTGCCCCTCCTCCCCCCTCACACTGTGGTCTCCCCTCACTCCAGGACCGACCCAGCTCATCCGCGGCTCCCATGTGCCTCGACCTGTGGTGCATTCTCTGCACCAGCCGGCTCTCTCACCTGGTGCCCCGCGGGTCCTCCCATGGGGCACGGCCCTCTCTTCACGCTACGTGGGTGTGGGAAGGAGCGGGGCCCACGGGGCCCAGACTGTGCCAGCACAGGCTGCAGGGCACAGTGCACCCCTGCTAAGCTGCCCGAGCTCAGAGCGAGACTCTGGGGGCCGGTGAGGGCCGCCTGCCGGCAGCTGCTCTTGGCACCCTACCTCCAGGGCACGCGAGGACCTCCACAAAGTGGTAGGGCAGCGCGCCCTTCTTAAGCTTCAGGATCATGTTCTGGATGTTCCGAAAGCCGTACGCAGCAGCAAAGCGTAGCAAAACCTCCCCGTTCTTTTCAAGGGTGACCTCTTGGAAGTCTTTGTTTCTATAAAATGAACAAAATGGGTTTTCGTCTGTCAAGTCCTTTATCTGTGACTTAAGGATCATTTTCTAAGTTTGGAATTTCAGCAAAATTAAAACATCTGAACAAACTCAAAAAAGGCCTTCTGATTTTGACCCTTGTAAACTCTACAGAGAACAGCGACACACACAGGCCCGGCCTGCGCACGGCCACACCTCCGGGCTCGGTAGGTGACTTCCTCCACGTCCTCATTGAACAGCTCCTTGGCCGCGTGTCTGAAGACGTGCGCCAGGTGCCCGTCCGAGCTGGCTCCGTCGTGGCGCGTCACCTTCTCCTCCTTCGAGTCTCCAAACCTCACCAGGCAAAGAAAACACGGGTCCCTCGTTAGGGTGATGTAAAGGACGGCAAGAGTGAAGCCAGACTGTCAAAGGGCCTGGGACCCAGGGCTGCCCCAGGAACTGGGGATCTGAGGGTGACCAGGGAAGGCCTGCCTGCCCACACCTGGGCCACCATGAGGACCCTGGGTCACCCCAGGCCTGAGCAGAGTTTCTTAAATTCTCTAAACTTCAGTCCCACCTTCCACAACAGAAGGGGCACAGATGTAACAACTGGGTCATGGAGCTTTGGGGAGGACACGAGCCACCGGTCTCTGTGGCACTCTCGGCCCAGTGTCTGGGACATGGCAGCGCCGCAGGCCTTGCTGGGCACCAGGTGGCCGCTCACAGCGGAATCCAGCCTGCTGCTCTTGGTGCACAGGGACCTGAGGGAGCTGCTCCATGTCCCCGGAGGCAACGCAGACTGTCAGGGGCAGGTGACACGCGGGAGGAAGGGTGGGCATTGGTACACACACGTGCAGCTCTGCCTCAGCGGGAACACAGCAGTTTGTGCCTCTCCTCTGCCCACCCAGCCCCCAACTCCCTGGAGAGTGGCATTCCAGGGTTCTGCTCTGTCCAAGTCACCAGCCAGAAAGGTGGCTGAGGGCTGTCAGAGGGGGCACGCCTCAGTGCCTTGCATGGCTTTGTCATAGAGCAGGACAGCCCTGGGATGGGAGGTGGCCCTGCCCACCAGTGGACCCTGCCCACAGAAGCCACTTACAGAGTGTCGACGGTGGCATCTTGCACTGAGAGGTCACTTTGCTCCATTATTTGAGCAACTTCACCTACAGGCAAACAAGCGGTATGAGGCAGGGTCAAAGGCCACCAATGGCCCACGCCACTGGGACACCACACTTTCCCCCCCCCGAAATTCGACACTAGTGACCGGGTGCCCTCCCTGCTCTGAAATCCACACCACAGCAGGAGCCCAGCTCCAGGCAAAGCTGCGCTAATTCAGTGAAAACACTGATAAAACATTAGAGGACACTCACTCTAGTCCTCCTCCTGCCCCTGAACTGAGGATTGTACCAAAGACCAACGCCCCTTGACTATGTTTCCATGGGGAAAACTGTTTTTCTTGTCCGGGTGGAAATGTGTGCGTGAAACAAGCTCACACAGATCGGATGACCACAAGTGCACTGGCTGCACCTGTGTGATGTTCAGCTATTCTGCAGTGACACCAGCTACAAACCAGAACGGATTCTGCGTTTCCTTTCAGCCAAGGGCTCCTGAAAAACCCTTGATAGAAAAAGTGAGTCTCTTAGCACGTGTGAGAACACAGTGTATCAGTACGAACCTGGATGTGGTTCTCACTACGCTCAGGGAGCCTGCACCCGCCGGGCAGAGACCTCTCGGGGGCACCTTCGTGCTAGGATTTGAGGCCCGGGGGCCTGTGAAGGGAATCAGAGCCCTTAAAGGTTGTCCCCTGACACCCAGCCACTCTGCCTAACCCACCTTGACCCTAACACCGGGGGGAGACCCGTTTTCAGAGCCCAATTAAAACAGTTCCAGTAGAATTTTAACAAAGTCTTTGAGCTCCCTGTACAACTCAGGGAATGATTTCCATGCTCAGCACACACAGAACGCGCTGCGGTCTCCTGCTGCAACACCTGACAAGTGTTAGCGGGAGACCTGCCAGGGCTGCACACGACTTTCCCTACCAAGGGGGAAGTGCGTCACATGCACTGCAAGGAAAAACGACAGGCCGCGCTGCCCAGGCGGTTCCCCCGGAGACCTGACTCCTCCCAAGGGAGAGGCAGAGGAGATGGGACACTGGACCCAACGCTGCCCTTCTCTCCACTTTCACACAATTCAACCCCAAGATGCCGAGTGGCCAGTGACTTCAGACGGTGACCAGACCATGGTGACCAGTGACGGGCACCGAGATGGCTCAGTGTGCAGATGTGCCCCAGCCTCCTCTCACCTGACGTTAACACACAGTCAGCACCCCGAGAACTGTGTGAGGCAGAGGAAAGGCCTTCTCGAAGGGCCTCCAGCTTCCTGTCATAGCAAGGGGCCACGATGACATGGAAGATCTTCTCTGGAGACAGGTTCTGTGGAGGAGGGACATCCCACATTTAGGCTGGTGGAGAGGTGACCACGGCAGCTTACAGCTGGTGCCCAGAGCACAAGGGACACAGACTGTCACCTGCTGCAGCCACGGCGGGTCCCTGTCCGTCCCCAGCTCCACCAAGCACAGCAGCAGCCGCACACCTGCCACCGCGCCCCAGACGGAGTCCGGCCCCTGCAAGGCCCGGCAGCCTACGCAGCCTCCCTGGAAGAACAGGGAGAGCTGAGCCTGCTCCTCCTGCACGCGGCTCACAGGGATAGCACAGGTAACAGCCAGCCAGTGGAACCATGCTGGACGCCTGTTTATCCAGACTTTCCCAAAGCTTCCCAAGTGTCACCTTCCCAAGCTGCCCCTCTCCCGGGACCTGCCCACAGCTGAGCCAGAACTGCTGGCAAAGCCAGGAGCTGGTGGCCGCCGAGTGACCCTTGGGTGCAGTCCAGGTGGAAAGGCCCTGCTCAGGCAGGGGCAGAGCAGAAGCGGAAACGCACCCTGGTCGCAGCCCTACTCAGGCGGTCAGGCGAGGCGTGGCCGGGGGCTGGGGCTCTGCGGCTTGGCTGCCCCTCGGCAGCACCTGCAGGACCTGGGGCTTCGGGCTCGAGCTGGGGGAGGACCACTCAGAAGACAGAGACACGTGGATTTCCTCCAACAGGTGGGGGCAAGGTAAGGACGGGGTACAAAGTCCCATAGCTCGTTTTCTGTCCCACCTATGGGGGACACACATCCCGATGTCATGTTCATAATTTGCCAACTGTGTTGATTTTATGAGCAAACCGGGTAGAAAGAAAACATTCCCTATTGCTGAAATAACAACGCCACAAGTGTATGTGCCCCTCCAGGGTGGCTGCCAGCATTTGAAAGATCCCGAATTTGCAGTCCTCTGTTGCCACAGCAGCTGACTCACCAGTCCCCTGAGGGGCTTAAAGGCTGACGCAGAAGGACAGGGGCTCGCCAGGGGCGGAGAACCAACCACAGGCGAGGCCCCTTCACGGGCACAGGGAGTTCTGGGAGGCCCCAAGGGAAAGGCTGGCAGAGGCCAGGCCTGGCTCCCGAGTGACAGTGGCCCTCAGCCTTTGGCACAGCCCACGGCCTCCCTGGTGGTGTCTGAGAAGCAGGCAGGCAGCTCCGCAGTGGGCAAGGCCGGGGCCTCTCAGCAGGGGGACAGTGTTTCTCCCCGGCCCACCCTCCACCCAGGAGAGCCCCAGATGCCACAGGGAGGTTAGGGAGAAAGGAAGAGATCACGCAAGGAGGAAAGGCACAGAGCTGGGCACTGGCAGGACACAGCGCCGCAGATGGGTCCTGAGGCCACAGCTTCCCTCATGCTCACCTGGGGGGCTGTGACCACCCCAGGCGTGTGGCGGAACTGCCGCCCCCCAAGCCATGGCGCCCCTCACCCGCCCCACCCAGTCTCTGCGCCACGTGCCAGCAGCTTGTCTCCACTTACCTGCTGTCGGGCGAAATAATCCTTCACCAAAGAGCCCATGACCTGCTGGGGGGACTTGGCAGTGCAGAGGTGGGGGGTGACAGGGCGGCCCAGCACCCGCTCCGCGTACCGGACCCAGCCTGGGGAGAGAAGGGACTTGTGAGGTCAGCGCTGTCCTGCCACATGCTGGGGGCTCTGAGTGCTGCGGCCCCACCCCCAGGGTGCAGCCAGGCCCCCTGCTCTTTAGAATCCGCGGCAGATGGCCTCCCCGAAACCTCCTCCTCCTCCCGGCCTGTGGCTTGGGCTGGGTCGCGGGACCTGGAGGATGGGAGGTGCGCAGACAGGAGCGTCCCTGCCGGACTCGGGCAGAAAGGACCCAAGGGGAGGAAGGTGACAGTCAGGGTGACAGGCGCCCAAGGGGCAAGAACGAGCTCCGAGGGGCAGCAGGAGCAGTGACCCGGGCTGCACGAGAAGTCGGAGTTCTCCCGGCCAGGACAGGGGCCACAGTGCGGACCCGACTTTACCAGCCCACTGGAAATTCACAGCCCGACAGCTGCATAATTTTCAAAGCAACAAAGCATAAGAAATTTATACTCCCCAAACGATAACAATAAACATGGAAACCTGCACTGTGCTCACTAGGTACCCAGGACTGTTCTGGGCATTTCTCCTTTGAGTCACTCATTCCCGTCTAGGGCACTGCTGCTGCCATGGCTGCCAGGGGTGGACATAAGTCAGAGGTCAGCTGACCACACCCCTGCAGGAGCTGTGGCCAGCTCCTCTCCCTGCGAGAATAGGTGGAGGGAGTTCTGATAAAACCTGCTAACCTGGCAGCTCCAATTTTAGGCCCTGTCCCCACCGTCACACTCACACACATGCGCACATGACAGCACCACAGCACTGGGAGGGCAGAAGCCTGAGGCAAACCACCTGCTCTCGAGTGGGGCTGGGTAACCCCTTGGGGCAGCCAGCCTCCCCTGCCCACTCCTGGCAGAGAAAGTCTCCCGGAGGGTGAGGCAGCCCAGGCACCCTCGTCAGAACGGACGATCACATCTGAACAATCGAAATCTCAAACAGGTGTCACCCACATGCATGCCCACGCGCCCAGGAAACGCCTACGGAGACAGACACCACTGAAAGATGTGCTGCAGGGAGCAAGGAACCACTAGCCTCAGCCTCTGCACACTCCAAACCTCCCGCGGCGTGCGCAGGCCCAGGGGCCACACCCACCCTGATCTCACAGCACAGATGCCAGCCAATGCCAGGACGCGGCTCTCAGGCACATCACAGAGGAGCTCGCTGTGTGCTGAGGCGAAGGCTTTGCAAGCCTCTGGCACTGCGTGAGACCATGTGAGACACCAGGGAGGTCGGAGCCGGGACCCGAGCATGATGGCTCCCGGCCGCCATGGCTGCTGTGGCAGAGGGCCGGGCAGGGAAGTCCAGGCTGTAGCGAGTGGGAGGCTGGATCCTCAGGGCTCACAGTGACCCTCGTGTTTGAAGCCCACCTACAGCCAGAGAGGTTAGCTTCCCTGAGGATGCCTCTGATAAGATTTCATTCTGAGCACCCACCGTGGACAGAGATGCTGGTCCTGGGCCCGGGTCAGGCCCTGCTTGCTCCCACGGAGACTCTGCCCTTCAAAATGAGGGAGAAGTGCTGACAGAAGCACCCACTTCCCCCTGGTGGGTTCTGGTACTTTCCCTCTGTCAGAAAGTACTCGCCCACCTCTTCTCAGGGTGACCTCTCGTGAAGTCACCCACGACTCTGCCTAACTAGCAGGGGCAGGGGACAAGCACAGGATCTCAGCCTTGCAAGGCATCAAAGCCGTCCAGAAGCTGAGAAACTTAAACATCTCCGATCCCTCTGCGGGGCACTGCTCGAGGTAAGCCTGGCAGGGTGGCATCCCCGACTTGTGGGAACAGGGCCCAGGCCAGACGGCCCGAAACGGCATGTTCCAGGCCAGGCCCTCTGGTTAGCCCCGCATGTGGGCACTCGGGCCCACTGTGGATGCCAGGGGACCCACGTCAGGAAGCCATTTTCAGAGCCAGCCCTCAACCACCCAAGCCCCGGCTCTCCGTACCAAGTGAAATCAGCTGACCTTGGCATGCCCTAAATTTCCTTAAATTGTCCATGCCAAATTATAGAAAAGGTTTAAACAAGATTTCACTGAATCATCTCCTTGAATTTGGGAGTTGGTATAAACCTCAACAATAATTATAGTTTTGACACACTTAGGTACAAAGATCTCCAGGAGGAAAATACATCATTAAGAACTTTCTAGAAACTCCAAACCTACAAGTAAACAGCCCTGAACGGCTGAGACCGTTATATGCGGCAAATCTGAACCTAAGACAGAAAGCAAAAGGCTGGTGCACAGCAGATGGCTGGGGAGGAGAAAGGGTTCTGGACACACTTCTCTCCTCAGCAACGCCGGTCCCCGGCCAGCACGGCTCTCACTGCCACGGGCAGGGCCACTGTTTCCATGCAAATTGCCACGCTGCGGTGCCAGTGCTCCGCAGTGAGCTGAGAGTTTCATTCTAGGCTCACGGCACAGGGCCTCCCATGAGGAGGTCCACAGGTGCCCCCGTCTGCTGGGGCAGGACAGCAGGAATTCCCGCTCTGCCCCGATGCCGGGAAATGTGGGCCCAGGTCTTTCTTCTGGCTCATCTTACGCTTCGTCCTCCTGGAGGGAGGTGGAACCAAGCGGTAGTGACTGGTGCTAAGAAGCCATGTGTGGCATCACATGACAGCCCCAAAGGAGAACACGGAGGTCATGGAAGGGAACTCTCTACACCTGCGAAAACACCTGGACTGACGGAAGAGCTGAGTCTGACACCCACAGCCGAGCCACAGTCCATACTTAGAGTCAGATGGTTTATCCTTAGCCCTTTGATACCGACTCTGTGAACCACTATTCTAGGACAAACCAGACACCTAAAGCAAGTTACTGACACCCCTCCTCCCACAGCTGAGCAGATCACAGCAGGCCGTGGGCTGCCGGTGACAGACATGGCTCAGGTAACGTCAACCAGCACAGCCTGCTGAACTGATGGTGAGTCTCTTCAGAACTTTGCAAATGGATAGAGTTTCCATCCAAATGCTAAGCAGCCATGATGTCAACACTGCATTTTATTAACTCATAATCCTAATGATTGAAGGCTGACATGTAAAATGCTAGAAAACTCTGAAACCATGATGGACAGGGAGACAAACTGAGAACTGAAATGTGAACGAACCCCTAAAAGTTACATAGGGTAATACGCTGTGTAGCTCTCCTATGCTTTCATAGACCTGATGCATTCAGAGTAATTTTTGACTAAATGCTATTTGCCAGTATAGCAAGCAATTCCTTCCTTCCTCCATATGCATCTTCTTAAAAAATGTCTTAATCCCAACTTTATATTTTTCCAGAATTGAAAAGTCCATGATAAATCTTTTCTATACCTCAGACACCAACTTGTTACCCTAAGACTAATTAAACAGTGGTTTAATAAAGGGTCCCTGATAGAACCTGAGTGACAATGTCATTTTTTATTCTGTAATTTTTAGTTAAGCTGGCAAAGGATACATAAATGTTTGCCATTTTATTACCTATAATTATTTGGATGTCTGGAATATGTCATATATTTGAAAACAGATTTTTCTTTCTTTTTTTTTTTTTTGAGACACAGTCTAGCTCTGTCGCCCGGGCTAGAGTGCCGTGGCGTCAGCCTAGCTCACAGCAACCTCAAACTCCTGGGCTTAAGCAATCCTCCTGCCTCAGCCTCCTGAGTAGGTGGGACTACAGGCATGCGCCACCATGCCCAGCTCATTTTTTCTATATATTTTTAGTTGTCCATATAATTTCTTTCTATTTTTAGTAGAGACAGGGTCTCGCTCTTGCTCAGGCTGGTCTCGAACTCCTGACCTTGAGCAATCCTCCCACCTCGGCCTCCCAGAGTGCTAGGATTACAGGCGTGAGCCACCGCGCCCGGCCAGATTTCTCTTAACATATAATATACTTATCTCAGAAACTTGAAAAACATGGATAAACAAAAATGAGAAATTAACACCCGCCAGGTCCCCCCAAACTACCCCCATTTAATAAATACTTCGATACAAAACTGTGCATCAGGCTGAAGTCTTTCCTCTCGGTCTACAGAGGCTGAGTGGGACGGGCCTGCCGACCCCCGGCCCCACGGAGCGAGGGCAGGCCCTCCTGTGACTGGCGCCCACGGCAACGGAGATGCCACTGGGGGCTCACCCGGACAGGCGGAGGTCAGCATGGGCAGCGCGCGCGCCCCCTCGCTGTGCTGGTGATAGCGACGCACAAATTCTTTTTGACTCTCGAGGATACTAAAATCCACAGCTATCGTCGTATCAAACACGTAGTGTACCCCTGTGGGAGAGAAGGGCACACTCAGCTTCTCGTCACATCATGAGATCTACTTCTAGACCGCACTGGAATCCAGATCTACTTCCTCCCTCTTACTCATTTGTGCTTTCTTATGTTTAAGAGACAAACTTAAAGAACAGATTCTATGGCATTTCTCCCTGAGATACCAACATCAGTCTTGGTTCTTTCCTATCACTAATGGCATACTCTCAGGACAGTGTGTTTCATTTTTACTTTTTTATTTTTATATTTTTGAGACAGCACCTCACTCTGTCACCTGGACTAGAGTGCCGTGGCATCAGCCTCGCTCACAGCAACCTCAGACTCCTGGGCTCAAGGGATCCTCCTGCCTCAGCCTCCCCAGCAGCTGGGACTGCAGGTGTGAGCCACCATGCCCAGCTAATTTTTTCTATTTTTAGTAGAGACAGGGTCTTGCTCTTGCTCAGGCTGGTCTTAAGCTCCTGAGCTCAAGTGATCCTCCCACCTCGGCCTTCCAGAGTGCTAGGGTTACAGGCGTGAGCCACTGAGCCTGGCCCATTTTTTTGTTTTAAAAAACAATAAGCATGTATCATTTTTCACAATAAAGTACGTATGTTGTCTCTCGTTTCTCTCTTTGCATCTGTTAATACAAACTCCTTGTTGTACTCCATGTAAATCAATGGACTATCATAAAGGTGCCTACAGCATTCTTCTCCAGTTCACTGGTAAATTTCAATCTGTGATGGTCCTTGACATCTTCAAAGTAAGTGGGTACAGTAGAGAGGCACAGCTTTGTGATGGTCTCAATTTTTACGCTGCTTTTTAGCCATCTTTTTCTTAACGTACGTTTCTTAATGTTGGTCAATATGCCCAAGGCAAATGTACTTTCAATGATTACGTTAGAGCCAGTGGAGAGCTCGCAAGGGCTGCAGAGACTGAGTTTCCGGGCGGGGCTGGGCTCTCTGGCGAAAGCACGTCTCAGGAGGGCGAGGTCCAGGCAAGCACAGCTGCCCTGGAAGAACTAAACAGCTGGCCGGAGGAGCTACGCTGTCGGGAACCGCCGTCCATCCTGCCCCGGCTCCTTATATCCTTGGCTGTCACGTCCACCCAGAGAGAAGTGTGGGTGGCTCACAATCCTCCCCTCTTAGGCCCAGGCCTGTCACGTGGCTGTGGCCAGAGCCTTGTGGGGTGAACAGCAGGGGAACGGAGGCCAGGGAGGACCGTGACAGAGGAAGGCTTTGGCTCTGCAAGGGTTCCAGATGTGTTCTGACCTGAGGTTTTGGTGTTTTCTTCCACTCCTCTGTACGTTTCAGTTCTTCTGTCCTTGTTACTTGCAGTTAAGCGTCAGTACTTTCACATGGGGACAGTGGGGGCAGCAGGGACTCAGACCTGAGCCAGCTCTGGCTCTCAGTAGGTAGATGAAGCAAAGCGGAACAGATACTCTGAACTTGCACCACCCAGGACACAGGTGGTGACCGCGAACAGCACCCTTCTCAGCATTGCAAGAACCAAAGGACCTAGTTCCAGTCTGGTGTCAAATCTTTGAAAGATGTTGACTAAATAGAAACATTTTTCCTCTTCCACTCTTAGTCCTCTTTTTCTGTTGCTTTTTAGAAGCAATTGCTTCCATTCACTGTTGGCTTCTGCCTGCTGCACCTGAGGTGCGCGATGCCTCCACGGCCCAGCTGCGGACCACGTATGTCTCACGCCTTTGAGGCTGCGAACGTGCCTGGAGTCCTCACCTTTCGTGGGAGACCACACAGACGGTTGGTTTGTTTTATTAATACATATCTGAACTCACCTTCAACATAAAATTACACTTACAAAGTGACCTTCACTTGAGAGTCTCAACACTGCACAAATATTTTTCACAGTCAAAGCCTGATACAACTAAGCCTTTTTTATTTTTTTAGTTCCTGTGCAGATACGGAGTTGCTGTCTTCAGTGAGTTTCCACTGGGAAACAAACAGCCGTCCTCCTACTCAAAACCAGTTACTGTGTGATGTGATCGGGCGTGGTGCTAGGCTTTGGGGGAACGAGGACAAGGGACACAATTCTTCTTCCCTCAAGCTTACAGGGGACTTCATTACGTTGGAAGTCAACATCCCCACCGAGCTTTGCACCTCAAACTTGACATACTCAAAAAAGCCCCAATCTATTTCTCATCTAATTTTTTTCACCTAAGTACACGGTTTCACAAACCAAAACCTCAAATCCCCCGTCTCTCCCCTACCTAATCAGCAAGTTCTGTTGTTTCTGATTCAAGCTGTTTCTAGACTCCCCATTGCTACCACTGATTCCAAACCCCATCAGCCCTCACCAGGGATGTTAATGGTTTCCTTGCTTCTACTTATAACAAAAAATTATAATAAATTAAACAAGTAACTTTAAAATCCACAGCTGATATAAATCTTAAAAGCAGCCAGTTATTTTTAAAAAGAAATGTCATAAAATTTAAAGTATTATTTTAAGATATAAGTTTCAATGTGGATATATTTTCTTTATTAATATGCAATATTCACTTATGTATCTATTAAAAAAAAAAACTACCCCCAAATAAGGCCTTTCACCATGAGAAAATATAGCACTCAACAACTTTGATCTCTGGTAAAATTAACCTTACCTGAGGCGTTTTAAGTTTACAAGCAGGAAGAATGGTTTAACAAGATCCCATCTGTAGCTGCGACTTAGTTTTTGCTGCAGCACATTATGCACAAATCAACCAGGCTCTGAGAAAGGGCCCCTCACCAAGAGTGCCAAGGAGCAACAAGGCCACAGGCTGTTTCTCAGACCGAAAGACTGTCCCGGTGATGCTTATTCCAGGTGTCATTAGCAATTCCCAGCATATTCACATCTTTAAAAATGCATTGTGGAATAATAAAAACTCATCTGGCAACTGGCTCACACCCCCCTTTTCTGGACGAGCGTGCTGCCTGCCGTGCTAGGAGGGCGCCCAGGGCTACAAAGCACCACCCTGAGCAGACGGGCACCTTGGCCACACTAGGGGCAGCACCCGCCCGGCAAAAGCAGAGGGCGCGGCAGCATTTCTCACCAGTGTTTTAGGCAGCGTTATTCCAGTGCCAACATTTGAGTTCTTTAATTATATTTTTAAATCACCACCTTTTACTCCACACATTAAGAACATAAGCCATTCCCTTCCTGCTCTGTTCTTCAGAAAGCTTCTTGGGAAACCCAACACCGGGTATTTCAGAAGTGACTATCACGTAAATGCCCCCTGTGAGCTGGGAGCCACCCAGAGGCTGCTGGGCCAGTGTGGGAGCCTCCCAGTGTCCCTGTCCACACTGGCAGCAGGTGGTCACTTCCTGCTCCCGAAGGGGTCAAGGGGTCAGCCCCAGCTGTAACAAAACACCTGTCTATGCAGGGCAAAGGGGACAGTGACATTTGCCTACCAATGATCAGAGTCTGGGTTTCACGACATAAGGGGCAAGGTCCTTTTATGTTCCATGAGACTCTTGTGGGAATTTATCCTGAACCCTTAAAATTGAACTTTAGAGATGAAAAGGGCACTTATAAACTCAAGTTATAAATCCACAAATTTATCGAAAGGCAACTTACCGAGACTTTTAAGGAAGCCACAGAGCCTTCTGGATGCATCAGTTACACTGACATTGAATTTAGCAGCAAAATAAGGCAAAGATTGAGGACACACAGACACTACCAGCACTTTGTGCTTTGAGGTATCACATTTCTAGAAGGAGAAACAGAATCACATTATGTATGCTGATTATACATGGAGTAAGAGACACCTTAATGAGAAATTCAGAATAATGTAATAGATGTTCTATGCAAAGACTGATAAACTAGACAAACACTGGCAAACATAATTAAGGAAAAAGGAGAAAAAAAATCAGGATTAAAAAATGAGACATGAGCTGGCATGGTGGTGGCACTTGTAGTCCCAGCTACTCAGGAGGCTGAGGCGGGAAGATCGCTGGAGCCCAGGAGTTCAGGGCTGCAGTGAGCTGTGATCTCGCCTGTGAACAGTCACTGCGCTCCAAGCAGGCAACGCAGAGACTCCATCTCAAAAGAGACAAGACTAGATCTAAGACAATTTTGTCCATTTTAAGAACATTATATTAATAAATGCAAATAACTGGAGGAAATGAAACCCAATAATAATAAAAATACGCCCTAAAATAGTGTCCAGAGATGCCTTCTGAAGTCTTCAGGCCCAGAACATTTTCATGACAAATTTTTAAAGAGTGAATAATTCCCATCCTCAAACTGTTGTATCTATCAATGAAGAAAGAATGGAAGATGCTGGAACAATTGGCTTGTTCAAATGGAAAGGACTGTATTCAAATCTCACACCACACTAAAACATAAATTGCAGACTAGACAGGTAGCATAAGATATAAATAGTCAATAAACAACATCGAAGACCTCCAGCTCTCTAATAAGCAAGAAAATGCAAATGGGATCATCTTCTACCCACTGGATTGGGAAATAATTGTGAACCTGGTGTGCAGTGTGGTCAGGGTAGCGAGACACAGCTACCTGCCTGCATTGCTCGTGGGAGCACACAGTGACAAAGGCACTTTCAGGGCACTTTGGCAAAAACTACGATGCTACAGAGTTTAAGGTCTCTAGTCGCCCTGCAGAGTGCCCCAGAGGAAACCAAGCTGTGTAGTAATTGACTCAAGTCTGTTCAACAGAGTAAAATGGCTAAAGCCATTCTGTCCCGAATGGCGGAGGACGAGCATGTCGGGACAGGGCTGCCGGGGGAGGGGGTGTCTCCTGGCTCAGACCATCCTAACGGGCAGCCCACTGCTCACTCACGGGCCTCCCAGGCACCTGCATGCCAGGAAGGGCATCCCCGACACAATTAAGGCTAACAACAGAAAGACACATATTTCAATCTGAAACTGCGGCCCAAATGGCACTGGAAAACTTGTCCAGGAGGACGTCACAGGGTGAGTAGTGAACACTGAAGTCCGCCTGGCTCTGTTCCCTGTGCTGTGACGTTCCCATCAGCCAACGTCTTGACGTGCCCACACCAACGGTGGAACCCACTGACACGGGGGTCAGGGCACCGACACCTGGGCAAAGCACGATGCCCTCACTTCCGGAGGGGGTTTGAGAAAGCACCGAAAACAAAGTGCTTTTCAGCCTCACCTGCCTTGTCTTTCCTTTCTTTTCCTTTTACCTGTCTCACTGAGACAGGTGACACCCGGTGGTTCCCTGCAGAAGGTCTGCAGGGAGGAGCGGGAAGAGGGAGGCTGGGATGACACTTTCCTGAAGAGTCTTCGCCCGGCCCATTGGAACACACCCCCATCTCTGAAAACATGCTCTGGAGGTAGAACACCACAGCTGGGGCACCGTGCCACCCACGTGACCTGGGCCACACGCCCTGCCCTTGCCAGACAGAGGCCTCCCCTGAAGCCACAGGCGCCTGATGAGTGGTGCCAGCCCCCACCACTGCCGGAGCGTCGGCAAGGGAGCATGAATCTTTCCAGGGTTTTGTTCTTGACGGAGGGGCTGGGAGGAGGTTAACTGCCGTACAGGATGTCCTGATGCAGGGGAGAGGGCAAAATGTCGTGCTGATGTCTGAGCAGAGGCTTCCACGCCCATGAGGAACACGGGCCTCACCTGGACCTCCACCAGCCTCCCCCAGTTCAGATCCCCAAAATCAGCAAGTGCTATGGACGCCGCACCTTATTAAGGTTCAGAACACGGAAGAAGTCCTTGGCATTCTGCTGGGAAAGCTGGAGTCCCTCCTCTGCAGTCAGGCAGCTGTCACATGCCAGGCAGTCACTCAGAAATATCTTGGCATCGGCCAATTTATGGAATTCTCCCTTCTACAAAAGAAAGATGGCGGGCGTGATTCTTCAACAAACGCTCTTCAGTGTGCTTCTCCAGGGAGGTGACACCCACACAAAGCTGACACTCAACACTGGAGACAATACCAGGGGCCAGGCCTGGTGCTCAAGGGGCTGGAGGGAGACAGCATCTGCCTCTCAGCAGCTCCAGGTGACAGAGGAACCGAAGGAACATGGGACCCAGCCCACGACGATGACACCAAGGAGTCATGCAGCTGACAATCAAGAGTGGAAGCCGGCCCTCCCCACCTGCCCCTTCAGTGCCTGTGACTCGGCCCTGACTGTCCCTGTAGCTCCCCACGCCCCACAGGGGGTGCCCACAGCCCTGGCCTCTCCCTCGAGGCTCAGAACGTCACAGCCGCTGCCGGCTCCCGGTTTCCACCCGGATGTGCAACAGGATCCTCAAACCACCCAAGACTGAAATGCTGATACTCAAATCGGCCCCGGCCCCATCCATGTCAACAAGAGTGACTCTGCTCACCTGGCCACTGAGACTATAGAACCCTGGCATCTAGCCTTGAACCCCACTCTCTCCTTTGTGACTGGCCTGCGCCCCCAGAGACCCACTAACACATAAACCACATCTTTGCTCTGCTCAGAGCCCTCGACAGCAGCCCTCACTCGAAGGCCTCAGCCTGGCCAGTGCCCCACTCTGCTCCCAGCCCCCACTGCCTCCTCGGGTCCCACAGGCGCAGTCACACCAGTCCTTGCTGTTCTTGCCAGGCTCACCCTTTGAGTGCCCTCAGCAGAGACGTGCCAACACCTGCCAAAGAAGCACCACCCCTCACCTGTGTCTGCCCTCCCTCCCGGCGTAGGTACCATGAGGCTGTGCCCCTGTCCTGGGCCCATCTGCTCCCCAGCACTCTCCGGGTCCTGCACATGGAAGCTGCGCAACAGACAACTAGTAGGTGAAACTATGAAGACTCTGAAGCTTACCGGAGTCATTTAACAAATTTACGAAGACTCCTCAGATGGTCTGAGTGTTTGTTTTTCTTTAAAACATGATTTGACAGGAGACAGCTCTTGACGTGCCCCTTCCCTCCACAGTGCACCCAGAACAGGAGCTCTGGCCGTCACCTCTGCCTCCCCCCTCCCCCAGACATGACCCAATGTCCCTGTGCAGCCTGTTTTCCCTGGGATCTTGTTCTATTACAGATGGGGAGATAGAAGGTCTGCACAAGGCCCAAGAGTCTGCATTTCAAACAAGCTCCCAGGCGGGGTTGGAGCTGCCACTCCTTGGGTGTGGTGCCTTCTAGAGACTGTGGGGCTGCACAGAGAGTTCTGCCCCCACAGTGCGTCCCTAGCAAGGTGCCCACAACCACACCGCACCACCGCACCAGCAGTGCGTCTTCCGAGCCTGGCTGTGGGGCATGTGTGCACAACCCAGTCCTTGCGCAAGCCTTCACGGCTCAGATCCAGGTCAGCTCCTTCCACCCCTCACGTTGCTACCTCCGGCCTCCTAAACTCGGGCTTTCTGCAGAAACACTCTTCCCTTCTATCCAGCCCATCGGCCTCACTATTCCTGAACGGCACCTGCTGCCCCTGCTAGTCATGCTTTCTGCCCTCCTCCCCGACACTCCAGACCAACATCCTACAAGAAGGCTGTGTCCATGGAGCTAAAACTACACTCACCTGTGTCATGCCCTCTCTTCTGCTTCTACACCCTGGCCCTGTCACACTGTACCCAGGACCTCAAAGCTGCCCCCAAGTGGCTTCCTTTGATTCTCCCCCTACTCCAGCCAGCTCAAGTCTGTTGCCTCTGTCACTTGCCCTAAAATACACACCTGAGTCTCTCTCCACGCTCAAACAGCCTCCATAGCTCTTCACTGCCATCAACCTGGTGAGAGCCACTGCCCCTCCTCAGATCACATCTGCCACACCCTCCCTGTGCCTGGTGTGCCAGTGCCCCAGCCCTACACTCCCACCACCCTCCAGGGCCCCCTCCACTAACCCTTCCCCACCGCCTGTCATCCTAACCACCGCCCTGGCGGGGCGCCGGCTTGGGCTGTGCACACTGTTATCTCATCCTCTCCACAGCCCTGGGGGAGAAGGGCTCAACTCTCCCTGTCATTGATAAGGCGACAGGGGCTCACAGGGCTCAGATATCTGTTCAGGGTGATGCAACCAGAGGAAAAGTGTGGGAGGGGCCCAGGCCTGGCTGCTCTGGGGCACTGGCCCCGGCTGGCTCCAGGGCTCCCCACCTCTCTTCTGCCTGCGGCCAGCTCTCGGGTGCTTGTCTCAGCCCTGCTGCTCCGCGAGGCCTCGTCTCCACAGAGCCGAGTGGACACACGGATGCGCCAGCCTGATCAAATGCCACATGAGCACTACTGAACTTAAAGAGAAAATCTGTCACCTTCCTCTCCTGTGTTGCAATTCTCCACTTACAAACTTGGTGCCAATACTTTCTAAGGGAAGAAGTGAACTTAACCTTTCCCCACACATCCTTTTCTTGGTAAAACGGGGATAATGGTAGGGCTTATCTGAAATGCACAGAATGAGCATAAAATGAGACTGCACTTTCGTCAGCGCCAGACTCAGAGTACATACCCAATAAACATAAACATCCCTACTAGCTAAAGAGAATTTAAAAACAAGAACTCAATTGGAATAAAAAACAGTTAGAAAAGTAAACTTACAGAATCATAAAATTTTCAGTAACATATAAGATACCTATCTCAATCCCCATTTCGCAGAACGGAACTTTCCACTAAATGCTAGTGTGAACATCACACCACTGTTTCTTTGCTCCCAATGCAGTCCGCCTTGGCTCAGGGTGCTCCGAGACAGGCCTGTGACCGCACTGGAGGGTCCTGAATGGCCGCCAGCCCCTTGGCTTCCTTCTGTCTTCCTCAGAGTGCCAGCATGCCCGGTGACCAGAGTCCCCAGAGGGAAAACACAGCAGCCGCAGTTTACTCTAGGCTGACACAAAACTGTAGCGTCTACTTGCCTCTCGATTTTCCTGGGCGGGACTCGGTGCCTCATCCGACACATTCTCTTCATCATCAGTTTTTGTTTTTTTACTACATTCCTTAAAAAGACAAGGAAACATTATTAAAGAACAACTTGTAATCTCTCTCCATTTAAAAAATGTACATACTCTGACCAATTGACCACATGGCTAGAAACCTTTCCTACAGAAATAAAAGCCTGTGTACTCAAGGGCGCAGACACACGTCCATAACGTTCCTGTTCGCGGCCTTCCACCAACAGGTTAACGGGCGTCTGACTCACCTGGACACAGGGCTACTTAGAATATGATGCAGCCACTACAAAGAATGAACTAGAACAGTAGCAAACGCTCTGAGAAGATGTCTCCTGTAGAGAGTTACGTAAAAACGAGCAAGCTGCAGACCGGCATTTGCGATACACCTCAATTTCTGCGGGAACGAGCGCCCACGCGCGCCCTGCGGGGCTGCGCGGCCACGTCTAGGGACAGGCGTGGCGGCCCCGCGGCCCGGCCTGCTCGCCCGCCCCCTCCGCTCGCAGGAAAGTTGCCGGGGCCAGTTCCCGTCCAGAGCGGCGTTTCCCGCGTGCTGTGCCGGCCCGGAACGGTAACCGAGGTGTTTCGTGTGTTTTTAAATGCTTCGGTTTCCAAGGCGTCGTCAGGACGCACGAAGAGGGGACAGGCGCGGTGCGAAGCGCGAAGCGCAGACGCCGCCCGAGCCGCGCGGCCAGATCCGCCCGGGAGCGGCCCTGCCCGCGCGGCCCGCCGCCCGCCCCTCCGCCGGAACCCCGGGCTTCCCGCCGCGGGGACCCCGACCCCCGGCCCCTGCCGCCCCGAGGCGCGTGGCGCCCACCTTCCGCGTGCAGTGCTCACACTTCATCTGGAGCGGGCGGGCGCGACGCCGACGCCGGGCCTGACAAGACCACCGGAAGACGCGGGCGCTGTGGCCCGCCGCCCACCGCCCTTTGTTGTCTTCCCCCCGGCCCCCGCCCCGGCGCGGACCCACCCCCGACTGCTGAGATCGACCAATGAGAGCGCCGGTATAGAGCAAGCCACACCCCTAAGCCAATAGGAGCGTGCAGAGGACGGGCGGCCCACCTCATTGTCTAAGCCAATGAGAGCGCCGGAAAGAGGCGAGCCCGGAGCCGGAGCCAATCGAAGTGCGCGGGGTGGAGCGAGGCCGGGCCCAGCGCTGTCGTCCGGGGCCGGGGGGCCTGGGGCCGGTGCTCGCGCTGGTTTCACATCGCGAGGGTCAGACGGCTTCAACTAACGAAGGAGCTGGGGAGCGCGCGGGCTGTCCCGCGGGGAAGAGCCGGGGCGATTCCTAGGCGCTGGGCCCGGCAGGCACAGAGCCGCCATTGCCCCCTCGTGGCGTGTCACGTAGGCCCGGCGAGGCGGCATTGCGCATGCGTAACGCGCTCGGCGGGACCGCGCGGCCGGAGCCGAGAGCACGAGGGTGGACTTCGCGGGGCGCCGGGCGCGCGCGCTGCCTTGGGAAGGGGGCGGGGGGGTCCGCTATGAAAGCGAAAATAATTATTGTTCCTCCCAGGGATAGCTACCAGCTAATAAAAACGTACTGGCGTCACGTGCAGGACCATAGCGGAAATGCTGGACTCTGAATCCTAAGCGTGGTGCCAAGTCCGCGCATGCGCACTGTGGGAGCCGAGGCCGCGCCCGGGGGTCCGCGTGCCGGGACGGACAGCGCAGTGGCACCGTCGCGCCGGAGGCCGCAGGACGCGGCTGTCACTCGTCTGCACTCCCCTCCAAGCCGAAGCGAACGCCCTCCTCGCCTCTGGGGGTCGTGGGAGGCAAAGAAATATTTAAGGCCATTCCAGTCCTAGAAAGCCCACTGGAATCTTTAATTATTTTCTATTGAAATATTTTATTCATAGAGTTTTCATACAGCTTTTTACAAACAAACCAATTCCGCTGCCTCCCTCCTTCTGTGGAAAAATTATCTTCCATGAAACCGGTCTCTGGTGCCAAAAATGTTGGGGATCACTGCACTAGATCATGCAAATCACGTTAGCACCTCTCAGAAAACGTCTTTCAACTTTCAGCATGAATAAAAGGATAATTTTAGGTGGTCATTTGCATATATTTTTTGTTAATGCTTTAAAAACATAACTGCAATATTATTATCATGTTTGAAAAAAAGAGCAAATTACAATCACTTAATTTTATCAAATATCCAGTCAGTGGTCCCGATTTCCCCAATTGTCTCATAATTTTTTCACAGTTTTCTTAAACCAGGAACTAAATAAAGTCCAATATATTCTATTAGTCTATATTACAATTGGTTTGTATGTTTAAGTCTCTCTGTAAAAAAAGCTTTTGATTTTGACATAGCTTGAGATGCAGAAGTTCCAAAGAGTTCCTGGAATTAATGTTTTCGTTCTTGTTTCTTAATTTGTAGGTTCCATCCACATCTCTCTCTATTTGTCCTTACATTTGCCTGGAGTGTTTCCCACAGTTCTACCTACGTCCCTGGGGAATCCTTTAGTATATCCTTGTCTTCTGAATTTCCAGTAAATGGGTTGTTAGATCACTCTGGAGGGTTGATCACATTCAGGTTAAATTTTTTCTGGCAAAATTACTTCACAGATGGTGTTGAGTACTTCTAATATCTAACTGTTCTCTTTATAACGCTAATTAGCAGACATTAATGTAATTTAATTGGTCCATTAATTCATAAGGGTGATTTTTTTTTTTAAAGAGATGGGGTCTTGCCCTGTCACCCATGCTGGAGTGCAATGGCAACATCATGGTTCACTACAGCCTCCAACTCCCAGGCCCAAGCCGTCCTCCCACCTCAGCCTCCCAAATTGCTGGGATTACAGAAGTAAACCACATAGCCCAGCTCATTAATGTGACATTTTAATCCTACAATTTCTTCTTCATTTATTATGGAGAATACTTGTATAATGAGAAAACTCCCCTCACCCACTATTTGGTTACTCTGTTGTAAATTTTATAAAGAAAGGCAGGATACATGCTTAATTCTTTCCCTTTATTAACCAGTCAAAAAACTCGAGTTTGGTTTGTCACCATCTTTCAAAACTGAACAAAGATTTAAAATTATATCATTATGAATTACAGGTTGAAACACCTTATGGTTTTCATTTCACTGAATTATTGTTCTTATTGATGTGGAAACCTTTTCCTTTTTTTTTAATTTCAGAATATTATGGGGGTACAAACGTTTTCGTTACATAAATTGCTTTTGTACAGTTTGAGTCAAAGTTATTGTACCCGTTAGGTGTGAATTTACCCTACACTTCCTCCCTCCTCCCACCTACTTGATTTCCAGTGAGTGTTATTTCCATATGTGCACATAAGTGTTGATAGATTAGTTTCAATTTAATGGTGAGTGTATGTGGTATTTGTTTTCCAATTCTTGTGATACTTCACTTAGAAGAATGGTCTCCAGCTCCATCTAGGTTAATATAAGAGGTATTAGTACATTTTTTTAATCCACTCATGTGTTGATGGGCACTTGGGTTGTTTCCACATCTTTGAAATTGTGAATTGTGCTGCTATAAACATTCAGGTGCAAGGGTCTTTTTTATAAAATGTCCTTTTTTCCTTTGGGTAAATACCCAGTAGTGGGATTGCTGGATCAAATGGTAGGTCTACTTTTAGTTCTTTGAGGTATTTCCATACTACTTTACATAGAGGTTGTACTAGTTTGCAGTCCCACCAACAGTGTGTAAGTGTTCCTAGGTCTCTGCATCCATGCCAACATTTGTTGTTTTGGGACTTTTTCATAAAAACCATTGTAACAAGAGTTAGGTGATATTTCATTGTGATTTTGATTTGCATTTTCCTGATGAGTAGAAATGTTGAGCATTTTTTCATGTTTGTTGGCCATTAGTCTATCTTCTTTTGAAGAATTTCTTTTCATGTCTTTTGCCCACTTTTTAATGGGGTTGATGTTTTTCTTGCTAAATTGCTTGATTTCTTTTTAGATTCTAGTTGTCAGCCATTTATTGGATATATAGCATGCAAATATTTTCTCCCATTCTGTAGGTTGTCAGTTCACTCTATTGATTGCTTCCTTGGCTGTGCAGAAGCTTTTTGATTCGATCAGGTCTCATTTATTTATTTTTGTTGTTGCTGTGATTGCTTTGGGGGTCTTCATAAATTCTTTCCCTAGGCTGATGTCTATAAGAGTTTTTCCAACATTTTCTTCTAGAGTTCTTATAGTTTCGTGCCTTAGGTTTAAGTCTGTTATCCATCGTGAATTAATTTTTGTGAGTGGTGAGAGGTGCAGATCCTCTTTCAGTCTTCTACATATGGCTATCCAATTTCCCCGGCACCATTTATTGAATAGTGATTCTTTTCCCTAGCATAATGTTTTTGTCTGCATTGTCAAAGATTAGATGGCTACATGAGGATGGTTTTATACCTGGGTTCTCAGTTCTGATCTGTTGGTCTATGTCTGTGTTCTTGTGTCAGTACCATGCTATTTGGGTTACTATAACCTTATAGTATAGCTTGAACTCTGGTAAATGGATGCCTCCTGATTTGTTCTTTTTGCTTAGGGTTGTTTTGGCTATATAGGGTCTTTCTGGTTCCATACGAAGCACAGAATTATTATTTTTTTTAGATCTGTGAAAAATGACATTGGTATTTTAATTGGAATTGCATTGAATCTATAAATCACTTTGGGTAGTATAGACATTTTACCAATGTTGATTCTGCTGATCCATAAGCATGATATGTTTTTCCATTTGTGTCATCTGTGATTCCTTACCTCACCGTTTCCTAGTTCTCCCTGTAGAGGTCTTTTGCCTCCTTGGTTAAATATATTCCTAGATATTTTATTTTCTTTGTTGCTATTTTGAAAGGTATTGAGTCTTTGATTTGATTCTCAGCTTGATTGTTGTTGGAATACAGGAATGCTACTGATCTATTTACATTGGTTTTGTAAACTGAGACTTTGCTGAATTTATTTATCAATTCCAAGAGTCTCTTGGCACAATCTTTGAGGTTTTCTATGTGAGATCATATCATTAGATAAAAGCAATAGTTTGACCTCTTCTCTCCCCATTTGGATACCTTTGATTTCCTTTTCTCACCTGATTGCTCTGGCTAGGACTTCCAGCACTATGTTGAATGGAACTGGTGACAGTGGGCAAGCTTATCTGGTTCCAGTTCTAAGCAGGAATGCTCTCAATTTTTTCCCATTCAGTATGATGTTGGCTGTGGGTTTGTCATATATGGATTTTGTAATTTTGAGGTATGTTCCATCTATGCCTACTTTGTTAGGAGTTCTCATCATTAAAGGGTGCTGAATTTTGTCAAATGCTTTTTCTGAATTTATTGAGAGGATCCTGGTCTTTGTTTTTGCTTCTATTTATGTGGTGAATCACGTTTATAGATTTGTGTATGTTGAACCATCCTTGCATCTCTGGGATGAAACGAACCTGGTTGTGGTGGATTATTTTTTTGACGTGCAGCTGAATTCGGTTTGCCAGGATTTTACTGAGAATTTTTGCATCTATATTCACAAGGGATATTGGTCTGTTGTTTTCTTTTTTGCCATATCCTTTTCTGGCTTTGGTATCAAGGTGATATCGGCTTCATAGAATGAGTTGGGGAGGATTCCTTCCCTCTCAATGTTATCAAATGATTTCTGCAGTATAGGTACCAGTTCTTCTTTGTATGTCTTGTAACATTCGGCTGTGAAACCATCTGGTCTGGGACTCTTTTTATGGCAAGGTTTTTTATTGCTTCCTCAATTTTGTTACTTGATATTGGTCTCTTCAGGAGTTCTATTTCTTCCTGATTGAGCCTAGGGAGGTTGTGTGTTTCCAAGAATTTGTCCATTTCCTTGAAGTTTTCAAGTTTATGTGCAGAGAGATTTTAATAGTATTCAGAGATATTCTGTATTTCTGTGGTATCAGTTGTAATATTTCCTTTTTCATTTCTGACTGAGCTTATTAGGGTCTTTTCTGTTTTAGTTATTCTAGCAAGAGGCCTGTTGATTTTGTTTACTTTTTCAACAAACCAAGTTTTTGTTTTATTAATATTCTGTATGAATCTTTTAGAATCTATTTCATTTAGCTCTACTCTGACCTTAGTTATTCTTTTCTTCAGCTGAGTGTGGGATTGGTTTGCTCCTCCTTTTACATTTCCTTGACATGATTCATCAGCTATGTGACTCCTGAGTAGCAATTATAGGAAAGCAAACTAGGGGACAATGGCCGGTTATATATATATATATATTTTTTTTTTTTAACTGTGCCTATACCTCTGCAGAATTCAGGCCCCTGCCACAGTTCCCACCTGTGACCTTTTATTAACTTTATAAAGGGGCTGGTCTGATGGTAGTGGGTTACAGCACTTACTAACATTAGTGTCACTAAAGTTGGTATTGAACCCCCCACTGCTAAATTTGACTGGCTTTAAAAAATTTTTTTATAAAGGGTGGTTTTGAAAAGACAAAATACATTGTGAATTTACACCGGTACTTCTAATTCAAATCCAGGAATACAGGGTTCTTATTTAACCTTGTTGATCTTACACGTGTGACTCTTGTGAACTTAAAATGTAAAGCCCCCCCAAGCCAACTGAATGGACCCCCCTCTTGGCCAAGGGGCCGCCCCACAAAAAGAAACCTTAAAGTTGAATTACCTGCCATGAGGAGAAGGGAGGTCAGACACACCTAGTTATGCCCTGTCGCTTTTGGAGTTACTCTTTTTAACAATAAGATGCAAAATCATTAACAAGCGTAACGCCATGTAAGGCAGAGGTTACACCACACCTGCAGGTCACCAATTTACATAACACATCACTTGAGTCTGGGTATGTGTCCAGTGGTTTATCTCTGATTAACAGACTTCCTTAGTTAACTTAGAACATTCTAAGCCTTTAGATAAAGCTTCGTTTCTTCAACCAATTACAAATCATAGAATTTTTAAACCCACCTATAACCTGTAGGCCCCTGCTTCCAGATGTCCTGTTGTTTTGGGCCACACCAATGTATGCCTTACACGTATTAATTTATGACTTTATGTGTTAATTCTCGTTTTCCTGAAATGTATAAAAGCAAATTGCAACCCAACCACAGTGAGACCACTTGCCCAGGGCTTCTTGGCGGTGGCTGACAATAAACCACCGAAAATTATTTTACAGAATTTGAGTTCTTTTCCGTTGACAGTCCTTTCTCCCCTGCTGAAACTCCTGGTTCCCAGTAGCACCTACATAATTACTCATTTGCATGCTCTCACAGCACACTGACATTGTCGCAGAGTAACCATGCCAACTCTACTAACCATGCAAATACGGGCCGGGCGCGGGGGCTCTACCCGGGAGGCCGAGGGCGGAGGACCCTTGAGCCCCGGAGTTCGAGGCTGCAGCAGCTGTGAACGCACCGCTGCGCTCCAGGCGGGGCCAGCGTGAGGCCCTGTCTCAAAAATACCCCCGAAATTTACAACTTTTACCATGAAGGCGCTGTGTATCTTTTGTTAATTCGAGGCGTTCCGTCTCTCTCGGGGGTCCTGAGGGGACTTTCCCGCGTCTTCGCGGCCCCGGGCTTCCGTGCGCGGCCGGGGCCCCGGCTGCCGCCCTCGCGGGGCTCTCCCCGCCGCGAAGGAGAAACTGTCATCACCGACCGACCCGGTGTTGGCCGGCCCCGCCCCCGGAAGTCCGCCTCGGTCCCGGAAGTCCGCCCTGTCCCGTCCCGACCCCGGAAGGCCGCGCCGCCCCGCGTCCGCCGGCTCGTGTCCCTCGGCCTCTGCGCGGGCTCGTCGCTCGGTAGGCGGGGGCGGGGCGGGCTCCGCGCTTCCCTCCCGCGGCCCTCGGCCCTGCGGGGCGCGTGCCCTGCAGTCACGTGGCCGCGACCACGCGCGGCGCCGCCGCCGGGGCCTGTCTTCGCCGGGACTGTCGTGTGGCCGGCGGCGCCCACAGGCCTCGGTGTCGGGGCCGTCGGAGCGGGGGCGCCCCGGCCCGGGCAGAGGCGAGTGTTCGGTGCGCGCGCACGTGTGCACGCGTGTATGTGTGTTTTGCATGCGCGCTTGTGCATGCATGTGTGTGTGCACCCGTGTGTGTATGTGCGCGCGCGCGTGTTGTGGGGGGAGCAGGGACGTTTTTGGAGCCTGTGTCGGTAACAGGCCAGGAGGGAGGTGATTTAGGATTCGTTTGTGTGGTTTGACTCCACTATTTAATGCAGGGAATTTGATCGACTCTGCAGGGAAGTATCTGAGAAACTTCCCAGAACTGGGTGCCGGGAGCCAGTGTTTTGAATGCACTGACAGTGTGCGGGGCTGTTGTCGCCCTGGCAGAGTGCTGGGGAAGATTAGCCTTTGGTGACTCGTTGATTCCAGCGGTGCCTTCGGACCCTCTGCTGAGTAGTCCGGAGTTTCAGCCCGGGGAGGACAGCGGAGACAGAGCTGGCTTTCTCAGTCCTGCCAGGGTGGACTCAAGCCACCACGAGACTTTCAGTTCCCCTTCTTGGTGGAGGCGGGCACAGGGGAGAGCTGGGATTCTGGGAGGGTGCCGGATGCTTGAGGGCTGCTGGGGCCTAACGGCTCCTTGAGACTTAGTTTCCAGGCATGGTGGCCCGTGATCGGGCTGACACTTCTCAAGTGTTTGTGGGGGAAGTAGCCCCAGTGCAGTCGGTGAAATGCTGCACAGAAGAGGGCCTTCCTCGCAGAGGAAGTGGAGTCCCTGGGGGACTAAGTTCCTTGCCTGACCGCAGAGGCCACGTCAGGCAGGCTGACAGTGTGTGTGCCTGCAGGCACCTTTGCTGGCCGGTCTGCACCCGGCCCCTGTCTGGGCCTGCCGAGGGGGTGCCTGCCTGCGTGCAGCGCTCGAGGCGTCCGGCTGTCTGTCTGTTCTTCCGCAGACCCCATCTCCTGTAGAGAGTGGTGCCGGCACGTTCCAGGGATGTACATGCAGGTGGAGATGCGCACCAGCTCCCGCCTCCACCTGAAAAGGGCTCCTGGCATCCGGTCCTGGTCCCTGCTGGTTGGTAAGGCTTTCCACATTGTCCTCCAGACAGAAGCCTGGCTGGGTGTGCTGGTGGCACCTGTAGCCCCAGCTACTCAGGAGGCTGAGGCAGGAGGATCGATTGAGCCTGGGAATCTGAGGCTGCAGTGAGCTGTGATGAGGCCACTGCACTCCACCCTGGGCCACAGAGTGAGACCTCATCTCAAAAAAAAAAAAAAAACCCCACCGGAAAGCCTACTTATAAAAAAGGATGAAAATGAAATGAGGTGTTTCCTCTTTTGTTCTATTACCCTGAAATAAAGCAATTATTGTGTTTCTTTGCATCCATTTAGATTTTATCCTTTGTACATGGTTTTACAGGTAATGCACATCTGGTTTGTCTTTTATTGTCACTAACATCCTTTCACCAACACTTTGGGTTAGATGGGTGGCTTTTCTGAGTCACTGTATTTTCCTTTGTACTTGCTTTGACTCCTGTGTTGGACCACTGGGACTTCCCCGTTTTTCTCTCCTCTGTCCCCTTCCCCTGCCCATCCGGAGGGTCCTGGGCCCTCAGGGCGGCTGCACTTGTGTTGACCAGGCTGGTCACTGTTAGGAAAGGTGCTAGCCGTGCCTTCTCTGTGACCCATCATTCCCCGATAAGCGTGTGGCTTCCTGCATGTTTTGCTTTGTGCGCTGTGCCGTGAGTCTTCGTGTACAGTCTCGTTCCCATTCCTCACCACGTGCCGTCCTGGCATCACCATGACAGGCTCCTTCCCAACTCCCCAGGCAGCTCCAGAGCCTCACGCGGCAGTGTATCCAGTGAACACTGCGAGTTGTGTATAGTGTGTGTGTGTGTGTGTGTGTAAGAGATGGGGTCTCGCTATGTTGCTCAGGCTGGACTTGAACTCCTGGGCTCAAGCGATCGATCCTCCCACGTCGGCCTCCCTGAGTAGTCGCTGTGCCTGGCTGTACTGTTTTTGAACCAGCTGTTTGGCTGTTTCCCCGACTCTGAACCTGGTGGTCTCTACCCCAAGCCCCAGTCCACAGCCATCCCTGCCACGGGAAGGGGCTGCAGTTCCGGGAGCCCACTGCACCGGGGAGGACTCATGGGAAGGACTTTCTTTCTCTCTGCAGGAATCTTGTCCATCGGCCTGGCCGCTGCCTACTACAGTGGAGGTAAAACCCCCCTACCAACTTTCTCAGCTGTTTGGAAAAACTGCCGTTTGTGATGGGTCATGGTATGACCTTTGGGGTCTCCGGCACCTGTGCCTCGAGATTGTTGGTGGGCGGGCACCATGTCCCTGTGCAGGTGTGCTTTTCCCAACGCACCTTCCCACCCAGCCTGCATTGCACTTATGTCTCACGCATTTTCCAATGTCGTAAAATATTCCTCGAAAGATGCTCCTTAGTGCAGGCCTGAGGTCCTACTGCAGGGGTGCGCCATGCTGCCCAGCTTCCCACCGTCTCCATCCTGCTGAGATGGGCAGAGGCCGTGTGCACCCCTGCCAGCCTCAAGTGGGCTCCCAGGGCCAGAGCTGGACGGGCATGTCCCATGCGGGTCCTGAGGGACCAAGGCAGGGCCGGCAGCACAGGCGGCTGCCCGGGCTCCCTGTAGGCATGGCAGAGCCCCTCCATGCCTCTCCTGGCCTCACAACAGCATCTGGGGGAAGGCTGTGCTGGGGGCCCCTCGTGGACACATCACCTGGACCCCCATGCACTCACGGCTGGCGCCCTGTGTTTGCTCCAGACAGTCTGGGCTGGAAGCTGTTCTACGTTGCCGGCTGTCTGTTCGTGGCTGTGCAGAACCTGGAGGATTGGGAGGTGAGGCTGGTGTGGTGGGGGAGGGGCGAGGGGAGGCGCTCCTGGGTCTCCCTGCAGGGGCGAAGGAGGCTCCAGGCAGAGCAAGGCCTCCTCCCCACTCCGAAGCAGTCCTAGCCTTCACACGGTTTCCGTCTCGTGGGACTTGGCCCCCAGACGCTGCCTGTGACCATTCTTGGGCCAAGGCATCCCCTGAAGGTGCTTTTCTCCTAGAAGCTCCTGAAGACTGTTTTTCACCAGAATTCTTCATTCCTGGAGCTGCTGGGTGCAGAGGGGGTGTGTCTGCTGGCCCCACCCCACTCTCAGTGCCCCCATGAGACTCTCTCCCCTCCCTCCACGTCCTTGTGGGACAAGGACAGCTGGGCCGCCATCCTGCACTCGTGTGTCCTGCAGCGGGATGAGCCCCGTGCTGCCGGCAGGAGTCTTGGTCGCTCTGCAGGCGTCAGCCCTGGGGGGCCGCACGCGGGGCTCCAGGGTCTGGCTCCGACCGGGAGGGCCCCTTCTCCAGCAGGTGCCTGGGGACACCACTGCGTGTAGTCGGCCCCCTCCCTGCGGTTTGCGTGTGGTCAGCGTGTGTTGGTTTCCAGGAGGCCGTGTTCAACAAGAGCACCGGGAAGGTCGTTCTGAAGACGTTCAGCCTCTACAAGAAGCTGCTGACCCTGTTCAGAGCAGGCCATGACCAAGGTGAGCTGTGGGAGCTGGGAGGCCCGGGCTGGGCGCAGCAGGCGCGTGGGGGCGACCACAGGGCCCAGGGAGGCCTGGCAGCGTCTCAGGTCCAAGCCCACCTGCTGGGTGCTGTGTCCTGCCCGTGGACACGTCCTGTGTGTGGGACATGGGGTCCCACAGACGCGCCCGGCCTGCCCAGTGCCGCCAGGCAGCACCCTGAGCGCCGCAGACTCCTGGGCTCCACGGAGGTTTGATCTGGGAGGGTGGCAGGAGCAGGGTCTGGCTTCCGGGTCAACTGTTTGGATGGTGGTCTCTCTCCCCGCCCCCACCCTTCCTGGGGTCTTGGAGTGGGGCTGGAGCCCGGCCAGGCAGGCAGCGTCATGGCGGCCAGCGGGCGGCTCTGGAGTGGGGCCACCCTTCCCCCAGACCTCGCCTGCCGCTGTCGGCTCTGCGGGGCCTCCGGTGAGAGGCCAGTGGTTAGGGGAAGCCCTTGCCTGAGTCTCTCAGGTCGCCGTGGTCAGCAGACTTTCCGGAGACGCTGCCACCCGGGCATCTGTCTCACTGTCTGCTGTGGGCATCTAGCTGCTGTGTTAAGCTGCAGAGAGGCCCTCTGGGTGGGCTTTTAACTGGGGTGGAGGTGTCTTGTGAAGGGCCACCTGAGCAACCACCAGCCAGAGCACAGCCCTCGGGTGGGACAGAGTTGCACGGTGGTCTTGAGTTTTGCACCACGTTTGAGTGCTTCCGACAGGCTGCCTGCCGGGATGCCCTGTGGAGCCCCGGCGGGGGCCGGGGGAGCGGCTGTGCTGAGTTTTCTGGCAGCCGTCAGCCGCCAGTACCTGAATGCCCACAGGAAATGGCCTGGGGCCACTCACCAAGCCGGGGGCCAGGAAGGCACGTTTTCAGCCTAGGGGAAAATGAAAGCAGGTTGAGCCGCCTTGTGCTGAGCGGGTCCCTGGCGTGTTAGAACTCGGGAGCAAGCTGTGCGCGGTGACAGTGGGGCCACTGGGTGACCTCTGGCTGTGCTCAGGGTCACGGCTGTCCCCGGGGCCCAGCCTTGGACGTGAAGTAACAGTTTTGCCAAGGCAAACGTGGCTCGTTCCGGCAGAGCTGGCGGCCCCGACGCGACCGCCCCCAGCGCGAGCGGGCGGGGCCGATGGCACTGGCCTGTGTCCCGCAGTGGTGGTGCTGCTGAGCGACATCCGGGACGTGAACGTGGAGGAGGAGAAGGTCCGGTACTTCGGCAAGGGCTACTCGGTGGTGCTGCGGTTCGCGACGGGCTTCTCCCACCCCCTCACCCAGAGCGCCGTCATGGGTCGCCGTAGGTGAGGCCCGTGGGCTAGTGATGGATCCACCAGGGCTGCCCGTCCTGACACGGTGGGGGGTCGGGATGGCCGTGCCAGCTGGGGACAGGACCGGGCTGGGGTCTGGGGATGGTGGGACCAGGACAGAGGTGCTGGGTCTGGTCTGGGAGCCCCGGGGGCTGCCGCAGGGGGGGTGGTTGGGGATGATGCCAGCACAGAGTCTCGCTGGTTGCATGGGGCTGGTGCTGCTGTGGCCCAGGGTGACCTGCCGCCCCCCACCCCGGCCTTGCCCAGTGACGTGGAAGCTGTTGCCAAGCTCATCACCAACTTCCTGGAGCTGCACCGTCTTGAGAGCCCTGCAGAGCTGTCACAGAGTAGCGACAGCGAGGCCGGTGGCCCCGGGAGCCAGAGCTGACGGCCCAGGCGTGGCTGCAGACGAGCCGCTCCCAGAGAGGCCCTTGGCCTTGGTCTTGACGGCACCTCCAGCCGAGTCTGCCTCCTGCCCCCACAAGCCACGGCTTCTGCTCTTTGCTAAACCACAGGCTGGACCTTCTCCGAGGCCAGGAGGGGCCAGGCAGGGTGACTGTCAGAGGATGCAGGAAAGCGGGCGCTGTGTCCAGGGCAGGGCGTGGCCCTGGGCTCAGAAATCAGCGGCTCCCCTAGAGTCCGACATCGGCTTCAGCTGGGGCAGTTTGGGGTGTGAGGGCGACAGGCGGCCTGGTCTGCACAGACCCACTGGCAGCCTCTGAGACAACAAGGACACTTTCCGCAGTGCAGGGCCTGGGCCTGGGCCTGGCCTTCGTGAAGCTGAGGTTTCGCCTGAGGCCCCAGATTCCCAGGGGAGCTCAGCCCCCAGGCCCCAGCGAGCCTTCCACGTGCACAGTTTGGGGCCGGGCCCCATGGACGCCACCAGGCACAGGGTGGATGCTCAGGACCACCCATCCGCCTGTCCCACAGCCACTGAGGGTCCCGCCTCCCTCTCGGTGACACCTGGGCCCTCCCCAGGCTGTCCCTGCAGAGGGTCCCTCTACTCCCCACCCTCAGCCTGGGCAGAAGCTGCTAGTTGAGAAAAAGTCGACTCTTCTAGCATCCTGCAGCACCTAAACACTGGGCGAACCTCTGCAGAGCCATGTCCAGCCTCCCTTGAACCCTGGAAAGACCTGGTGGGAGGGGCCAGGCTCTAAAGCGCAACGTGCGCCTTTGGCCCCGGGACTCCTGCTACCGGCCAGCCCCCACCGAGGCCGCCCAGCGCAGAAGGGCCGGACAGCGCTGGAGATAGCACAGGGCTGCCTCGGGCTTGGGCGCCTGCAGTGACACCTCTGCCCCAGGTCGGGCCGACTCGGGGAGAGCAAGACACGGCAGCACCCTGCTCAGCAAGGGCTGCAGCCAGCCCTTGGTTGGGGATGTGGTCGTACACGTGCCCGAGTTTTGTTTTCTTCCTAAACTGAAAGTGTAAAATGCATTAACTGGTTTCTGGCGTGTTCACCCCGTGAGCTGTGAGAACGTGCTTTAGGTGACAGGGACGAAGCTACCCTGTGCCCGGTGCCCTATCTGTGCCACAGGGAGCCAGGCTGAACTGAAACCACCTGCACGGCGGGCGATGGAAAGTCTGGTGTTTTCTTTTTAAACACAGAGTCTGGCTCTGTGGCCCGGGTAGAGTGCAGTGGCGTCATCGTGGCTCAGTGCAGCCTCCAACTCCTGGGCTCCAGCAGCCTCCAGCCTCGGCCTCCCGGAGCGCTGGGACTGCCAGCCGGTGCGCTGCCCTGCCTGTGTCGGCTTTCTGTTAGCATGACCTCTGGCTTCCACTCTTCTTTTTATTTCAAGACAATAAAGTTCTATGTGCAGATCGCACAACAGGTCCCATGTGCTTTTTCCTTTGATATTTTCTTTTTCCCCAAAGACCATTGCACCGTCGGGGGCTGCCTGGCCCCGCACAGCTGCCGGCATGGGCAGGGGTGAGCTGCTGCAGGAGGTCCGCTGGACAGCTGCCCAGCCCGTGCACAGGCCACGCCCATCAGGGGTCCTGACAGCTGTCCCGGCCGGGGCCGCTGGGCGGGGGCCGCGGAGGGGCTGCCTCGTCCAGGTCCTGCAGCAGCCCCTGCAGCCGCCGCATGCTCGGGTGCACATTCTCCTCCAGCCACTCCTCCACCGCGTCCGGGTAGAAGGCCAGCTGCAGGGCAGCTTCCAGCTGCTGCAGGAGGGCGCTCCACTGGGCCAGGAGGCTGCAGGGGGACGACGGCCGTGAGCACCCCTGGGGGGCCCTGGGGACTGCTCACATCTAAGCACTCTGCACTCAAGTCCTCAGCCCCGTGGGCCAACGCAGCTCTGTACCTCTGTTTACCCATCTGTAAAGTGGGACTACTGGCCCCTATGTTGTGGGATAAAGAAGTGAGGAAATTTGTCACAGCTGGGCATCTGAGGCTGGCCTGTGCTTTGCAGTGAGCAGGCGGGGTTTTCCGTGGTGGCCTGTGAACCTGTGGCCCTGGCAGCATCTGCACTCCCTGGGGGCAGCCTGTCTGTCTCAGGAGGATGCAGGGACACAGCCCCAGGTGGCCTGAGTCCAGAGAGGAGCCCCCCGCCGGCCCGGGCACCTAAGGCCCAGCATCTCGCTCTGATGTTCAGGGAAGCATTAGCAAGTGACAGCAGGTCTCCTCCAGCAAGGGAGGGAATTAATCTACGGCTGCAACTCCTGGAAAGCTTGTCTTGGTCCAAAGCCCAGCACCACAGCGGGGCCGCCCTGGTGGGGGACAGGCTGCCCGGGGATTACCTGAGAGCCTCCGGCCGGATGTGCTGGACCATGATGGGGTGGATGAGCTTCCGACTGCGATGGTAAGAGCTGAACCAGCCGGTCACGTACCTGGGCAGACCCACAGGCAGGTGTGCGCACTAGGCCGGCCCTCAGACAGGTGCGGCCGCTGGGCAGGCCCCAGGCTGGCGCACTGCGGGGCCAGGCACCACTCGGCCGACAGTGGCTACCGGGCAGTCCTGGGGTGGTTTTACAGCAATACCCCTGGAAAAGCTGTTAAGAATCTGGTAGACATTTCTAAAGGTCGTTTCCCCCAGAACGTCTTTGCAAGGCAGGAGGCTGCTCCCCTGAGCTGGGGGTCGTGGGGGACGCCCACCACCCACCTGTTCCTCTCCAGCAGGGCGTCCACGGAGCTGCGCAGGTGCAGGCTGAAGTGCGTGACGAGGCTGAGGATGTCGCTGCCTGGGAAGGAGCCGGCCCCCTCACTGCGGAGAGCCCCGCTGAGAACCCCGCTGAGAACGGTTGCCCCACCACTGGGGAGGCCGGGAGGGGCGGGGCTTACCTTACAGGACCAGCTGTTTCCAGGCCTGAAACCCCGAGAATGTTCTCCACTCTCCGTTTGACGGCCTCGGTGAAGCCTCCTGCAATCAAGCACAGGGGGAAGTGGTGGGGCCTGGTGGGGAGAGGGGCACGCAAGCCCTGCTGCTTCTCACTGGACACGGGGGCCGTGCTCATGATTTTGGAAGTCAGAAAACAGAAATGAGAATGTGTACAGCAGCACCGGCACCAGGAAAGCACGTGGTCCTTCCTGCCCGGTGGCGCCGACTGCACCGTGTACAGGGCTGTTGCAGGCACGACGTCGACGGACGGCCACGCTAGTGCGAGAGGAACACCCACAGCAAAAGGCTGACCCCGTTCCGTAAAGGCCAGAAGGAACGACAGAAAAGGCCGACCCCCGGGCGGCAGGAGGGGAAGGTCCCTTCCTGAAACCAGGGCGAGCTGAAGCCGACAAGCTCACATTCGCATGTCTCCAGCGGGGACAAATTGCTGTCTGCACCTTTCTGCTCATTCCCACATCCGAGTATCAAGTCAATAAGGCTGAGAAGTAACCGTATTCCACATCCGTTCGCTCCCCTGCAGGTGTGAGCCTCCGCTTTCCTCAATGTCGCCCCAGGTTCCTGCGCAGTCCCCTGGTGCATGCGGCAGGGTCATCCCGCCAAGCCCTCCCTGCCCGGAGGGGCATCGCTGCTCCTGTCTCCGCCCGCGGGACCAGGTGGTCAAGACCTCCACGCCGCAGAGGCAGAGCCGTTGCCCCCCCGCCAGGCACACGCTTCTCTGGGGGTCCCCTCGAGGGCTGCGTACGGGTCCAGCCGCACCGACAGTAGGTGGTGGCCGAGCCGGGGCTGTGAGCCCGTCCTTGGTGGGGAGGGCCACAGTCCAGCCCGAGTGGCTGGGGGCACCGGGTGCTCGGCCTCCCGCCCTCCCTCTCCCCCAGTCCTTCTGGGAGGGCTCCGCGGGGCCGGGCGCTGGCCGGGACGTACCGTGGAGGAGCGACTGCAGACAGGCCGCCAGCGATGGGACCCCCACTGGGAGCAGCTCGCACAGCACGGAGAAGTGGTCGTGCCTGCGTCCATGGAGCGGGGGCTCAGCACTCCGACCTGGGGCGTCCCTGTCATCGTCCCCCTCACCCCGTCTAGGGTCTCTGGGCCCTCCCCTCCCCCACCAGCTGGGGCGGCAGCTCGTCCCCAAGGCCCCACAAGCAGGAGGACAGGTGGGGCCGAACGCAGCAGGTCAGGGCAATGTCCGTCCCAGACAGGGGCTGAGGGGCTTGGCCCGGCCCGGGGGGGGGGGTCTGGGCCCCCACTGCCAGCCTGGGCACCTCCCCTGCCTGTGCCTCGGTTTCTTCAGCTACAAGTTGGGTGGAGACAGGCACTGCCCCAGGTGTGAGCAGGGGAAGGTGACGTCACAGCCCGGAGAGGCCCTGAGGGCGACTGCCCTGCCCGGGGCAGCCTGGCTTCGTCCAGACTGAGATGCCGCCCGGCAGGGCCAGACACCGGGAGCCCCTAGCTGCTTCTGAAGCACCCGCTGCTGCCCCCGGGCTGTGGTGGGCTGTGAGCTGCCCCGACCTGCCCAAGCCCCTCCTGCTTTGCTGTCCATGAGGCACAACCAGCCTCACGTGTGGCGCTCACGGGAAGGGGCCGCGTGCTGGTGACTCTGTGCACGGGCGCCACGGCGTGGGGTCAACTCCCCGTGGCTGCTTCCCCTGAGCTGCCTCCGGCCCCCAGCACGCCCCGCCGAGGCTTACCTCTGCCAGCCGGTCAGCACGATGCCCTGCAGCGAGCCCACCGGCCCGCCGGCCGCCACCTGCAGCCAGCGCTCGTGGTTCCTGAGGTGGTGCTCGACCGGGGTCAGCGCCTGGCTGGGCCCCGTGGCGCCCTTGAAAGCACTGGCAGCCCACAGCCGCCGGAAGCCGCACTGCCGGTACTTCTGCATGAGGAGCACTGCGTGAGAGAGCAGGCGGTGAGCTGCTGCCAGGGAGGTGGCCGCCAGGGCCCCAGACGTGCATCCCTGGGCCACGCGCCTGTCCAGACCCAGTGACGGGGGGTGGTGGTGGCCGGGCTTGGATCCCGCTGGAGGAGAGACTCTAGCAGCGGCCCCACTTCACTTGCTCGTCAGGAAGATGCTCCGGACAATGGGAGCAGAAGACAGCCGCCAAGGGCGCCGTCCGGGGCTGCCGGGCTCCCCAGGGGGGTCTGTGGGAAGGCTGGGCCGTCGGGGCTGCAGGGTCACGGGGATGGGGGCCCTGCCCGGACATAGCCACACGCCCGGGGCATCCCCTGCAACTTGGCACTGACCCTTGCCGTGCACGTCCAGGTCGGCCGCGTAGTCCCAGAGCACTGGCTCCACCAGCTGCGGCACCCCCGATGCTGCGGGCGAGAGGCCTGTGAGTGCCGGGGACCACCCAGACCACGTCCCAGCCCCTCACACACACCTGTTTTGCATTCACATGGGAACACGACCCATCGTTTTGAGGGCAGACTCGGCACTGTGCTGTGCTTTTGCTGACGAAAAGCCACAGCCACACACAACACCTTTTCTCAGCCGGCCTGGGTCAGGAAGGACAGCCCTGCAGCTCTGGGGGCTGGACCGTCCCACCTGCCGCCCTCTCTGGGGCCACATGCCCAGTTCACGCGAATATGCTGCTAAATGGGGTCAGTTCTAATTGATCTCAATTAACCTAAGTAGCCACAGGTGGGCACACACGCCCCGTGGACCCGGGAGCGGTGACGGCTGGGCCCTGGATCCTCACCTGTGGCCCCTGCAGGGCTGGCCCAGAGGACAGTCTGCAGGCCCCCCGGCCCCCGCAGGCCTGTGGCTACTCTGCCGCCCACACCTACCACTCTCGCTAGACCCCATGACAACCCTACGATGACCCAGCTGGCATTTCCATGCAAGAACGGGTAACGCGGGTCTGAGCGGACTTGGCTCCCTTCGGGGCCCGTTTCCCACAGTGTTTCATCTCTGGGGTCGGAGGTCTTGGGGCAGCTAAGCGGCCCCGCCCCACCCTGCGCCGCAGACCTGTGAGCTGGTCCTCAGGCATGTCCCGCAGCATGTCGTCCCACGCCAGGGGTGTCACGTGGGGGTGCCGGGCTAGCACGTGGCTGGCCACCGCCCTCACGTGGGACAGACACAGCTTGGCTTTGCTGTTCTGCTCCTGCTGCAGCCACTGCCTCGAGGCTTCGCCCTCTCCCAGGTAATAGACCTGTGGGGGAAGGGGCAGCTTGCTCCACACCCACCGCCTGCACCCCTGCGCCCCGCGGTCCCGGGTTCCCGCCGTGCCCCGGGTCTCGGGCCGCTGTGTGGGGAGCAGCCTAAGGGAGGAGCTCGGAGCCCTTCACCGGGGCCTGAACCTCCACGCAGGGCTGCCCGCGAATGTTCACGGCAGTCTGCGCAGTCGGCCAAGGGCGGAAACTGGTGTCCATCGGCTGACGGTGGACACGCGCCGTGGTCCCCTGTGCAACGCGGTCGTCGTGCAGCCTGAGGAGGAAGCGAAGTCGACACAGGCTACGGCACAGGGGGCCCTGGAAGCCTCACGAGAGAGAAGCCAGGTGCACAGGCCACGCACTGTGCGGTTCCATTTGCAGAGACTGGCGGTCGCGGGGCTGGCGGGTGGACGTGGGGCTCCTGCCGGGGGCTGGAAGGGCTCTGGGACGCACGGTGGAGACACCGTGCGACACTGTGAACGTGCCACAAGGTCCTGAAGTGTGTACCTTGCCGTGGTGACAATGGTGACTTTTACGTTATGTGCGTTTCACCACAGACACAGATTTCCCTCACAAAGGAACCTCTGGGCCAAAACGTTTGCAAACCAGTCCCAGCCCAGCTGCCCTGAGCTGCAGCCTCCGTGGACACCAGGCGCTGGGACACTCGCCGGCCCCCAGCGGAACCACACGAGCAGAGCAGCAGGGGCCAGGGTGGGGGCTCGCGAGGCACCCCGGGGACCCCCTTCCCGGCTGGGGCTTCAGAGTCCAGAGTGGTGTTAGTACTTCCTCCCTCTCCCCAGCGAAAGCTGCGTCTTTAGCTGGAACAAAGTCATGTCCCGGCTGTGCCAAGGGCAGGAACCTGCCCCAGCCGGGGCTGGCTCTGCACTGCCGGGGGCCGCATGGCCACCTCCAGGCGGGCTCGGCAGACGCATGGGGGCCTTGTGCGGGCCGAGCAGGTCTGCCCTGTGCCAGGCCCCCGTGCTCCTGGAGACGGCGCAGGAATGGGCTCCCGGACAGGACTGTCTCCTCGGCCAGCCCCGTCTTTATGCTTCAGCACTTGGGCTGTTTTCTATGTAACAAGTGAAACCGAGACACCTGCCTGGTGACCAAGGGAAGGGGACTGTGGTAGGATGTGGGGACGAGGGCACCTACCTCGTCACACCCGATGTGGAGCCGCCGGGCGCCTGGGTGCTGCTGCAGGACCTGGTCGATCATGGCGCCCACCAGCGCCAGGGACTCCGGCTCGTGGGGGTTCAGGGTGTTGGGGAAGGCGGCCACTTCCCGCAGGTGGGCGAAGGCCCCGTGCTTCAGCACAAACTGCGGAGACACAGGCGGCGTCAGGGACAGGGGTCGGGGACAGGCTGGCGCCGAGCTCCCTCCACCCGCCGTGGGCTTCGTTGCCCCAGCTCTGCTCAGAGCCCAGGGGGCCGGGGGGTGGCCGAGCCTCGCGTTCCTGACTCCCCAGACAGTCTTCAGCGGAGCAGGGCTCCAGGGCTCCAGGGCTCCGAGGGCCACGCCCGCTGGAACCTGCTCCCCGCCAGGCTCTGCACAGCTGGTTCTCTCCGCGGCCTGCTGTCCCTTCGGTTCTCTCTGCAGCGTGCTCTCCCCTGGACTCCGCCGGGTGAGAGACGGCAGAGCCGGCCCCTTCGCTTCTGGAAGAGCAGGCTGAGCCCTGCGCTCCCGGAGTGCAGTGCGAGGAGGCCTGGCAACTCCTCTCCAGCAAAGCACAAAAACGGAACAGTTTTACCAGAACAGCCACTCAGGGCTCTGGAAATCAACCGAAGGTGAACAGCAACATGTTCATTCACGAAAGACCAGAGACAAGAGCAGAGACCCTGCGGATGGAGGGCTTGACCCGGGGCTGGATAAAAGCCACAGAGAAAACGTTCCGTCCTCTGCTGGCCAGAGAGTGCAGCCCCCGGGGTGACCCTGGAAATGTACAGCCAGAGGGCAACACACGCCCTCCTGGGGGGCCGCTGGGCCCCACACAGCCCCGGGCAGGGTGGACGCCGTGTGGGCTCAAGGTGTTTGAGCACAACCTCTGCCAACGTGCGGCCACCACCAGCGACGGGGATGGAGGGGACCCCAGGAGGCCAGGCTAACGTTGGTGGCCGCCCACAGCTGGGGAGACAGGCCCCGACGAGGAAATCCGGGCAACGAATGGAAAACACCACCACCACCACCACCCACTGGGGATAAAAATAAAAATTCAGATTTGCTAGAATGTTTGGTCTGAAGTGTCCAGTTCTCAACCAAAAATCACGAGGTGTGCAAAGGACCTGGAACGTGGAGCCCAGCCTCAGGCGGAGACCCGGCCGTGGGCCCCGACTCTGCGTGGGCCCAGGGGGATTTGTCAAACGTTCCCGAAGTGGGTGCCAGGAATTAAAGGAAAGTGTTTGTCCATTTGGGGCGTGGAGCAGCAGATCTGAAATGTCAGAAGACCCGGTGATTGCGACAATAAAGCGACAGAAATTATTCAATCTGAATAACAGAAAAAAGACAGAAGCAAAGTGACCAGGCCTCAGAGGCCCGTGGGACGGCGTCAGGGCACCAAACACTCGCCGCGGGGCCGCGACGGGCAGGAGAGACGTGAGCAGAGACCCCGAGGAAACAGCCAGGCCTCACACAGGGCGAAGACTCTCTCTGGCTCTGTGGCCAACAAACCCAGCAGGATGAACGCAAAGGAACCCCCATCCAGACGGTTGCGACCAAGCAGCTTAAAGGCCAGTGCGGAGAGAAATCGCTGAAGCACCAAACACGTGGCAACACGTTCAGGGCAATAAAAACACATTAATGGCTGACAACACCGTGTCCACGGATTGGAAACAAACTGCTTTACGGATTCGATGCCAGTCCAACCAAAATACCAGCAAGGTTTTCACAGCTGTACAGACAGGCCAAAGCTAAAACACGCACGGGGAGGCACAGGTACTAGACGAGTCCAACCCATTCTGGAGAAGGAGTAAGGTTGGAGGCATCACCCTTCCTGACGTTCGGATTTATGGGCAACTCCAGACAAGGCCGCGTCCACCGAGGGAAGAGGCGCAGCTCAGCGGAACAGGACAGAGTTTAGAATCGACCCTCACGAGTGTGGTCGGCTGGTGTTTGACAGAGGTACAAAGGCAGTTCCGTGAAGGAAGGGAGTCTTCTCAGCAGATGGCGCTGGAACAGTGGCTCATTTCCAGCAGCTACAGACAAGAGGCCCGAAGGCCGGCGGGGCCCAGCAAGCGAGGGGAGGGAACAGAGACGAGGAGGGACAGTTGATACGTCCACTGCGTGCGTTTCTTAGAGAAACACGTGGAACCCAAGAGCCACTCGGTCAATGTTGTATCTAATTTGTTTGGTGCAGACATGAAGAATATTTCTGAAGATCACGCAGGGGCTTAGGAAAATATTTTCAATATTAAAGTGAAAAAACACACAAACAGAAAATGGCTTCAATCCTTCCTGTGGTCTCTACTGCACACAACAGCGCTGGTGTGAACACAAGAAGGAACCCCCACGTGCCCCAGGGCCTCTTCCCAGCCCCAGGCGGGGGCTGCCATGGCCAGCGGCTGTGCCACCTGTGCCCCTCGCAGGGCAGGGCCTCCCAGGGCAAAGGCCCCTCCAGGCAGCAGGCACAGGCCCGGCCAGCTCGTGGGCCCCAGACCCCAGATCCCACCCGGCACCCACTGACTTCCATTCCCACCACTCACCTCCATGTGTCCGAACGTCTGCACCAAGGGTACCACCTCCAGCTGGTGCAGGCCGGCCAGGTGCAGGATCTCTTTCACTTCAGCGGGGCTAGAGAGAGGGTCACGCAGCGAGGTCAGCGGCTACTCCACGGTCCCCCAACCCTTCCTGTCAGACCCCAGAGGGCTCTCCTGGAAACCCTGAGGCTGCTGACTCGGAAAAGCTCCAAAGAGATTCTCGAGGTTTCAGGGAAGCCGCCCACTCCGGCATCTGGGAAAGATGCTCTTACATCCTCAAGGACGAGTTTGCTTTTCATCCGCTGCTCTTAACTGAGCTCCGCAGCAGGACGAGGTCGCCTGCACCTCGCGAGACCCGGGGCCGGGCAGGGTCCCACCCCAGGGCAGGAGCCGCCGCCGGCCGAGGGCAAAGCCCCTGTGACCTGTTTCTGTGCAGCCCCAGCCTGGGGTGGGTCCCTGTCGGCCAGTGTCCCACCGCATGAGGGGGACGTCCCGGGAAGGGCGCACGGCCGTGTCGACTTTCTCACTTTTCACGAGCTACATCGCAGTTGCTATTTATGGATTTATCTACAAAAGGAAGCTATTTCTCATGTGTATGTGTTTGAACCATTTCTCAGGCTAATCAGTTCTATAAATGTATTGATTAGATAAAGTTGTCTGTATTCTAAATATACCTGCTTTTTCTCCTCCTCATGAACACAGAACATGATTTCCTAAAAAGCCTCTGAACTCTCCCTGGGGATGGCAGCGACATCGCAGTTTGGGAGCTGGACGGCCCCGCCCTGCTGTTTTCACTTCAAGTACCTGAGGTTCAGTGTTTCCTCTACGCTTACTGGCCGTTTTTTTTTCTTCCTTTGAGACCTGCCCACGACCGTCCCCTGCCCCCTCTTCCTTCGGGACATTCACACTGATTTACACAGAGACCTGCAGTTTTACAGCTGAGCAGGTGCCCCCGTCCCCACCACATCCGACTTCACCGACTGCTCCTCTCCCGCCAGCCGAGACCCAGCCGTGGCCGCGGGAGGCCTGTCAGAGACCCAGGCAGGAGCTACAGCTCTGCTACCTCCTCTTTCAGTCTCTAAGTTCTCTCAGTGTGTTTTATTCTTACAACATGTTTGAATTTTATAACTAAACAGACGGATTTAAAAAGACAGGAGAGGAACGCAGGCCCCACTGCTAAGTTCCTGACCCCCAGCCCCGCTCCAGGGCAGTTACCTGTAGGAGAACCTGGCCCGCAGCAGCCGCAGGGGGCCCTCGTAGGGAAACATGTCTTCGTACTCGATGAGGAGGCCGTTGGCACCTAGAGCTCGGAACAGAGGAAAGACCTGGGGGAGGAGGGACGGTTTGAACACAAAGTGACACGGAGGCAGAAGCTCGTGGGGACTGGAGGGAGGTGACGTTCACATTTCCCTGGAACCTTCAAATCTGGAAACTGCGCTTTGTGCTGCGCCACATCAAACTCTCTGATCCAGGGACGTGTCTGCTCCGCCCGGCAGGGAACAGGCTCCCCGACAGCACAGCTGCGATGGCAGTTCCATCAGGCGGCCTCGCCGCGGGGTGCAGGCCAGGGGCTCACAGGGCGACCCCACAAAGCCACTCCTCGTGCACACCAGACACAACCCGGCACGGCCAGGCTGCAGGCACTCCTGCGGCACAGCGACCCAGGAAGGAACATCGTGGTCAGAGGGCTGGGCCAGCTCCGCCCACCTGTTGCTGGGCTGGGCCAGTCTCCAAATGCGGGTTGTCGTGGTGCTTCCTACGGCTGGTAACGCTCTTTTGTTGATGCTACTGTCAGAGTTTTCTTTTCCCCCCAAACAGGAAAGTTCCGGAGCAAGCTGAATGGGAGGAGGACGTCAGTTTGGGATTAAAACTTAACTGTAGATAATTCACGAAATGGGTAATCAATAACTGACCCTGAATCACAAAGAGGCGAGTGACTGTGGACGGAAGGGATCTAACCCAGACCGGACACGTCTGGATAAATGTGATGACGACGGCGTTTTCCTATGTTCCTCAGCGTTTTTGCCCCAGGTTCCCTTTGCAACCTCCCCAGCCGCCTGACCACGGCCCGCCCCGTCTGGCGGTTCTGTCATTGTGGGCGGGTGGCGTCCTCCGTGCTGTGTCTGAGAGGCGGCGGATGGAGGCCCAGGCGTGCAGACACACGTGCCAGCCGCGTTCAGCACCAGACTGGGCAGCAGAGGTTTTCGTCATAAAACTGCACCAACACACACGTACGCAGAGAAATTACATACGAGCCCCGTGCATCGCAATTCCACCATCGCCAGTGTTCTGCCAACTTTGCTTTGCCTAATTTCTCCTTTCCCTTTTTGGTTAGAGTACTTTATTTATTTATTTATTTTTTGAGCCAGAGTCTCACTCTGTTGCCCAGGCTAGAGTGCTGTGGCGTCAGCCGAGCTCACAGCAACCTCAGGCTCCTGGGCTCAAGCGATCTTCCTGCCTCAGCCTCCCAAGTAGCTGGGACTACTCTGCCTGGCTTTTATTTTTTTTCTTTTTCTATTTTTCCAACTACAATTTAAGCAAGGACTTTTTTTGTTCATATAGAGCAGTGCCTGGCACAAAACAGGCCCTCAATAAGCATTTGTTGAAAGAATGAATGACCACAACAAGGCACAGAGAAGAGAGCTGACTTGTCCAGTTGCTCAAAAATAGTGACTGTTGGTATCAGACCTCACCATGGCTTCCCCCTCCAACGCTGGCTCTCAGCAGGGTGACATAAAGACTGAGGTAGCCTGGCAGAGAAGGGGGGAGCGTGGCCTAGACGGAAGAGGGGGTGAGAGAAGTAGCCAGACAGTTAGCACATGACCCCTGCCTGGGGACAGGGCTTTATGGATGGAGGCTACTGAAGGAAACCTGGAATTGGGGTGCATGTGCTGGGGACAGACACTCCCCACAAGCCTTCACTGACCCACCTGTGAAGCGAGAGGGGCAGACAGCACCTGCGGCCAGGTCTGATGTGCCCTGATTTCCCATCTCACCCGGGAACTGTCTGGGCCTGGCCAAGAGCTCCCCTGGTTCCTTGCCTTCACTGTGAAACGTCTGATGCCAGTCTGGTTTTTCTTCCCCTTATATGTGGCTTGGGACGTTTTCCTGTATCCCCAAAAGATTTATCATTATCATTTTCATTTTCTTTAAAGTCTAAGTTTACTAAAAAACATCTTGATGTGTATCAGTCTCGATATAATTTCCAAGTTATACGGATGCCCTTGCAATATGCAGATTCAGGTATTTCATTTCAGAAATGTGTTCTTGAGTTGTTTTTTCTTAGCATTTGCTCTGTAGCATCGATTTAATTCTTTTCTCTGGGGACCGTTGAAAATGGGAAAATAGCCCGGGTGCGGTGGCTCACGCCTGTAATCCCAGCACTCTGGGAGGCCGAGGCGGGTGGATCACTTGAGCTCAGGAGTTTGAGACCAGCCTGAGCAAGAGCGAGATCCCGTCTCTACTAAAAAAAAAAGCAGAAAAAATTAGCCGGGCTTGGTGGCTGCGCCTGTAGTCCCAGCTACTCGGGAGGCTGAGGCAGAAGGATTGCTTGAATCCAGGAGTTTGAGGTTGCTGTGAGCTAGGCTGATGCCACGGCACTCTAGCCTGGGCAACAGAACGAGACTCTGCCTCAAAAAAAAAAAAAGAAAGAAAGAAAAGAAAAAGAAAAGAAAAGAAAAGAAAGAAAAAGGAAATGGAAAACATGGCCACAGCATCGTGCAGCTCTCCTGTTGAGAGAAAGAGTCCATCAGCGCCTGGATCTAGGCTGGCCTGCTTTGCTTTCCCAGTGATAAGGGCAACAGGGATACCGGAGGCCTCAGGAATCCCAGCGGCTCCTGCTCCGGCTGCACGGCTGAGACCACGGTGCTGGGAGAAAACTGGCCTGGCCCCTGGAGGGCACACGGGGAGGAAAACCCGGGACCATGAGCTGTTTCCAGGAGAGGGACCGCGACCACAGGAGGGAACTCGGGTCAGAAGAGCAGGACCACCCGGCCAACCGACAAAAACACGGGGTGATGGACTGTTGTCTCAAGCCTCTGAGTTTGGGGCGACCTGTCATGCACCCACAGGTAACGGGACAGGGACTCCAGTCTGCTGGGGCTGCTTTGCCTACATCCTGTCCCTAACAATTTGTCACAATGCTTTCTTATCTCTTCACATTTGATTTTTTTCTTCTCTGTCATTTATTTCCAGATACTGTACTTTCCATGGTGTGCATTCACTTTTGTGTTTCTTCCATTAATAGTTCAGTATTCATTTCTAAAAAAATTGTTTTTTATGATTCATTCCTGAGCTCCACAGGCACTCTTTCCCCAGTCTCTTCTTGTCCTGTCATCACATTTCTGGGCTTTTTTATTTCTGATTTACGCTGTTTTTCCATAGCTTCTGATGTTTTCTTAATAGCTTTCATCTCATTTTGAAATATCAGGGTCCGATGTCACCGGCTCTGTGGTGCGATGCTAGTCAGACTGTCATCCCCTGTCCCTCACGTGTCTTTGTGTGGCATTTAGCAACGCTCCCTTTCTGGGAATCATTTCCAGGAAGAGGTTCTTGTGTTCAGGATGGAGATGGGCCAGCCCAGGGCCCCTCCTCTCCTGCTGCCGTAAGGAACTAGAAATTACAGGCCCTGAGCAGCTACGTTTGCATCTTAGACTTTCTGGTCTCTGCCTCCTCTGGCCCCCTTTCTCCCAGTATCTGAACGTTCTCTCTCTTCTGTCTTTGGTGTTCTTGCCAAGTTCAACGTGGATTCTTTTCCCAACATTTTGTCCTGGTGTGGGGCTCTGGCCTTCCGGGAGGAAGCTCCATCAGGTATTTCTGAGAGCCTGTGGCCTTGGGGCTCCCCCGTACCATCTTTGAGTCTTTTTGCACCCGCCTTCCCACCGGAGCCAGCAAAGCTTTCTGCAGTTTCTCGCTACGGGCAACCTTTACTGCTGGGGCTGTTTTCTGGGTGCTCTGGTCACAGCACTGTCGGAACTCCCCTCTTTCCTCTACCACCTCTTGCCTGGCTGCTAACTCCACATGGGTGTGACGCTGTCCACGGTTTGGCCCCACCTGCTTATATTTTGGAGTCCAAGGGGATACCCTGACCCCTAGTTTTGTTGAAGATCACTGCAGTTTTCCAGGGCTACCGTAAGAAGTGACTACAAACTGGGTGGCTTGAAACAAGAAAAATTTATTCTCTCACAGTTCTGGAGGCCAGAAGCCCCAAACCCAGGCGTGGGCAGGGCTGTGCTCTCCCAAGGCTCTAGAGGAGGATCCTTTCTTGCTTCTTTCTGTTAATACCTTCTGGTGCTGCCAGCCTTCCTTGGCCTGTGAACGCATCATCCCTTCTCTGCCTCCCTCATCACACAGTGTCTTCCTGGGTGTCTGCACACGGACGTCCCTCTGTGTCTGAACCTCCCTCTCCTTGTAAGGGAACCAGCCATTGCGCTAGGGCTCACCCTACTCCCGTGTAACCTCACCTTATCTTGACCACATCCGCAAAGACCCTATTTCCAAGTAAGGTCACATTCGCAGGTACCAGGGGTTAAGGTTTGAACATATCTTTTTGGGGGGACACCAACCAACCCACAGCAAAGAAGCTGTGCATTCCTTTTGTCATTTCTTTGCTTCCTTGCTGTGTTTTTGTGAGAAGATCTGGGGAAAATTCAAAACCGATGCTGCTGTCACCACCTTGCCCTAACGGAGGGCCTCTCGGTTGTGTTCTAAGCACCCTTCCCCACAGAACACTGCGAAGACTGAACCCGACGCAAAAGAGTCTCTAGCAGTACAAGGGAGTCCTCACCTTTGAGAGGTACGAGACCTTCGGTGGCGCTCCTTTCAGGTCCAGATGAACCAGTCTCATCTCAAACGGTGTGGAATCTGACATTTCAGTATCTTTTGTGAATTCCTACAGCAAAATCTCTCGTCTGGGCTCTTCTTCCTGGAGGAGAAAATCCAAGTCACAAACAGGGCAGAAGCTTCTCCAGCACTTCCCCCTTACGCTTTCAGTTTTCAGTTCTGTGTGTATTAAAAGAAAAGTATCTGGATGACAATGCAGCGGGAAACAGTAAACTTTATTTTCTTTTTTATCTATTACAAATGCATAAAAGAACAAAACGGGAAAAGGAAAGAAAATCTGTGCGTGTTAACCAGATCTCCAGTTCAATAATCCAACCTACCCCTTTTGCCCAAAGATACATAAATTCTTGATCTTAAGGAATCCATAACACAGCAGAGGAGATGAAGTGGATGCACACAGAAACCAATCGTTTTGATTTAAAGGATACATATATACAATTTTTGCTAACCATCTCAAGGCCAAGATTCTCAAGGCACTTACCAAATGATTAATGCCAGCCGCAGGAAGGATAAGTTTTGTGGAAAAGCATTGAGAAAGTGCGATGGTTTTAAAGCTTAACTGTTTGAACGTCTTACAAACCAAATCTACTTTCCAAAGGAACAGATTTCAAGGAAGTTTTGGAGCTGAGAAGTCTGCCCGGCCAAGCGTCCAGAGCAAAGCCCTGGTAGAGTCACGCACCGGGGCGGGAGCGGCGGGGAGGCCTCACCTGCTCGGGGAGCCCCCGCGTCCGCGGGTCCAGGCGCGGGAGGTGCGGGTGCGGGTCCGACAGGTGCGTGTGGGGCAGGTGCAGGCGCGACAGGTGCGAGTGCGGAGGGAGCGGGCGCCGGCGGCCCTCACTGCGCTCGGCCCCGTGACTCGGGCCAGGCCGCCGGGAGGGTCCTCGGGGACGGGGTCGCGGGCCGGCCGCAGGCCCCGCCCGGGAGAGCGCCCGGGCCGAGCTCAGGTGAGCCGCGCACCTGGCGGCCCCACGCCGGGCTCCGTTCCGAGGAGGCCCCACCCGCGCCGCTCGGCCGCTGATTGCTCTGGCCTGGCCGCCAGCCCCGGCGCCGATGGCCGAGCGCGTCGCTGCCGCGTCCCCGCGCAGCACCTCCCTCGCGCTCCCGGTCGCGGCGCTTGTCCTCCGGCCTGGCGGCTCCCGCGTCCCGCCCGGCTCCGCGGCGGCCTGGCCCGATGGCGCCTCAGCGAAGGGGCGCGACCAAGGCGCCCGAGGGCAGCGGGGCGGCCGAGCGCCGGCGCCGGATCAGGTAGCGGAAGGCGCGGAAGGGCTCGCGCCGCAGCGGGGAGGGGGCGGGGCCAGGCTGGGACGGGGCGGGGCAGTGGTGGGAGCGGGACCCGAGGGGCGTGCAATAGGCGGAGCCTCGGGAGCGGGGCGTGGTGTGGGCGGAGACTGAGGACCCGCGTGGTGGGCGGGACCTGGACGGGAGGGGCGGGGCCACGCAGGCACGGGCGGGGCTTGTAGTCGGGAAGGGCGGGGCCTGCGGCGTTTTGGGCGCGGAGTTGGCCGAAGCCTAGTGCAGACAGGACGGATCTCAAACGCTCACCTGGGCTCCGGACAGGTGCGAGGAAGAGGGGGCTTCTGGTGCACCCTGCTGCGCCACTGCGGCGTCCAGGGGGCACTGACCTAAACCGGACAACCCCCAGCAGCCTTCACGGTCTGTGCTGGGGCCTCACTCTGTCAAACCGGGCTACAGTGCCGTGGGGTCAGCCTAGCTCACAGCAGCCTCAAACTCCTGGGCTCCAGCGATCCTCCTGCCTCAGCCTCCCGAGTAGCTGGGACTACAGGTGCCACCACCACATCTGGCTGATTTTTTCTATTTTTGGTAGAGACGAGGTTTCGTCCCCTGGCGGGAGACCACGTTACAGCACGCCCTGCGTTTTCATGGTTGGGGGTGCCAAGCCCCCCGTTAGGACGCCCGGCCGCCTCTGGGACGAGCCCCTGCCCGCCCCCCTGCTGACGCCCCACTCCCAGCAGTGCTGGGCCGTTTCCCATCCCCACACCTCGGCAGCGGTCCCCCCTCTGCCGGGCGTCCCTGTGGCGTCCCCGTCGGGAGAGCTTGCCCGGCCCCTCTGCCCGGTGCTGCGTCCAGGCCGGCGCTTCCCATCCCACTATTTTGCGTAGGGCCGCACACGAGGACCTCCTGCGGGAGGGCTGGATACGCGGGTAAACACCCGGCTCACCACGGAGCCCTGCCGCATTCGGCCCACGGCCTGCACGGCAGGATGTGCTTCGGTCGCCCTGGGACAGGTCAGGACCTGGTGCTGGCCCCACGGGCCGTGGGAACTTGTGCTGAGAACTGCAAAGCAGCCGCTTCTGTTTTCCACAAGATCCTGGAGCCGCATCTCGAGTCAACTCACCGCAGTGCGGCCTGGCTGTGCCGTTGCTGCCTTGGAGTTGATGTGATTGGAATCCGTGCGGTACTCGCATGTCTCCGTGAAGTGTTGAGTGACATAAAAATAGAAGGCGGGCAGGGTGCGGTGGCTCACGCCTGTAATCCTAGCCCTCTGGGAGTCCTAGGTGGGTGGATCGCTCGAGGTCAGGTGTTCGAGACCAGCCTGAGCGAGACCCCGTCTCTACTAAAAATAGAAATAAATTATCTGGACAACTAAAAATATATATAGAAAAAAAAAATTAACTGGGCATGGTGGCACATGCCTGTAGTCCCAGCTACCCGGGAGGCTGAGGCAGGAGGATCGCTTGAGCCCAGGAGTCTGAGGTTGCTGTGAGCTAGGCTGACGCCAGGGCACTCACTCTAGCCCGGGCAACAAAGTGAGACTCTGTCTCAAAAAAAAAAAAAAAGAAGGCGGCTCCCTGTTTTCAGGAGTTAATTATAGACGTGAAGAAACAAATTGCACCTGCACGAAAGGATGCCCTGACCTCTCTCAGTTTCTTCCTGTCCTTCGAGACCTGCCACCCACAAAGTCTTTCCTGGACAAGAGAGCACACGCTGCCCGTTACAGCCACACAGAGACACACGCACAACTTCAGCATGGCCTGTCCGGACCCCCACAGTTAGCCCTGGGTCGTACCGAAAGCATCTTATTTGCAAATCGTGCCTGGTGTGCTCCTGCTCTCCTCCGGGCCGGCCTGTGGTTTTAGTTAAGTAGGTTTGACTCATGGGAGTTGGCTCAAGCCCTATATGTGTGCATGTGAGCACACGTGTGCGTGCCAGGAGCACCTGCGGGGGGGAAGGGCAGTCACTTGCAGGTGCAGGAAGTGTGATTAGAGACACAGACGCCCACAAGAAGCCTCTGGGCCTGGCGGGGGCAGCTGCGGGGAGTCTGAGGGCAGCTCATCCTGTTGCCCGTGGCGGGACACAGTCGGCCCGGCCGGGTCAGAGGGGCCAGGCCACACTCCTCCCCCATGGGGGCACGGCGGGCGTCAGGATGAGCGGGGCCTGGGGTGGGTGCTCCATCTCCCACCCACTTTGCTGGCTGCTGCCCTGAGCAGCTGGTGAGTGTTTCGGCAGCTACTGGGTTGATTTGGGCTCATCTTGACAAAGGGTTAGCACAGTCACAGCCAGAGGCCGGTTGTGATCAAGTGTGAACGTTTTCTCCCGTCTTGGGAGAGTTTTCAGCACACAGCTGCTGTGGGTGACGTGTCTTCTGTTTTCAGCTGTGTCTTCTGTTTTCAGCACCAAGAAGGATCGGGTGCCCCGGGAGGCACAGAAGAGGTGGCTGAGGACTGCGGGCCTGGGGGCCGGCTTGGCGTTCTCTGCGTTCCTGCTCTGGAGCAGTCTGGGGACTGACGACGGTGTCGCCGAGGTCCTGGCCCACCGTGGTGAAGTCTTGGCGGGCAGATTCATCGAGGTGCCCTGCTCTGAGGACTACAACAGTCACCGAAGGTTCGAAGGTACGGTGCCACCGGCTCCATGGTGATCCGAGAACAAGCAGCAGTTTAACATGAGATGCAACCTGTTCAAAGTGCATCTGCCTTTTGCTGCAATGAATTGGCAGGAGACAGGCTGAAAGTGTGGGTGGCAGGGGGTGCTGGCAGACGACCTTTCTCTTCCCTGGGTTGGCCGGTCCACGCCCGGCCTGGCTGGTGTTTTGGGAAGCTGCGCTGTCCAGTGGAAGAGGCGGTTTGCCTGCAGAAAGGTACCAGGATTAGAAAGGTGGGGTGAGAAAGTTGAAACCAGAAAAGGTATGGACCGTGGAGAATGTTGTAGGGTGTCACAGAAGGTTGGAGAAACTGTGACAAGCAACTGCCAGAGGCCCTTCCGCAGCTCCTGTCCTGGCTGGGCCGGCTGTACGCAGGGGCCAGGTTAGAGGCTGGCAGAGGTGGGGTTGCCCCCAGGGGACGCAGGAGACTGGAGCTGCCGTGTCAGTGTCGGGGCCACTGGGCCAGGTGCGGGGATTCAGCACCCTGGAGAGCGCACGCCCTCTCGAGGCTGACGGGGCTCAGCCACTGCAGACTCCACCCCCTCCAGGCATTTTTTGGCTGCTGTATTTTCCTGAACATTCCACGCCATCTGGACGTGTTCTCAGTTTTAAAAACCCAGCATATGCAACTGGGATTTTGTGACAGAATTCAGTTTATTTTTTAAATTCAATTCAGTGCTTTGTACTTGAACCCAGAAAAGATCTCCAAGTTCCTCCACAAAGGGGCGTCCTTGTGATGCACATGACACGGAGCTCCAGACACGCCAAGGCCAGAGGCAGGACCGGGCTTCACCTGGCAGGGCCGAGCGCAGGAGGGCAGCATTCTTGTCTCCATCGGGGTCAGGAAGGTGAAAGTGTTTCTGTTGTGTGGAGGCTCTCTCTGTCTTTGTAGACAAAGCTTTCAAAATTTATGTTTCAATGATTAGCACTGAAATTTTTTTCCTACCCTTTTAACTTATCAACATTAAAATTAGTTGGAATGAAGAAGGGGGGAATGGGAGCTAGTGTTTAATGAGTTCGAGATTTCACCTGGGGAAGAAGGAAAAGTTCTGGAGATGGTGCTGGTTGCACAGTGTGAAGGTACTTAATGCCCAGAACCGTACGCTGAAAAATGGTTGAAATGGTAAATTTCATGTTATATATATTTTATGATAAAAAATAGTTGGGGGCTGGGTGAGGTGGTGGTGCCTGTAGTCCCAGCACTTTGGCAGGCCAAGGCAGGAGGATCACTTGAGCCCAGGAGTTTGAGGCTGCACTGAGCTGTGCTCGCGCCACTGCACTGTAGCCTGGGTGACAGGGAAGACCCTGTCTCTAAGAAAAAATGAAAATAGTCAGGATGCACTTGAAGCTGGGCTCTGGCGGGTGCTGGTCCTGCCACGCGGGCCCCCGGCTGGTCAGAGGCTGGCTGGGGGGCGAGGGGCTGCCTGCTGCAGGGGTGCCCCACGCACACGGGCACTGCCAGCTGCTCACAGCTTGGTTTTGTCCTGTCCGCTCTGATCCTTTTGTCACAGTTCTTTTCTCAACCCTGATCTGGTCCCGTGCGCACTCAAGGGGACCCGTGTCGCCGTTGGCCACTGGCTCCATTCTGTCCCTGCCCCTCCCTGGCTGTGTGAGCCACGAGGCTCAACTCACCGTCCCCTGTCTGTCGGGGTCTCTGTCCTTCCCTGCCTGGTGTCCAGGCCTCAGGAACCAGGTGTCATGGATTTCGTCTGGTTTGGGTTTCAGGCCGGAGGCTGCATCCAGTCCTGGTTACTGCTCCGGCTGGACCGAACGCGGAAGTCTCAGATCCCCGACATCTTGACATGTGGTGTTTTCGTTATCATTTTATAAGTATTTTCTAATTTCTAGAATTATTTTTTAACCCATGAGTTATTATGGAAACGTTTTTATTGTTTTAGACAAAGGCTCACTGTTACCCAGGCTGGAGTGCGGTGGCATCATCATAGCTCCCTGCAGCCTCAAACTCCTGGGCTCAAGTGATCCTCCCACCTCGGCCTCACTAGTAGCTGGGACTATAGGCACACGCCACCATGCCCGGTTAATTTTATATATTTATATATATATATATATATATATTTTTTTTTTTTTTTTTTTTTTTTAGTTGGCCAGATCGTTTCTTTCTATTTTTAGTAGAGACAGGGTCTCGCTCTTGCTCAGGCTGGTCTCAAGCTCCTGACCTCGAGCCATCCTCCCACCTCGGCCTCCCAGAGTGCTGGGATTACAGGCGTGAGCCACCGTGCCCAGCGGATTCTCTCTTTTTAAAAACTGATCCGGAAGCTGCTCGTGTCGTAGTTAGTAACATGATCCATATGACATCAGTTCTTTGAGATTGGTTCAGGCTTTCTTTGTGGCCCAACATGTGGCCCGTCTTTGCTTCTGGTCCCACATATCTGGGGAGAATGTGTGTCCATGGCTGCCTGCAGAGCTCCACATGCTTCTCCTAATCCGGCTCACAGCACAGACCCTCTGTCCTCACCGATTCTGTCTCCTTCACCGTCAGTTGCTAAAGGGGAGCTAGACTCTCCGCCGTGACGGTTTTAGGGCCAAGACTGGAATTACAAGCCCAGCTCTGCTCACCCCCGGAGGATTTCCTGCCGGGCGCTGATGAGCGTGCGGCCCTGCAGTTGGTGACGGTTCCAGAATGTTGCCAACACCATGTGTGGGGCGCGTCTGCGGCTTTCCCAGGGCTTGGGAGCAGCGACAGGTGCTTCTGGATTAACCTGTCAGCCGGTGCCTCCGGGCACACAGGATGCCTGGTGGGACGCAGACGCCCGGGATCCTGCCCGGGCACACGTCCGCGCACGGCGGTTGCTTATCTGAAGTTCGTGCTCACCCGGGTGCATTAGCCAGATCTGGCCGTGCTAATCCTGGAGGGGCCTTGCCAGCCCCAGCCCACCAGAGCCCGCCGTCCCTGGGGCCGACGGCTAAGTGAGCTTCTCCCGCTGTCGTCCCTCTAGGCTGCACCCCCAGGAAGTGTGGCAGAGGCGTGACCGACGTCGTCATCACCAGGCAGGAAGCGGAGCAGATTCGCAGGTAACTACGTCCTCTGAGCGCCTCGTCCCAGGTGTTCACTGGTCAGATTTAAACAAACAAGCGGCAAAGCGGGCCTGGGGCAGGAAGCAGAAAATTAATCTGAAAAAAATGATTTAAAAGATTTCATTACAATTAGTAAGAATTTCCTTCTGTGCTTTCAAAGGCAAAGGTTGGATTTTCCAATTTCTAGGAGGAAAGGCCGCGGCCCTCAGGGCTGCTGTCGCTGGCGGAACCTTCCCGGGGCGCGGCCTCCTCTCCGGGCAATGCCGTCCCCACGGGTGTCGCGGGAGCCCCACACGCGAGGAGACACGTGCTGTCCGAGCCTTGGTGGTCAGTTGCTACCTCATGTCTGCTCGGAGGCTGGGCAGGGTCAGCCCTTCCGCCAACCCGGCTGTGGCTCGTGGCATCGCAAGGCGCTGACCGGAAGCAGCTGGCACTGCATTTTTCCCTGTTGAGAATTAAAAAACAAGATCTTGAAAGCTTTGATTTTCAGACCAGTTGTTTAGGCTCGAAGCGGGTGGAGTGGCTTCTGGCCCTCAGGCTGTCCCCCTAGTCCGGCGCCGGGCCCCTGGGACTCCAGGGGAGCCTGTCTCCTCCGCAGGGTCCTCCACGGTCCTGGGAGAGACTCGGAGCGGTTCAGCTGGTTCCAGGAATATTCCCCAGGCTCCTGGCCACACGCTGTGTGCGGCACCATCGGCTCTTGGTGAAAAGGCGGAGAGTTAAGCCTGGCAGTTTCTAAGTTGAGCCGCATGTTAACAAGACGGCGGTGACAATATTGTCACCCACTTAACTTTGAAATTGAGTCCTTTGGTCTAAACATTTGCATCATGAACATTAGACAAGCAGAACCTACTACGTTACCTGAACTATGCTGATTGATATTTTGCCTCGATACGTTATGGATAATTCTAGTAACTAAATTCTGACTCAATGTTGTCCCCCACAGCATAGCTGAGAAGGGGCTCTCGCTGGGAGGATCTGACGGAGGGGTGAGTTGAACGTGGTTCCTGCCTCTGTTTCTTTTTACCCTTTAACTTTGCTCATACTCGGGGCTGGGGGAGGGAAGGCCCGACGCGCAGGGTCCTGGGGGCCCCCTGGGCTGTGGGCCGGCCTTGGCGTTTGTCAGCACCGACCACGCAGCCGCACCTGACAGGCACCCAGAAGCCCCCAGATGTTCCCTTGTTGAGAAGAAAGTGTCCTGAGACGCTCGTGGGGTCTTCACAGGGCTCCGGGTGACATGGGGGGCAGAGGAGGTGGGAGTCGAGGCCGAGTGAGGGGCCGGGAGATGCCCCCGCGGAGCCGGAGGCCTCTGCACATGCCCCGCAGGACTGTTGGCTCAGCGGTGGCCTCAGGGGACGTGTCCACCCAGAGCCTGCGAACTTGCTCCGACTTGGGAAAGGGCCTTTGCAGACACGGTGACGGCTCTTGGGATGGGGTCACTCGGGTGCTGGGGCTGGGCCCTAAGTCCTGTGCGTGTCCGTATGGGACAGGCGGGGGGTTGGGAGCAGAGGCTGGGGCGGTGCAGCCACAGCCCAGGATGCAGGAAGGACCCTCCCCGGGGCCTGCAGAGGGTGGGCGGCCGGGACACTCTGGCCTCCAGAACTGAGAGAATCAACTTCTGTTGTTTGAAGCCCCCGGTTTGTGTCACAGCAGCCGAAGATCACCGAGCCAGCTGCACTCTGGTCTCCTCAAGATTAAAGTTTTCTTGCTTAGTGTGCGGAATTTTTTTTTTTTTAAAAAAAGGTCTTCTCTGTTGCCCTGGGCGGAGGGCAGTGGCGTCATCACCGCTCACTGGAGCTGGGCTCAGCCATCCTCCTGCCTCGGCCTCCCAAGTAGCTGGGACTACGGGCGCCATCACCACGCCCGGCCAGTGCGGGGTTTTTGAAGCTCTGTCCTCTCCGGGTGGTCTCTTGGTGATCACATTGAATTACAGTCACCGTACAGACCCGAGTCACTGTGCACATTTGAAACTTCTAGTAAGATTAATTTACAGACCTTTCTAGAATTTCAAAGTATCTCTCTGATTACCTACCTGATGTTATCCTGAAAACCGTTTTTTCTTGGGCTCTGAAAATGAAGTTGCTTCTTCTCTTCCAGCTGGTTTGGGAGGACTAGTTATTGACAACCTCTCAGCGCGTGGGTTCGCCTGTTGCTCCTTCCTTTGCATTCACGGGGCAGTCGTCCAGTGCTGAATTAGCCGGTTTGAAGACTTTAAGTTCAGTTGACATTTTTTGAGCCCAAATTAAGGTGGTCCCCCTGCGCTGGTCGCTGCAGCACGGAGAAGGGGCAGCAGCAGTGGCTCCTGCAGGTCTCCTTCAGGGTGAAATGGTCCACGCTGGTGGCCACTTCCCCAGGTGTGGGGACGTAGAGGTGAGGTTGGAGCAGAAAAGAGCCCGGCAGTCCCTTAAAGAGGCTCGAGGCTGCACTCCCGTCTGGGCGACAGAGCCAGACCTTGTCTCAAAAAAAAAAAAAAAAAAAACAAACACAAAGCAAAAAGAAGAAAGAAACAAAGAGCTGTGACCCAGCAATTGCACCGACAGGACTGACCCGAGAGGAATAAGCACACGTCACACGGACTGGTGACCGGCATGCACAGAGCTCCCCTGGTGGTGGCCCCAGGCCACAGGTGCGGGACGGACACACGTGGCCCCCACACAGGGACGCCCTGGCAGTGAAACGCAGCGCGATCCACACGCACAGCCGCACGTTGGGTCTCGGGGCAGTTACGCCGCGCGAAAGCCGCCAGCCGGGAAGAGCACACCCCTCTCGTGACAGCACAGACCCCCCGGGCGGGGCTCAGGGATGACGGGCACGTTATTACCTCGACGTGCTGGTGGCCCCGTGGGCATCACTCAGCGTCTGCGGCTCATCCCGTGCGTTTTACCTGGAGCCGAAGGCAGGGAGGGGGACGGCAGGCCTGGGACTGTGGGGCAGAGACCACAGGTGACGCGGGGACGCGTCTGCGGGCCGTCCTCACACACTCGCGAGCGAATGCGGTCTTCAGACAGCGCGAGCGTGTCGGGGCAGGAGGGGCCGTGCGAGGCGGGGTGCTGAGGAAGCCGGCCCGGGTGTGCGGCAGGATCTCGGGGGAGCGCGTTCACCTGCAGCGACTTTCGCAGTGACCATCGCCCCTGCCGTGGCCTCACAGTTTTACTCAGCAAACGTCTCTTCCAGGCATCCATTCTGGACTTGCACTCGGGGGCCCTGTCTGTCGGGAAGCACTTTGTGAACCTGTACAGGTGAGAGCCCGGACGGCGGCAGCCCCCAAGGCCGCGCTGAGCGAGCGTCTTGGTTGCTTAGCTGTGGGGGCTGTGCTGTCGCCTCTGCTCTGGGCTCCTTGTCGGGACGGAACATCCCCCAGCCTGTTCCAGGGCAGGACCCCTGTTCCTGATGCTTCCGGAGGGTCTGGTGTTCTGTTCTGTGGCTCCTACGGAAGCCGTGGGCTGGGGCTGGAGGGCGAGGTGGCTGCGGCACGGGGCAGGCGGGAGGCAGCCCTGTGAGCTGCGACGCTCCGTGTCGGGCCGGGAGGCACCGAGGTTTCCCAGCCTGGATCGGCGCTGTGGCCTCGTCAGCCGCGGCTCCTCCGCCTGCCGTCCCTGCTCACAGCACAGGCACCATCACGGAAGCCGAGTAGCTCTGAGGTGACAGGGATGGGGCCATTCTCAGGGATGTGCTGGGTCTCCTGAGGAACAACGGAATTGAAAGGAAACAAGGAAAAGATGAATAAGGTGTTACCTGTGTTAATACTCTTTGTTTTTTCAGATACTTCGGGGATAAGATACGAACCGTCTTCTCGGAAGAGGACTTCCGCTTGTACCGGTGAGGACCCAGCGGGGAGGTGGCGGTGGGGGAGGGTGCGCCGAGGCGAATTCTGGGGGACCAAACCCACGGAAGGCCGGTTCGTAACCGTGTCGTCACGCGTGGTCCTGGCACGCCCGGCGAGGTGGCTTCTTATTTCACGTACGTATAAAATCAGCCGAGAGAAAACACTGACAGGCTTTGTCATGGGATGAAACATCTGTGAATGTTTCAGCTGTTTTCACAAAGGCGATAGTTTAACAAGTTCTACTGGACGAGCCCAGGTTGAGAGGAGGAGGAACCAGCCGAGGGTCTGGGTGATTGACAGCTCGGGCGGCCCCTGCGCCCGCCGAGCCACCCGTCCACGTCAGAGCCGCCTGTTCAGGGCATGGGGTCCTGGGATGAGGGTCCCCTCGACCCCAACACAGATGGACAGTCCACACTCACCACCCTGCCTGCCCTACACACACCCCACCTGTCCCCCATGCACCCCATCTGCACCCCATGTGCCCCACCTGTGCCCCATGTCCACACTCCCCACCCCTGTGCCCACGCGCGTGTGGCAGCAGCCCCTTTCTTGCCAACCAGGGGCTGCAAGCCGAGTCCGTGCAGTCCGTCTGGGGCTGGCTTCACCACACCAGCGTCCACAGTGGAGTCCCCATGGTGCCCCCGTCACCCACATTGTCTTTCCTGCAGGGCTCTGCGCTGCCCAGGGCGCGGAGCTGAAGGTGCCCTGACCATTCCCTGGGCGTCAGGGTTGTGGTTGTGGGTGACACCCCGTCACGTGTGCCGAGCACCTGCCCACTCATCCTCCCACTGTCCCCCGGCCTGTGACTGTCTGCAGGCGCTTGGGGACCCTCAGAGAAGTCGGTCCTCTCCTCTGGGGATGAGCTGCTCCCAGTGACACCGTGTCCTCCGCAGGGACGTGCGGCAGAAGGTGCAGCTCACGATTGCCGAGGCCTTTGGCATCCGCCCGTCCGCCCTGCACCTGACGAAGCCCACGTTCTTCTCCCGCATAAACAGCACGGCGGCGCGGACGGCGCACGACGAGTACTGGCACGCGCACGTGGACAAGGTGAGCACGTGGGCAAGGCGGGCACGTGGGCAAGGTGGGCGCGTGGGCAAGGCGGGCACGTGGGCAAGGTGGGTGCGTGGGCAAGGTGGGCACGTGGGCAAGGTGGGTGCGTGGGCAAGGTGGGCGCGTGGACAAGATGGGCACGTGGGCAAGGTGGATAAGGTGGACAAGGTGGGCGCGTGGGCAAGGTGGGCACGTGGACAAGATGGGCACGTGGGCAAGGTGGGCGCGTGAGCAAGGTGAGCATGTGGACAAGGTGGGCATGTGGGCAAGGTGGGCATGTGGGCAAGGCGGGCGCGTGGGCAAGGTGGGCGTGGCTCCAGGCCGCGTCTCCAGTTCTCCCGTGGTCGGCGGCCACCGGGCGCTCTGCGGATTTGCCAGCCTTTGCGGCGTTCGTGCTTTTAGCATTTAGACGTCATCTTTTCTGAGGCTTTAAGGGGCATTTTGAATGCGGCTGATGCAGCTGAGGAAGTAAAGTCTGTAAAGCAAAGGCGGGTTCTCCCGATGCGACAGCAGCCTGGCGGCCGTCCCCACTGCTGCTCACGTTTTGGCCACCCAAGGTTTGGGGTCACCCTTCAGCGCCGTGTCTTCAGTGCCGTGCGGTAGAACCACCTCCTGCGCGGCGGCAGCGCTGGGACATGCCCCTCCCGTGTCCAGCTTTGTGCTCGTCTGCACAGCGTCCCACCAGCGCCAACAGCCGCGCCAGCAGGGGCAAGGGAAGCAGCTACTCCATGGTCCACTTCTCCCCTAATTTCTTTCCGGCCCTTGACTCAATTCTATTTATCAGGAACCCAGAGTAGCATCTGAGGATTTGTGTTTTTCTGATTAGCAAAGACGTTTGCTTCAGTGAAACAGAACTGTTGGGAAACCCGGGTCTGTTGGCAGCTTTCTCACTGTGAGGTCTAGGCAGCGCTCCGTGCTGTAAATCCAATTGTTTGAAGAAGTTAATGCAACCTACAAGGTTTAAAGGTGAAAAAAAAAACATAAAAAGGCGGCAGTTTTATACGTCTGCAGCCTCCCCGCAGCCCCTCGCCCCCCGGGTGACCACAGTCCGGGGTCTAGAGCTCCTTCGCTGCTTTCTTGGCGCATAAAACAGCGTGCACAGACACTGTGTCCTGTCAACTGTGAAACAGCACTTTTGTAAACATCCTGGCCACCATTTTCCTCCTGTTACGTAACCGAGGCGACTGGTGGCAAGGTGGTGGTGACAGTGGCGTGGGAGCCCCGAGCTCAGCACCATGCCTGCCTGTCTGTCCCGCTGGCCCCGAGCAGAGCCCCAGCAAGGACTCGCGGTTGGCAGCTCTCGGGGCTCGGGGCTCAGGGCGAGGCGGGGAGGGCGAAGCCTACGTGCGCAGCCGGGATGGGGCGCGTGGTCGGCCCCAGGGGACGACTGGAGTTCGGGTTCCCTTCAGTCGGACGACCGAGGGGAGGGATGGCGGAGTCTGAGTGGGTGCCGGGGCCCTGCCGTCGTCCCCCATCCTGCAGGTGGGGGTGGCCCCTCTGTGGAGGTGGCCTGATGCGCCCACACCCGGAGCCCAGGGGCTGCCTTCAAGGGGGGCTCCGTCCCTGCCTGGGGGCTGCGCCGTCCTCCACGCCCTGGTTCACTCCTGACAGCGGAGCCAGGTGGAGACCCACCGTCCCTCCTGCAGGGCGGTAACCCCCCCTGGCAGGGCCGCCCGGGCGGCCCCATCCCCAGCCCAGGCTGTGCCGTGAGCTGAGTCCTTGTAAACAGGATGTGGGGGCGAACGCAGGGGTGGCCCCCAAACGCTGCGTAGCGGGGTCGCAGTCTCGGGGGAAGTGTGTGTGACGCTGCCTCACGGAGACGGCAGGACAGTGGAGGTGGCCGGGGAGGGGAGTGAGCGCCCGGTGCGGACGGCGTCCACTGGGGACATGAGCAAGGTCTGGAGCTGGACGGCGCTGACGGCCGCACAGCCATGTGGATGTGCTTAGTGCCCGACCCAGGCTTAGAGGGTAAAGATGGTGGATTTTACGCTGCGTGGGTTTCGGGCAGAGATGCGCAAGGTTGTGGCTTCACGGGTTTCTCTGAGGGTGTGAAGGAGCCACCTGACGTGTCTTTCCTGTTCGCTTTCTGGGAAACAAGGGGCAGGTGCTCCGGCCTCATGTTGAGAACCTGGTTCCCCCAGGGCGCCCGACCCACGCCCTCCCGGCTTTGCCCCGCAGGTGACCTACGGCTCCTTCGACTACACCTCGCTGCTGTACCTCTCCGACTACCTGCAGGACTTCGGCGGGGGGCGGTTCGTGTTCATGGAGGAGGGGGCCAACAAGACGGTGGAGCCCAGAGCTGGTAGGAGGCGCCGCGGCAGGGCCTGGACCGCTGAGGGCGGGGGCGGGTCTCACTCGCTGCTGCCTGGGGGCGTCTGCTGGTGTCGGCCCAGGGTGGAGCGTCTGCTGGGACAGCAACGGGCCTCATGCCTGGGTCTGTGGCTGCTTCTCCGCCTCCCGGCACAGAGGCCCTGATGACCGGAAGGTTCTGGTCCCAGTCCTGCTGGGTTTGTCTTCCGGGCTCCTCGGGCAGTTCCTGGCGGGGCGCGGGTTTCTCGGGCTCTGCAGGTGTGTCGTGGTGACTGGCAGCTGTTGCTGTCGGGACCCCAGCAGGCCTCCGGTGTGGGTGTGACCCCCACAGCCGCCTCTCTCTCCTTCCCTCCCAGGTCGGGTCTCCTTCTTCACCTCGGGGTCCGAGAACCTGCACCGGGTGGAGAAGGTCCACTGGGGCACCCGCTACGCCATCACCATCGCCTTCACCTGCAACCCCGACCACGGCATCGCGGACCCCGCCTTCCCGTAGCCGCTGCTGGGCTGGGCGAGGACCCTGTTCCCCGCACCCTCGCGTTCAGGCTCCTGGGCCAGGCGAACACGTGCCGCGCCCTCCTGTTTCCTGTCTCCACGCACAGAGTGCCTTATGGGTAATGCGGGATTGTGATTTGCCAGTGTTTTAACCTCACCTGTGAGTAAATCAAGGACCAGCCTTTCACCTCACCTGCGCTGTGTGTGCTGTGCCATGCTGCCAGCTGCCGGCGGGGAAGCCCCGAGAGCCCCACCCTGCCCCGCCTCCGTCAAGGAAGGACAGACCTGGGCAGAGATTCCCGTCTGTGGACAGAGGGCTGGTTTGTCTGGGCCTCGTCCAAATCTAGAAACCACCCCGGCCCAGCGAGGACCGACTGAGGCCTCTGCAGACTCTCGGTGGGGCCGGTGCAGGCGCGGGGCCAGCGGCTCCCACTCTGGGCGTGGAGTCAGCAAATCGCGACAGCTCTGGGGACGGTTTCGGTGAGCGGGCGGCTCTGGGGGCAGCAGCAGGCTCCTCCTGGGGTGGGGGTCTGCTGGGTTCCAGGTGTCCCCACGGCTCTGCATCTGCGCCCCAGCCAGCCCGAGAATTTCCTGGGCAGGTGGGCTCGCCAGGCCACACCCTGCCCTGCCGCTGGCCAGAGTCCCCAGTGATCAGAGTCCAAGTGTTTTCCCACCAAGGAGGTCCTCAATGTCCCTGTCCCCAGCCCCTACGGGCCTCCTGCCCAGCTGCAGCTCTGTGTGTGGGAGAGGCCTGGGCTGGAGGGGAGGGGACATGCCCGTCAGCCTGGCTTCCGCCAGGGTCTGGTGTGGTCTCACGGCCACCCCAGAGGTGACTGTCCTGGGGTTGGGGCCCGTTCCCTGGAGAAGTCAGAGCCAGACTCTGCTGGCTGCCCTGACCCAGGCTGTCCCTCTGTCCCCCAGCGGGGACACAGGCACCTGAGCCTGATGCGGGTGCCTATGCTGCAGGAGGCTGCCACCCTCGGCCACTGTCAGACCCTGGCGCTCCAGGCTGGGGGCTCATGGAGAAAGGGAGGGAATTCCTGGCCCCTGGAGCAGGACGTGAGGACAGCTGAGGCTCTGTGAGCCCCCTGGAGCTGCACCCCCGTCCGTCCAGGCCGTTCCTGCGCCGGGTGCCAGGCCCAGGGCCGTGTGGGTCGTGCTCCCTGTTTCCAGCAGGTTCCACTGTCAGACGGGAGCCCTTCTGGGTCAGGGCTGTGGGCTCTGGGCAGGAGCACTGAGGCCCCACGTCCTCCCACGTCCTCCTGGGTGGGACGCTGGAGCCAGGGTCCGATTTCAGGGAAGAACAGGGCTCCTCTCGGGGCGGCTGCCCCGTGGATGCCCTCTGGCCCAGGCAGGGTCCTCGGTCTCGTGCTGGGAGCTGCCCCTCCCCGGGCAGGGTCACCTGTCATCAGCTGCTCCCAGTCTCGGCTTCCAGGGTCCCCCTGCTGGGATCCTCATGGGGACAGAAAAGCTTCGTGGAAGCAGATTTTGTTCTGTGACCCCGGCGCCACCTCACTGCCCGAGTCCCCTCACTGCGTCTGAGGGACGAACACATTTAGGAAAACAGGCGTGCGGTTGGTTGTAGGTTAAAATGCTTCCAAGAGAAGTAAATATTCATTTGATTTTCATCCTTTGCTACTTATACTATTTCTGGTAATCACACAGGTACTTGGACAAAGACAAATATATCTGGGCAAAAGTAAGAATTTCCTTCTCCTAGGGTGAGACAATATGTAGCCACAAAAGCAGACCCTCCGCCCAGGCTCCTCCCCAGAGGGACCCCGAGTTCCCGCCCGCTGGTGCCGGCCGGCGAGCGGCTGTTCCCGGAGCTGCACAGTCATCGCTTCTGCCAGAAGGTTCGAAGTTTGGTGACAGTTTGTCCCAGGGAAAAATTGGAGTCAGGAGTGTCCTCTGATGAATGATTTATTTTTGAAATTTATTTTTAAAATAAAAGTGATGTTTTAAATCAAAGCCAATTATTGTGTTTAAAATCAAAGACCGTGACGAGTGTGAGTCTCACGTCACAAAGTTCACCTGTTCCCGTTCCCCGGCCTGGCCACAGGGGGACGGGTCCCTAGACCTGCCGGCCACCAGGGCCAGGGCCGCGCACAGCCGTGACTCCTGGGCCAGTGGGGACAGCGCGCTGGGGCCATCCAGCTTCGGTTACGTCAAAAGGTCTCTGTCCTCCCCAGCTCCCTCGAGAACCGGCGAGGACGCCACGGCTTCCTGCCCAGAGCCCACCGTGTTGGCTTTGCCCACCCGGGAGGGCGTGGGTGGGGGTAAGAGGAGCGGCGTCCCCTTCCGCTATGATTCTTATTTTCAAAGGAAAGAAGGAAGCCTGGTCCTCCCACGCTTGGCCCTGCCAGGGCAGAGCCATCACGGCAGCCGGCCGGAGCTGGCCTCTGCCACCCAGTCCCCCGCCTCCCCCCGGGCCACAGCCCAGGGCAGCCGGCTTCTCTGCCCTCTGCCTGGCGGGGAGGTCCGGCCAGGCAGGGTGGAGGCCCGGAGAGGTTTCCGGCGGGGCCTCTCGGCCAGCGACAGAGACACTGAATTTCTACCTCAATGTGCCAAAGCCCGGGTCTGGAGCTGGTGGGAAGGGGTCGCTGCAGGGTGTCCTAGGAGGAAGGAAGGGCAGTCTGAGAGGGCACTGGTGTCTTTGGGCACAGTGGGATGACACTTCAGAGGCGATTCCCGCCGATTTTACACCAACCTGCCAGCCTTCCCCGTCCCTGGGCGGGACTAGAGGCACAGCAGGGCCATCTGACCTCTTCCCCTCTAGGTGCTATAAACAGCCCTCCGACCACTGCCGTCCCCGGCCAGCGCCAGGGTCCTGTTCTCCTTGTTCCAGAGCTGCTTCATGTCAGTGTTCTCCCCCAGAACACGTCACATGAAAAGCCGGGAGGAAGAGCTTGGAAGAGAATGGCTCACGCCAGTCGCGCTGCGTCTGCCCTCCGGGTTCCCCTTCTCACTGGCAGCTCCGGCCGGGGGACAGACAGACACCTGAGCCCCTCGCCCGGGGCCGCCTTGGCTTCCCTTCCTGCTTAGCCCCTCTGCACAGGGGCGGGGCAGCTCCCCATTCCTGAGAAAGGGGGTCCCCCCCACAATCAGGAGGTCATGGCCACCCAGCCCCTGTCCCGGTGGTCCCTGGCGGGGCTAAGTCTTACTGCAGGTCCGAGCTGGCCCTGCCTTGGCCCTCCCTCGGGGACTCGCCTGTACCCCACCCGCTCCCCACCCCAGGCCCCACCCACCCCTCAGCAAAGAACCGGCAGAGCTGGCAGGTGGGGGTGGCGGGTGGGGACTGGGAAGAGCGGGGAGGGGGGACACAGTCCCAGGGGGTTCCTAGACCCCGGCGTCACAGCCTTCGTGCCCTCCCCAGGCCCCACCCCCCAGCACAGGCCCTGCCCCGGTGGGGCCCAGACGCCCACTTGACCCAGGGGGCCGGCCAGGGCTGTGGGGTGAGGGGCAGGGAGCTGGGGGCAGCGCAGGGGCCATGGCCTCCATCCCTGTGGGCCAGAGGGAGCCGACCCTGGGGATGTTGACCCTGGGGACAGTGACCCTGGGGACGTTTGCAGATGCTCAGGCAGCTGCCCCTCCCCGGCTCCTGGGACCTCCCCTGGCCCTCTGGCCGTGAGCTGCCCTGTGGTGCGTGTGTCCCCTCCCTGCCCTGGGCCTGCAGGGGGGCCACACTGTGTTCAGGGGCTTCAGTCACGAGACCCCCGCAGAGGGGGCCTGCGGCACCCTGACCTCACCCAGGCCTGCTGCCTGCCCCGGGCTCCACTCTGTGGGCACCTCCCCCACAAAGCTGCCTCTGGGCTCCCGCAGCGGCCGGCCTGGCCAGCAGCAGGCCACACACTGTCCCCCTCGGCTCTGCCCAGTAGGGGGAGGGGCAGAACGGGGTGGGGTGGGGCAGAAACTGAGGTGCCCCTCCCCCGTCGGACCCAGCTCTGACCCGGCTCCAGCCCTCAGGAGGAATCTTGGCCCAGGGTGGCCGGCCCTGATGCCAGAGCAGAGTGGCGACACCCTGGGCAGCCGTGGGGTGGTGTTTCCCGCTGACACCTGCTTCTGGGATGAGACACGGCTCTGTGTGTTCAATCGCGCTGGGGGTGCCTGGCGGGCAGAGGGACCAGTGCTCCTGGCCCACCCGGACAGATGGCAGCGCAGCCCAGCACCCTGCAAGGACCCTCGTGGGTCTGGAGCTTTGCTGGCTCCACCCCCGAGATTCCCACCCGCAGGGCCCGGGTGGGCTGGGCAGGCCTTGAGCCCCAGCTCTCAGCTACGGCACAGGAACGAGAGAGCTTGGCTCTGCCGAGGGGCCCGCTCGGGCCGCAGGGTGGAGGTGGAGAGGTGTCTCCCCGTGAGGTGACCCCTGAGCTGGCAGTGCGATCTGCAGGGGGCCCCACACAGAGGGGGCAGCGAGGGGTCTGGGGCGCGAGACCAGGCTTCCCAGGCTGCTGACCTCACCCGCTCCCCAGGCCCTCCCAGCCTCGGCCTCCCAGGCCCCAGGTGGGGAGACTTGAGAGGACAGAGCTGTCCAGCCCTGGGCCAGCACCAGCCTGTGGCCTGCCCGGAGCGGCCTCGGGGACAGGGCTCCTCTGAAGCCTGCACGGGGCCTGGACAAAGCCAAGCCTGGAGCTGCCACTGGCCGTTGGCTGCCGGCCATTGGCAGCCTCGCTGCCTGCTCGGACCGTCATCGGTCTGGAATTCAGATGGGAAAACCTGCCCTTGCACATGGTGAGGGGAGGCACCCAGACAGCTTGGGATGCGCCGGGAACGCTTCCCCGGGCAAAAGGAACCTGGTGGCCAGTCCCTGGCACCGCCCCAGGTTGGCCCTCCAGGCGGCCGGCAGGAACCTGCCAGGCTGAGCAGGAGAGCTCAGGTCTGTGCAGACCAGCCCCGCCCTGCCTGGCCGGGCCCCTCTCCCACCACGGACACGGCACTGCTGCCCCCAGCCCGCAGCACCCCTCGAGCTCCAAAGCCAGCAGGTGGACGTGGTGTCTACTGGTTGTAGGTGTGACTCACTTTCCAAAGAACGGTGTTCCTGCAAAGATTTGGCCTACAGGGAACTTTGGAACTTTGCTGATAAATAACTGCTAAGACGCACAGCTTGGCGCCATGGGACCATGCATCCGTGTGTCCGTGCACATCGCAGAGCAGCGAGCGGGCCCTTCCCACGCTCCCCGCGTGTGCTCACGAGAACCGTGTCCTCCACGCTCACTGCTGGGGAGGCGGGAGGGGGTTCCAGGGTGGCCACAGCCTGGGCTCTGCAGGTCCCTCGACTGGGCCGGGCCACTCTCCTCAGGTGAACGTGTGTGAAAAAGCCCCATCGGGCCTTGCGGCCGGCCTGGCGAGGTGGCATCCACACCACTGCCTTGCAGCCCAGCCACACCACAGCCTCCCGGAGACAGCCCGGCCGCTGTGCAGGAATGTGGGGTGCCTGGAAAACCAATCGGCCCGCACCGGTCGTCAGCGAGGGACACAGTTCATCATTCACTCATGCATTCATTCGCCTGCTGGCGCTGGGCCCTCCACCGCTCCATCCTTGGGGACCCCAAGCTTGCCTGGGACGACGTCCAGTGAGGATTACCCCACGACGTGGGGCCTCACCCGTCAGTCCAAGGTCTAACAGCAAAGACCCTGAAAGGAAATTCTGCCCAGGATGCGGGGTTACCCTGCCTGCGTCTCAGGCCTGCTGGGCACCCCGTGGATTCCAGACGGTCACAACCACGTGGCCAATTCCTTCAAAGAAACGCGTTATTATTCGCTCTGTGCACATCTGTTGGCTCTGCTTCTCTGCAGAGCCCTGACGACGTCCTAGAATTGAACTGTGATGACGGTTGCACAGCTCTGTAAATTGGCTGAAAATGATCAATTGTGCACTGTAAGCGGGTGACCGACTGCACGGCAGTGACACCATCACTGAACAATAGCCAGCGTGCTCAAGGGCGCGGGTCACGGTCCCCGCGCTCGCTCCCAAGCCAGCCCCCAGCCCAGGCCATGCGTCCGCCTCCCCGCACGCCGGCCCGGCCACGCCAAACCCAGGGGGCGCAGGCAGCCTCGGGGTCCTGGGGGCAGGGAGGGTCGGAGGGCGCGGGGGGCCATGAGGACCCGGCCGGCTCCGAGCAGGGCCAGAGGGCGGGGCCGGGTGCCCGAGGGGCTTCGGGTGCGGCCAGAACAGGCCATAAACCACCTTCCCTCCCGACTGTGCGGCAGCTGCCACCGCCCGGCGGGTGGTGGCCCAGGGAGGCGGCTGAGCCACGGTGAACGCTACGGGAGTCTCCGTGTGGTCGCGTCTGCGCGCGCATGTGCGCATGCGTGCATGGGTGCAGACGTGTGTGACCGTGGGCGGCGTGAGGGAGCGGGTGTGTGTGAGCCTGCGGTGGCGTGGGGGTCCGTGCTCCGGGTGGGGGTCCGTGCTCCGGGTGGGGGTTCGTGCTCCGGGTGGGGGTCCAGCGCTGCCGAGAACCGAGCCGCCCGTCATCGCGGTCACTGCGCGCGGAGGGGGCGGGTGTGCCGCGGGGACGCTCACCGGCAGCGCATGCGCGAGCCCGGCGCACGGCGACCCCCGCGCCTGGTGAGGAGGGGGGGCTGGGGGGCAGCGCGGCGGCCCCTCCCGCACGCGTGTGCCGGCCGGGCCTCGGGTCACGGGCCGCCCCGTGCTGCGCGTGCACGCCGCGTCCCCGTGCGCACTCCCGCGCGTCCTCCCGAGACCCGCCCGGAAAGCGTTTAAAACGGAGGGCGGGTGTTGGAGGGAGGGTCTGCGTGGGGGGCTCCGTCCCTGGACCACGTGCTCCTCCGCGGGGGCAGAAAGTTTACTTTCCAGCCCTCGGCGGGTGTTTTGTTTCAGCAAACGCTTCTCGGAGCCTGAGCGCTCCTTGCTGGGCTCTGCCCGGCCCGGCCTTGCTTTTCCCGGCCGCGCGCAGTCGCGTCTCCAGTTTCCGGGGGACACTGCTCAGATTTCATTTCCCTTCCTCTCCGGGAGCACTCGCCCCGCATTCTCGCCTTTATTCGGAGGTTTCCCTCAGCCCGCACACGCGTGTGGACACGTGCACACCCTCACTCAGCCGCGCTCTGAAGCCCGCTTTCATTAGAGCTCTACCCCGTCACCCTGTGATGGCAGGCGGGATCTTGCTGTCCCCTGGATGGAGGACACACGTGCTTGGTGACCTCCAATGACCTCGGCTGCCGGGAATGAGCCAAGCTCCGCATCCCACAGGCTCAGCCACTGGAGCCGCCCCGGCCTGGACTCCAGGACCCGCCTCTAAAGGGACAAGGGGCCCTACTCCCACCACCCGGCACAGCAGGTGCCCCCCCTAGCTGGGTTGAGGCTGCGTGGGGTGGGGTGGTCCTCCCTCTGGGGTGGGCCCGGCGGTCCCTCGTGGGCCCCGACCTTTTGGTCCTATTCTGACTCTTGGGGACCACAGTGCTCCGAGACTCCCTCCGCTGAACCACCCTGGCCCCGGGGAGTGGGGGCCTCCCAGAGAGCTGGGGTTCTGGGCCAGCAAGCAGCTGCCGTGACTTGGCCACTGCCGGGGCACCACACTCAGCCCCACGCACCACGAGCAGGTGCTCAGCGCGAAAGCCCTGGGGGCACCGCCGGCAGCCAGGCGGTGTGGAAAGGGATTAAGGGGCAGGGTCTCCCTGGTCTGCGACCTGCGAGTCTGAGTGTCAGGCAAGGACGGCACCAGCTGGAACCGTAAGCAAGGGGCTAGCTCTGGCTGTCAGATTTTTAATCTTAATTTTCTTTGGCTTCTCTACAAAGACAACAGCTTTAGAGATCAGGCTCTGGTTGAGGGAGAAAAAGGATTTCTAGTCCCTGAAGTTCCCTGCAAGCATCAGAGAGGCTGGGAGGCCGTGAGGTAGGGGGGCGTGGGTGGCAGGTTTCTCAGGTTGGGGACAGGTTCACCCCATACCCCACTGAGCTGCCCACTCCCCAAGCAAATTCAACAGCAAATTGCAGTTTCTTTTTGTTCTTTAAGGTAAAACACTCATGACAAAATTGGCTATTGCAGGGTTCCATGGCACTCACTCAGGATGTCACCAGCCACTGCTGTCTAGGACCACAGTAGTGTCATTGCCCTAGAGAGACCCGTGTGCACTGTCCCCTCTTCCAAAGGCTCCAGGACAGCTGCCCACACTGCTCCCTGGCGCTTAGCAACAGCCCTGCCCGCCCCGCAGGTGCTGCCCTAGCTCTGGGTCCCAGCCTCCGACAAGCACCCACTGGAGGGGATGGGGCAAGCAGCCCCCGCCCCAGAGCTCACAGGGAGCCCCCAGGGGCCGGCAGGAGGCGGGCACTGCCAAGTGGGTGGGAGGGCAGCCCAGCAGCCACACATTGCCACGTGGTTCGGGGGTGGGGTGGGAGCGGGCACGGAGCACAGGGTTGAGCTGGCGGCAAGGGCAGCAGTCTGTCCACCTGGCAGCCGGAGTGGGTGGAGCAGAGACCCACCCAAGGGTGCTGCGAAGTGGGACCTGGATGACCTGAGCCCCACATGGGTTGTGGCCGGTGGCCTTGATCTCCTGCTTTCTGTACCTGAAGCTTCAGTGCTTCGCTGGGCCGTCCCACCCGCTCACTCCCCCACTCCCCAGCCCACCCTTCGGCCTCAGGCACCTGCCCTCTTGGCTGCCTGCCCGTGGGCAAACGAAGAGGAGGAGGAGGGAGGCTCTCACGTGTGGGATGCAGGACCAGCCGCCAGTGAAGGCCCCAAAGGCAGGCGTGCGCCCTCCCCAGCCGATCCACAGGCTCCCCCACGTGCTGTGGGGGGCTGTCCTGGGGGGCCGCGCTGGGCTCCGGCATCTCCCCACCCTCCCACATGCCATCCCTGGTGCTGAGGCAGGGCTCGGACGGCCGCTTGGGCTTTATTGTTCAAGCGCTGAAGACGCGGGCATTGGGGCCACACAGGGGGCCCAGGGCCATGGGTGCCGTGGGGCCACCAGCCACCAGAAGGTGGACTCACCGCAGCCTTCAGAGGCCAGGTCGGGCCCTGAGACCCCTGGAGACCCGCAGAGACGGGGCGGGGTGTCACGGGGAAGGCAGAGAGGAAGCTTCCGAAGAGGACTGAGGACGGCAGGCCCAGCAGTCGGGAGTGGGGGGGCTCTGCGCAGGGGCCCTCTCTGCCTGGCTCCAGCCGCCGCCCCTGCTCACACGGGGGCCCACGGGACCCCCAGGCTCAGGCTCCCCAGCGGCCGCTGGGGCCAGCATAAGGGTCTCAGTGGCCTGCTGGCTGCAGGAGGACAGTGAGCGGCCCGAGCCGCGCTGGAAGCGGACGGGGGCACTGCCGGGAGCCGTGGACGCCTGCGGGCCCAGGGCCGCCACCCAGCGATCGCGGGTGGCCGCGCAGGTGCTCGCGGTAGTTCTTGGTGAGCAGCGTGTAGAGGAAGGGGTTGACGCAGCTGTTGCCGTAGGTGAGGCAGGTGGTCAGGTAGTTGACGATGCGCGCGGCCCGGGGCGTGAGCGGCAGGGCCTCGCGGGGTACTGGGCCAGCAGCTGCCACAGCCAGAAGGGCAGGAAGCAAGCCCAGAAGAGCAGCACGACGCCCAGGATGAGGCGGAGCACCCGCGGGTCGGGCAGCCGGCGCGTCTGCGTGAAGGAGGCCCTCTGCGAGCGCCAGTAGGCACGGGCCAGGCGTGCGTAGAGCAGCCCGATGGCCAGGCCGGGGCCCACGATGCTGGTCCCGAAGAGCAGCGTCAGGTAGGCGCGGGTGGGCGCGCCGGCCCCAGGCGGGCAGGCACAGGCTCTTGGGGCCCCTGCGCACCAGCCGGACGGCCAGCGTCACGGGCAGCGTCAGCAGCAGCGCCAGCAGCCAGGTGCCCAGCGCCAGCAGCTTGCGGTAGCCCTTGGAGCGCCGCACCGTGTCCAGCGGCCTGCACACTGCCACGTAGCGCTCGCTGCTCATGACGGTCAGCGTGAAGATGCTGGCGTGCATGGTCAGGAAGTCCAGGCTGAAGAGGACGCGGCAGCCCACGTCCCCAAAGTGCCACTCCTTGGTGACGTAGGTGGCCACGATGAAGGGGATGCTGAGCAGGTAGAGCAGGTCGGCCAGCGCCAGGTTGACCACGTAGACGTACAGGGAGGCGGCGGCGCGCAGCGAGCGGCACATGAGCACCAGCGTGTAGGCGTTGCCCGCCACGCCCACCACGCCCATGGCCGAGAGCACCGCCCCGATGGCACCCGTGGCCACCAGGTCCTCCAGGGAGCTGGGCTCCGTGGGGCTGGCCCACGAGCTGTTGAGGGACACATTGGGGCCGCCAGGCGGCTCAGGCACAGAGCTGTTGGTGGCGGCCAACACGGGGACCCCGCTTGCAGACTCGGGGCTCAGCGCCATCTCTGCCCCTCACACCGGCTCAGGCTGGGGTGTGCTGCTCCTTGGGGTGGGGCATCTGTGGGCACCCAGCTCGCCCTGTGGAGAAGGTGCCCATTAGAGATGCAAGTCAGGTACCCCTCCCACCCCGCGAGGCCGCTGCGCTGGGCACAGCTCCCACAGGCTGCCGAGGGGGGGCTCCCGACTTCCTCATCCTTGGGGATCCTCGAGAAGACACCAGCATCCAGGAGGGCCCGAGAGCCACCTGGACCAGCTGACCCCAGCACTCACCCCCCAGGACCCTCACTCCAAGCCTCAGTGCAAGGCCAAAGGCCTCTGGGATTGACTGGGCTGTTCTGAAACCAGGCACAGGAGGGCAGCTCCTGGCGTGGAGGACGGCAGTGCTCAGAGCCCGGGGTCCTGGCTCGGCCGCCCCGCCGTGCACCTGCCAGGCTCACTTGTCTGTGAACCGCAGGGGCACACCAACCCCAGAGTCTTTTCTCTCATTGTGCTTCACTTGTGCTTTTACAAAGTATGTTTTCTTCAGATGGCAAAAGTAATAGCTGCCGACTTTCTTTTGTTTTTTGAGACAGAGTCTTGCTCTGTCTCCCTGGCTTGAGTGCAGTGGCGTGATCACAGCTCACTGCAGCCTCACATTCCTGGGCTCAAGTGATCCTCTCGCCTTTGCCTCGGAGTAGCTGGGACTACAGGCGTGTGCCCTGCGCCCAGCTAATTTTTTCTATTTTTAGGAGAGATGGGGTCTTGCTCTTACTCAGGCTGGTCTTGAACTCCTGACCTTAAGCCATCCTCCTGCCCTGGCCTCCCAGAGTGCTGGGATTACAGGCGTGAGCCACCGCGCCCAGCCAAGAGCTGGAGACTTAAAAGTCCAAATAGAAAAACCTGAGGCAAAGCGGGGAAAGCCTTTGTAATCTCCACTTTTCATGCGGGGAAAATGAGCCTTGGTCGCTCCCTCACACCACACACAACACAAACTCAGGAGAGATGGCAAACCCACATGCGGATTACACTGAACAATAGATCAAGCTTCTGGAAGAAAACAGGAGAATATCGGCAGGGCTTTGGGTAGGAAAAGATTTCTTTAAAATGAACAAGAAATACTTGCAATAAAAGACTAATCAAGTGGACCTCATCAAAATTAAGAGCTTTACTAAGAAAGTAAAATCATAAGCACAGGCTAGGAGATCATCAGAAAACACATCAGACAAAGAAAACTTGTAACCGAAATACATGAAAGAAGCACAAATCAGTAAAGAAATTTGAAGGGGGAAAAGACAAAGAACTTAGACAGGAACTTCTCAAAAAAAGGACCTACCAATGGCCAACGGCAGAGAAGTGTAAACGCGAACCACAGTGAGACACCAGCTCACACCCGCCCAGGCGGAGTTGGGAGTCGGAAACGGAGCAGGGGGGAGGGCACGGAGCACTGCAGGCCCCCTTCACCCCTGCGGGGGCGCAGAAGGGAGCAGCCACTTTGGAAGTTAATCTGGCACTATTCGCTTTGTACCCAAGATAAACAACTGCAAGTGCCCCCAAAAAGACAGGAGCGAGAATGTTCACAACAGCTTTTTTCCTCACAAGGAGCTAGAAACAGCCCAAATGTCTGTAAACACAGTGGATAAGCAACTGCCATCTCCGTAAAGCGCTGCACAGCAAAGAAGGTGGCATTACCCCTGCGGTCAACAGCCGGGGTGGAGCTCACACAGGCTGTGTTGAGCAGGACGTCCCGCAAAAGAGTGCCGTGTGGTTCCACTCACATGAAGCTGAGTTACAGGCAAAAGCATTTATGCCATGCAGGTCACAGTGGCGCCCGGCGGGTGGGGGTGTCACCTAGTACCGGCCCTGGGGGGTGGAAACATGCCTTGATCTGGGTGGTGGTCACACAGGGGTAGACACATGCAAAAACTCATGGAGCACCACACTTAAGAGCCATGGTTATCCTCATTAAAAAAAGGGGGGCCTAAAACGCTGAAATACCTAAACAGGACAAGTCCCTGTATGGCCATCGTCCCCCAGATCCGGTCACAAGAATGCCTCTAGGCTCTGTCCTTCCGAACATCCATGCTGACAATAACAAGGATAAATTCGGGACCATCCCAGTCAGCGTGGTCTCTGGGCACCTGCTGCAGGGGGGACTGGGGCAGGCCCAGGGGGTGTGAGACATCGGCCAGGCCCTGGCCCCCACCGGCCCAGCCTCTGGCCTGGCGCGGGGAGCTGGGGAGCCCTTTCCCAGGGGCACGCCCGGGCTCCATCTGCACAAGGCCCCGCACCCCGCCCCGCCCTCAGGCACGTTCCCGGAGCCCTCTGGGGGCAGGCCGCCCTCCCGCGCCCTCCCCGCGCAAGGCGGCTGCTGGGGGCGCTCCGGGGGTACGGGGGGGGCTGCGGGCGTACAGGGGCGCTCCGGGGGTACGAGGGGCTGCGGGCGTACAGGGGCGCTCTGGGGGTACGGGGGGCTGCGGGCGTACAGGGGCCCTCCGGGGATACGGGGGGCTGCGGGCGTACAGGGGCCCTCCGGGGATACGGGGGGCACGGGGGCGCTGGGGGCGCTCCGGGGGTACGGGGGGTGGGCCGGGTACCGGAGGCAGTGAAAGTTTCACCGAACGAGGCGCGACCGCCACGCTGGCGCCGCGCGCAGAGCCGAGGGGGGTCCGGCTGTGAAGCCGAGCCCAGCCCAGCCCCCCAGCGCGCCCGAGGCGCACCGGCATGCCGCGTCCTCGCTGGGTCTGGAGACCTGGCGCCCGGACACGCGCCCTCGCGGCCTCCCAGTGCCCCACGGCTGTGGCTGCGCCGGGTCGCCCAGCCCAGGGGCGCATGGAGGGCTCCAGGGAGGCCAGCCCGCCAGGGGCCGTGCAGGGAGGGGTCGGCACCCCCGGCACCCGGAACCCAACGCCGCGCACTGGCACCCGCACGCCGCAGCGCTCGCCCCTGACCACCCGCCACGGCCCACCTGCCCCTCGGCCACTGAGCCGTCAGACGGGGCGGCCACCGCGCTGCCGGCGTCCTCTCGCTCCTGGGGCCGTGACCAGGCGGCGGCCGCCACGCACCGGCCTCCAAACTCCGCGCTAACAGGTGCCGACCGGGGCCGCCGGGAACTTTCCCAAGCGCTCCCCGTGCCCGGCGGCGCGGAGCGGTTGTGAGGGGCCCCGCGGCGGCCTCGGCTCCCCGGGCCCACGGCGAAGGGTGCCGCCCGCCCGCCGCGCGCCCTGTCCTCGCGCCGCCGCCGCCGCCACCTGCCCGGCCGCCAGCTGGGAATGTGCCCCAGCCCCGCGCCAGCGCCGGGATATTAATAACCCCGGGCCGCGCCGCCCCCGGGCGGGAGGGGGGACGGTCCTGGGGAGCGAGGGGCGACACCGGAGCTGGGGGTGGGGGGACGCCGGGGGCGGGGCGCTCTGGGAGGGGGCGGCGCCAGGGCCTTGGCGCCTACAAAGAGCCGGGAGCGCTGGACCGAGGCCGGAGGTCGCGGGGCCCCAGTGGAGTCTGGCCAAGCGCTCACCCTCCACGGGTCCTGGACACCCCTAAACCCGGGACAGGTTCGTAGAAAGGAGGACGAGGGAGGGGGCACAGTCGCCCACTGCGGTGGGTCTGGAGGAGGGGCCGAGTCTGACCACCCCTTAAGGTCGGGGTTTAGCGGCTGTGGCTGCCTGCGACCTCAGCCCGCCCCGGCTTGTCCCAGCTGATCCCCTTCAGGGTCTTCGAAGCTGCTGCCGCCTCTCCACACTCGCAGGGGCGCGGTGGCCAAACCCATGGAGATGGCAGTGGGGGCAGCAGGGTCCCCCAGCCTCACCCTGGACTCTCGCCAGTGGGTGTGGGGCCCACTCTCCATCACCCTCAGCTGGACACAGAGGTCCCCACCTGTGTCTGGGCCTGGTGAGCGCCAAGGGGGACGCTGGGGGACGGCGCTGCACCCCCTCCTGTGGAAGGGCTTGTGGCAGGTGCACGGTCAGGTCCTGTGTGCTGGGCTTCCTAGTGCCTCTCTGTGACCCCACAGTTTCCCTGGGGCCTGCCACCCCTCCCTGCGCTCTTCCTGCGGCTGTTCTCCCCCCCAGGGTCCCTGTCACGGGTGCTGGGCCACACTGTCTCCTCCAGGGACTCTGCTCTCTTCTCACAGCTCCTGGAGGTGAGAACCACCATCCCTGTGTGCTCAGGGTCCGGGTGGCACACGTCCCAAAGAGGAGGTTTGAGGAGCACCTACTGCAGGGATTGTGCTGGGGGTGGGGAGGCAGGACAGGGCAGAGGGTAAGGATGGGGCTGGAGGGTTGAGGGGACAGAACATCTACCGAAACACAGAGCGCCTGGAGGGCCCCACAGGGAGAGAGAGCCCTGGCTCCCCCTCTCCCCACCCCCGTAGCTCTCCTGGTGGAGAGCCCTGGAGACTTCAATGTGGTCAAACACCCAGGCTGAGGGAAGGCCAAGTGGCTGCCACTGCCTAAGTTGAGGGGACAAGGGTTGGGTGAGGTTCTGGGAACCCAGAGGGGGCTGCAGCTGCAGGAGGGGCTGCTGGGCATGGTGTGGCCTTAGAAGGAGCCCCCTGCCACAGTCCAACCTGGCCCCACGGAGTTGGAGTTGGGCCTGGAGGTGCCCGGCTTTCCTCTCACCCAGCTGGAAGCTGAGGGCCAATGAGCAGTCCACGGTCATCCTCCTGGACTCAGAATGACTGCCACGTGCATCTCAGGGGGGACACAGAGTATCCACCAAGCCCCAGCCTCCTTCCCCTGACCCAGAGAGGTCACGAGAGCCTGAGTCTGTCCTGAGAGAAGCCCACCTGTTCTGGGGACTCTCACTCCGTCTCCCTGTCTGTCACCCCAGCAGCAGCAGGGTTGACATGGGCCACAGAGGGGCCAGTGACTGCTTTGCAGCTGGAGCGTGTTTGATCCAGTGGGACTGTCATGACACCCCCCTGCCCTGTCCTCCCAAGGCTCCTGTCCCCTTGCAGGAATCCTGGCAACAGACAGTGGCTGCACCGTTGGCCTCCAGGGGGGCGCCACACCCTGGCAAGTAGTCTTCGGGACCTTCATCACGACAGAGCAACCCGACAAGGGGAGCAGTGCACCTCTCTTTTCCAACAGCTTGAAGCCCTTCCTCACCCACAGATGTGAAGTGGGAGTGATGGCCTGTCCCCCCAGTGGGTGAGAAGGGAGGTGGAGCAGGGATCTAGGGTCCCTGCACAGGTCTCCAGCGGGCAGTGGGTTCCAACACCTCCTGGTCCCTGTGAAGCTAGTCAAAGGAGGCCCCAGCTCTGGACCCACAACACCTGCGTCCTGAGCGAAGAGGCTAGACGCAGAGCCCTGGAGAGCGCTTCTGAGGATTGCGAAGGTGGAAGTTGACGCTGGAGCGAGGGCAGAACCCCAGGAGCTCCAGATTTCTCTGCAAGCAGCACAACCAGAGCCTCACGTGCCCACATCCCTAAACCTGTGTCCAGGTAACAGTGTGGGGCTCTCTCCCCCAGCATGCCTGTCCTGCACCTCTCCCGTCTCCCCAGGAGACAAGTTCATGGGGCCCCAGCCCCTTCCTGAAGGACCATGAACCATCCCCCCCCCGCCCGTGTAACAGCAGTGAGGTGCTCCCACCCTGAGACCAAGGGAGGGGCCCATGCAGCAGCCAGAACCGAAAGGGGCAGAGCCCTTGTTCCTCAGGTCTCTTCCAGGGACTCTCTTCACCATCCGTCACCACCTGTCTCATGAATATGAGCATCCTTCCCACGTGGTTTGGCCTATAGATTTCTTTCTTAATTCTGGGGCAAATATTTAAAGTCTGTATTTGATGACATACTCATTATTGTTCAAAATATGGGCCTTTTTAATCATATATGTACTTATTTGTTTATACAGTGATTGATAAGCACCTGTGAAACAAACTCCCACGGTGAGCCAGAAAACCAACCAGAACTGTCCTCTGTCCCCTGCTCCACCATCCTATGGGCTTTAACCCAGCAAAGGTGGCTCACGCCAGACATTGAGAGGACAAGGATAAGGCCAATCAACAGGGACTTGCTGGGGAATGATTCTGCACACGGGCTTGATGCAAAGCTTTTATGACTTTATTTAATTAAAAACAACATACAAAGCAACAGGAATTAAACAGTTAAACTGCATAAATAGCCAACATTTGATACCAGGGACCCCAGTACTCCTGACAGGGTCTTTTGGCACCCCTGAGTCTCTAGGCAAAGTCAAGGACATGTCCAGCCACAACAGAGATTCTGGTGTGTTCCAGGGAGTATGTGTCACACAAGCAATGTCCAGGCCAGGGTGGGGTAGGTGCATAGGTCTGCACCCTGCCACCAAGCCACACATAGCGCAGCACCATTCAGGCCAGCCCCTCGGAGTCAGCATCATGTTCCAAACTATGTGTCAATAAACTGATAAGAACTCCCAGATTATGAATACTTGTGACAGTTCCCTCTGAGGCTGTGGGAGGCCTCATTTCCCAGCCCCAAAGTCTGCTCATCATTGTTCCCCAAGTGAAGGTTGCCAGTTGCTTTGCCAGTTGCTCTCCTAGCTGTTGAGGAAGGGGAATTGCTGACCCTTTCCAGTATCTAATGTCCTGGGGGAGCCAGGACAAGGGTGGTTACCTGGGTCTCGGTCCCTCAGTTCTGGGACCCTGGATTGAGGGGCTGCAAACAGGACAGCTCCCCCATAGCTGAAGCTGCCACGACAGCCGGGCTTTCCCCAGGCCCCCTGGGCTCACTGCTCTGGGTCTCGGCGGTGCTGGGTTCCTGTCCTTGGGTGGAGGACTGAGACTCAGAAGCTGAGTCCCCCTCCTCTGTCTCCCTTTTGTTCCAGGGTGAGTAAGAGACAACGGTGAATCCCCTCGCGAGCAGGGCTGTGTCTGCGGGAACCAGCTCCACGTTGTGTCCAGAGGTTCTCAGAATGCTCAGCTTCCACCGGTGCAGGTCCTGCTCCTGGGGAGTATTTTGGAATCTCACCACCCACCCCTCCTTAGGCTCCAGCAACACTTTCCAGCGCTCTTCAGGGTTCCTCAGGGCCCAGACTGGAATCATCTTCCGGAAGTAGATGGCGTCATAGCAGCCCACGATGGAGGCAACCTGCAGGTCCAGTAACCAGGCCTCAGTCTCGGCAGGGTTCACTGCCCAGGTGGTGCCCAGCTCCAGCACCATGGGCTCCCCGGGGGGCAGGTCCACTCTGTGAAACCCCTGGTGTGAAGGGGAGGAGCTGGGCCAGTGTGAGCAGGAGGGAAGGTCCCCAAGTCTCCAGGGAAGGCCCTGGGTCCAGTCAGCATCCTCGGGGCCCAGGCCCAGGGGCACTGCCTGGTGAGGCTCCAATTCAGTGGGCACAGAGTGATGGTCCAGGCCTGTCTCTTCTGACCCCTCTGGGCCTGATGCCAGGGTCCCCTGCCCCAAGGCCTGAGAGCCCCCCTGCACAGGCTGCCCTGGGCCCTGCTCCCAGCTTGGCCCCGTCCCTGGGGACCCCTCCTGCTCGGCCCCTGCCTCAGAGTGCTCCGTCAGCTCAGGGTCCCAGTCTTCATCCTCCCAGTCTTCCGACTCCAGCATCTCCTTAAAGTCCAGAAAGGCAGCCTCGAAGCAAGCGAAGCACAGCCTCAGCGGGTATCCGTGTTGGAGCTGGTACAGCCAGGAGACGTAGAGGTAGGACAGGCTCTCCCCCACGTATGGCACGCTGACTGGGGGGCACATGGCCGGCCGCCTCCTCCTAGCGGGCCGGACGGCAAGAGCAGGGCGTGCTGGGGCTTGCAGGTGGCCTGGCCACAGGGCTGGGGGACGACGGCGAGATGCTGGGGGCTGGGCGGAAAGGGATGAGGAGCAGGAGGGAAAAGCGGAGGAGAAAAGGGGGAAGAGGAGAAAGGGGCTTTTCGTCCAGGGATTTGGGGCGGAGGTGGATGTACTGGGTCCAGCTCAATGGGGACCTGCCGAAGTCTGAACTTCCGGAAACTTCTTCAGCTTCTGCGACTGCTCTAGTCTCTGGGCGCTGCAAAGGCAAAGGGAGCGAGGTGAGGCGCCCGCAGCAGGCGGGGGAGCGGGTCGCGCTGGCGCAGCAGGGCGAGGGGTGTGGGGCTCAGACGCCCCGGGAGGGTCCTGCTCGGCTTGAACTGCGCTGGGCTGGGGGTCCCTCACCCCCGTCCCCCACCAGCCGGCCCCGGGCCCGTCAGCCCAACCCCCACCTCAGGGACCCAGCACCCCGTCAGCCTGGTCTGGCAGACCCCGAGGGAGCCGACAGACCCTGAGGGAAACTCGTCCCGGGACCCCCCACCCCAACCGATGGCCCGTGGGGCCAGGAGGTCCACCGTGGCGCTTCGGCCCCCGACCCGTCACCCAGCACCAGGCCGGGTCCCGAGACCCCTCCCCGGGAGACCCTCACCCCCACTAGCGCCTCTGCTGCCGCGGGCACCGGGGAAACGGGGCGCGGCAGCCGCCTGGGCATATATAGGGCCGTTTCCCATGGTGCTCTGGGCTCATCTGCATATCTCCCATGAGCCCCAGTGTCCAGGAAAAGAAAGTGCTGAGTCACCGGCTGCCCCAAGTGGGGCCACGTGCAGCCCGGGGGGCAGAGCCCCGGGAAGTCTGCTCCCTGGGGGCCGGGGAGGCTCCTGCGCTCGCCTCGGGCTGCGCCTGGAGTCCGTGCAGGGAGCGTCCGTCCCAGGGTGCTGTCCCTTCGCGGAACCCGGGCTGGGTCCCAGCCTGCGTGTGTAAACCGTGGGTTCCTTCTCTGCTGTCGCTTTGTTGAAGTTCTTTATGGATTTCGGAAACTGATCACTTCTCAATTAATTACACCTTAAACACATTTCTCCTGCGGACTCCCTACCCCAATGGGCTTAGCCTTCCCAAGTGTCAATATCCCGCAGCAGACTGGTTATTTGTTACAATCTGTGCCCAGGTTGACACATTATTAGCTCCCGGGTCTGCAGTTTGTATTCTGGCTCTCTGGGGTTGCACGTTCTGTGGGTTTGCACAGCTGTATAACGATGTGGATCCACCATTCCAGTACCACAGAGTCCTTTCTCTGCCCTAAAAGTCCTGTGTCCACCTCCTCCTCCCTCCCTCCCCCTCAACCCCAGTCAACCCCTGACCTTTGTCTCCAGTAGGTCTCCTTTTCTAGAATGTCACATGGCTGGACTCAACAGTTATGCAGTCTTTTCAGCTGCTTCTACTTAGTAATATGCATTGAAGTCTTCTCCATGTCTTTTCATGACTTGATAGTTCATTTCGTTTTAGGGAGGAATAATATTGCTTTGACTGAATGTAACAGTGTATTTATCTACTCACCTACTGAAGGACATCTTGGTTGCTCCCACATTTGGGCAATTATGAGTGAAGCTGCTATACACATCTGCATGCAGGTTTTTGTGCACATAAATTTTCAGCTGATTTGGGTAAATACCAAGGAGCACAATTGCTGGACTGTGTATGTTTAGTTTTGTAAGAAATTGCCAAACTATCCTCCAAAGCGGCTGCACCATTTCGAGTTATCATCGGTGATGAATGGGAGCTCCTGTTACTCCACATCCTCACCAGCATTTGGTATTGTTAGTGTTTTGGATTTTGGCCATACTAAGAGATGTACAGTGGTATCTCATCATTATAATTTGCATTTCCTTAATGACATATGATGTTGTGTTATTCTATTAGGGCTGCTATAACAAAATTACCATAAACTGGATTGCCTATAAACAACAGAGTTATTTCTCACAGTTTTAGAGTCTGGGAAGTCCAAGATCAAGGTGCTGGGAGATGCGGTGTCCATTTAGGGCCTGCTTCCTAGACAGCTATCTTTTCGCTGTGTCCTCAGGTGGCTGAAGGGGCCTCTCTCAGGCCTCTTTTATAAGGGCACTAATCCCGTTTATGAGGGCATAGTCCTCACAACCTAAGCCCCTCTCAAAGGCCCTACCTCCTAATACTATCAACACCTTACTGATTAGACTTTCAACATATGACCTGGGCCAGAGGCGCGGCACAAACATTGAGGCCATAGCTGATGCTAGCCTCATTTCATTAGCCTTCTGTGTATCTTTGGTGAGGTGTTTTGGGTTTTCTCATCCTTTAGTTTTAAGAATTCTTTGTATATTTTCAATAACCGTCCTTTATCAGATACATCTTTTGTAAATATAATATTTTTCCTCAATCTACGCCTTGTCTTTTCATTCTCTTAACAGTGTCCCAGAGCAGAAATTTTAACTTTATTGAAATGCAGCCTATAATTACTTCCTCCATGAATCGTGCCTTTGGTATTGCATCTAGAAAGTCATCACCATACTAAAGTTCATCTAGATTTTCTCCTGTTTTTTTATAAGAACTTTATAGTTTTGTGGGGTTTTTTGTTTTTTTGTTTTTTTTTTTGAGACAGAGTCTTGCTCTGTCACCCCGGCTACAGTGCCGTGGCGTCAGCCTAGCTCACAGCAACCTCAAACTCCTGGGTTCAAGCAATTTTTCTGCCTCAGCCTCCCAAGTAGCTGGGACTACAGGTGTGTGCCACGATCCCCAGCTAATTTTTTTCTATATATATTTTTAACTGTCCAGATCATTTCTTTCTATTTTTAGGAGAGACAAGGTCTCACTCTTGCTCAGGCTGGTCTCGAACTCCTGACCTCGAGCCATCCACCCACCTCGGCCTCCCAGAGTGCTAGGATTCCTGGTGTGAGCCACCACACCCGACCTAGTTTTGTGTTTTACATTTAGGCCTCTGATACATTTTATGTTAATTTTTTGTCAAGACTCTGTGACCAGATTCATTCTGTGTGTGCGGATGCCCAGTAGTTGCTCCGGCAGCGTTTGTTGACAAGACTATCTTTTCCCGTGGCATTCGTTGCCTTTGTGGCTTTGACAAGGATTGGCCGGCTGTGTTTATATGGGTAAACCCTTGTTCAGAGTCTTCTGATCAAATGTGCCAATCTCTTCTTTCAAAGAAACTTTTTTGTTCTTTTGCTGTCCCATCCAAGTACCTTAAGGCCATAATATTAATTTCCTATATATTCTACTCATTCTTTAGTATTTTTAGTTCCCTCTTGTATTAGCCTACTCGGCTGCCATAACCAGGTCCCCCAGACCGGGTGACTTAAACAACAGAAATTTACTTTCTCACAGCTGTGGAGGCTGGGGTCTGAGATCAGGGTGCCGCAGGGTCAGGTCCTGACGGGCCTCCTCCCGGCTTGCCCTGCTCGCTGTGCCCTCAGGTAGCAGCCGGGGGGGGGGGGGGGGGGGGGACATCTCACTCTCCATCTCTCCCTCGGGCCACCGTCCTGTTGGATCAGAGCCCCACTCCATGAGCTCGTTTAACTGCAGATACCTCCTGCAGACCCTGGCTTTAGAGTCATATTGAGAGTTAGAGCTTCAACACAGGAATTCTGGAAGAACGCAATTCAGTGTGTAGCACTTCTCTTTGCATTTTAAAAAATTTAAAAGGCAGTTGCTTTTGTTAATATAATACAAGAATGTAGGTGGACAGTTTTTGAAATAAGTTGCCAAATTCATCCAGTCACTCAGACTTTGGGCTGAACTGCGCCGTCTCCGCTGGCATGTCTAGGATCATCTCCACGTGCACAAGTCTGGTCTGGGCTCCTGGTCAGCGGCTGGCCTGGACTGGGCAGCGAGGGCAGGAGGAAGACGCCACCTGCCTCTGGAGTTAGATGGCGGCAAAGGTCCTCCGATCAGTGGCTCACAAATTTTTGCTGCACGTTAAAATTGTCTTGGGAGCTTTAAAAGTCCCAATGGCATGTCACACCGTGTGGCAGACACACTTAAGGTGACCCCAGTGAGTCACAGCATCCCTGTGATTGGGGCCAGAAGGGTGACTTGCTTCTCATCGATAGAAGAGACCAGGGTGATGGATGTCACCCCTCGATGATGTTGTTTTATACACACAGTGTTGCATATATTACATGGACTTTATGTTCCCTGTTACAGAGTATATTTTACATACATGTATATGCTGTTATATAGCTTTATACATATATACATTATACACATGCGGACATGTGCACACACACACCTACACACATCCGTGCTCTGAGCTCCCTCCCTCGTGCTCTCTCCTGCTGGCCTGGGAGCAGGAAACAGCCATCTGTGAGCTGGGGCAGGGCAGCCCGGGGGCAGGGAACTGGGGTGGCCTTTGCGACCTGAAGGTGCCTCCAGCCAACAGCCAGTAGGAAGCCGGGGCTCTTACTGGAAATGAATTCTGCCACCTGAGAGCGTGACCCAGCTGACACCTTGGCTGCAGCCAGGTGAGTCCTGAGCCCACACGGCTTTGTCTCTGTCTCGCCTACAGGGCCTCAAGTGGCTCCAAGGCTCAGAGAACATTCCAGAGATGCCTGTGGAGTGGAGTGGCTCCAAGAAGACATTCCTGCTTCTCCCTTGGCTTCCTGACCGGCGCCCTTGGGGTGGTCGCCAAGGCCACTGGCTGGCTGCCTCCCCGGACGAGGCCGAGCCTCTGGGGCTGCCACCTTCCCAGCATAGGTCTCTCAGCAGGCCGGGTCTGACCTCAGTGCAATCGGTCACGCCCAGAAAAACCACCCGGCCCTCAAAGCCTTCGCAGCCACACGGGCTCGGTTCTATCGGCAGGTAACCGGGCTGGAATCAAGCCCTAATAAGAAAGAAAAGTGTGTTTAAATAATCAGGTGACTCACCAGATAGAACCTTCCTGAAAACTTGTAATAATCAAAACCAGGGAAGGATTACGGAAAATTCTAACAAAGTCCGAGGACTTGGACCTTAAGTAAATGTTTATGCTGTGGCTCTTACATTACAAAGCGAAGCTCAGCCCAAAGCTCAGCCCAGCCTCTGCACAAAGCATTTCAGGAACAGATGCAATTGCATCTGTGTTGGCTTTTCCTCCTCACAGGCAATGAGGGAGGAGATGAGCATTTTTATATCTTTCTTGCATAAATTCACTGCAGAGAGCTTTTCGCAGAAACGCAGCCTGTTGGTGCAACGAGAGGCCTCTGCTTCCGTGGACAGAGCCACGTGGCGGTAGCCAGGAGACGCCGCACCCGCAGACACGGAGAACAGATGTGTCTGAGAAGTTGACTGTTCACGGGTTTTCCATATGATAAATGCTGCTTTTTTACTGACTTGTTCCATAAAATTAGAGTTGTGTTTCCAGAAGGAATAAAAAGGCATGAAGACAGGGACAAATAATTCTCCATGTGCACACAGGCACACACACGGATATGCGACACCCAACATGTGTGCACACACAGACGTGAACACGTCACACTCAACACATGTGCACACAGTCATACATGTCTTTAACACGAAAGCAAAGCAATGCTGTCTGCACAGCCTGGTAACTTGCTCCTAGTTTCACTTGACAGAGGACAATCGTGTGAAGTGTTTTCTGCGGGTGGCGCTATTCCCCAGTGTGGCACATCCTGATGAATCCTGCTGTGGGCGCTGGTGCTGTTCCCATTTTCCACTGCCCCGTGTCATTGTCAAGTGGACGCCCTGCTTTGCGATTTTAAACTTAGTCTCATAAATACCAACGTCTTGAGCTGCCCTCCTAGGAGCAGGCTGAGATCTTCCAGCCGATGCTCAATGCATCTCCCTGTTGGCCTGAGGCCTCCTTACTCTCTTCTGCCCCCTGGTGCACCCACACCCCGGGGCCTGAGGCTGCCCCAGCCCTGTAAGTTCATATAGCTCCTCCCCGTACCCCCTGAGCTCTCTGAGGGCACAGGGACATAGGGAAGCCCGTGCTCCTGTTCCCACGACCCTGAGAGAACAAGCCCCCACACCTCACTGGCCTCTCAGAGCCTGGCAGCCCCCAGCTCTGGGACAGCTGCCCCGAGGACTGTCCTGTCCCAACCCGCAGGACTGTCAACGCGGACCCTGGAAGAGGGAGTGGGAATTGGGAGGACAAGAGACGCGAGAAATGGAGACAAGACAGGAGTCTGATCAAGTCTCGTTTATTGTACGCTGAATGGCAGGTTATATAGGTCAGCAAGGCGGGAAAGGAGAAGGCGGGGTAAAGACAAAAAGCAACCGTTAAGCAAGGCGGGAAGCATCAGTTCCTCCCACCGTGGAGATAACTGTGCTGCTGCTTGTGGAGTGGAAAACTACTGAGCTCAAGGTCAGAGGCAATGCTGTAGCCGGGCCTCAAGGCTCCGGACAGAGGACCACGGCCAGGCCCCTGTTGTGGGCACGCGCCAGCCCTCCCCTTTGATGCCTGAACTCTAGAGGCAGCGGCACACACCTCTCGGCCCTTGCGGAGTGTTCCGTGCTCAGTGCAGCAGGCATCCGTTCTCACCGAACTGAGGGATGGTCAGTGGAAAAGGAAGCCATGAGGCGGTGGCTCTGCAGACTGACTCGGGCCCAGGTGTGGGTGGGGCTGGGGTCGATGGCAGCTCTGCAGTCCTGTCTGTGGGGGCACAGTCCCCAGGCCCGTGCACCCGATATCTGCCAAAACGGAGGCAGGGGAGCGTTCCAGGGAAGCAGAGGCCCAGCCACCCTGGGCGTTGAGGAGGGAGCAGAGACGTCTCCCCATGTGGGCTTGTTTCCTTCCTTCAGCCACTGTGCTCTGAGCTCTTCTCTGCGTCAAGTATGGACGCCTCCGACTTAGTCGCCTGCTCTGGGCGCTCAGGCCAGGAGGGAGACGGAGAAACAAGTAAATTATGCAGCTGATAAAGGAGCCACGAAGGTGTGCACACAAAACAGAACAAGGCCAGGAGGCGACACTCGCTTGCTCTGGGAGGTTGGAAGTGAATTCTCCAGGAGGGCCGGAGGGGAAGGGTCAGAACAACCTGTGCAGCCCGGCCCAGGTGGCCCGAGAGCTCCCGGTGCTCGCATGTCGTGGGGTAAGCAGGCCGGGCCAGGTGGCAGGTGGACAGCCACATGCGCTCACGTGGCGCCTGAGCTCTCCCAGGGAGGCAGCAGCCAGGGCCATGCGTGCGGACAAGGCGGGTCAGATTGTGTTTAGAAAGATGTGTGTTTTGGCCAGGTGCGGTGGCTCACGCCTGTAATATGACTGGGCAGAGCCAAATGCATCCACCTGCAAAGGACATTCAAATGGGCTTTGCAAGAAAGATGACTGAGAAAAAAAACCACACATTCTTATATAACATTCACAAAAGCAAATTCCAAGCAAATTTTTAAAAAATTAAGTTGAGAAACCGCAGAAATAAAGTTTAAAAAGGGAAAATACAAGAAAATAATGTGTGGGTTTGAAGAATGAAGGTTCTCTTTTAAAATACACCAAAAATCCAGCCGGGCGCAGTGGCTCACGCCGGTAATCCTAGCACTCTGGGAGGCCAGGGTGGGCAGATTGTTTGAGCTCAGGAGTTCAAGACCAGCCTGAGCAAGAGCGAGACCCAGTCTCTACTAAAAATAGAAAGAAACTAGCTGGACAACTAAAAATATATAGAAAAAATTAGCCGGGCATGGTGGCACATGCCTGTAGTCCCAGCTACTCGGGAGGCTGAGGCAGGAGGATTGTTTGAGCCCAGGAGTTGGAGGTTGCTGTGAGCTAGGCTGATGCCACAGCACTCTAGCCTGGGCAACAGAGTGAGATTCTGTCTCGAAAAAAAAAAAAATACACCAAAAATCAGATGTTGAAGGGAAACATGGACCCTCTGCTCCACCACACACACAGAAACCTGTGCAGGACAAAAGAAACTCCACCCACGGTGGAAAGGTAATTCAGGAAAAGGGAAATAATATTTAAACATTTTATGAATGATCTGGATTCTGGGATCAATAAAGATCTACGACAGTGAAAGGAAGGAAAAAAAGAATAACTCAACTGAAAAAGAGACAGTGAAAACACCAGAACAGGCGACAGAGACGTAAGGGCAGGAGCTGCAGGAGAAATACTGAAAAGCCCACAATTCCAACACGAAATGGGAAGAGCGAGATACCATTTTCAGCCATCAACGGAGCAAGGTGAAGTTTGGCTCCTGCAGTGCCCGGGCCCCCTCTGCGGCGGGAGGTGAGAGCTGCTCCCCCCACTCACGGGAAACTGCTGCTCCAGGGCCCGGCCCAGCACCCAGCAGGGGGTCCACACACTTGGCCCTCAGTCTTGGGGTCTGGAGGACGTGCGCCCAGTGTCCCAGGAACTGTCCTCCCACTTCACCCGACAGAGAAGCAACGTCCCTGGTGTGGGAAGGGCACGGGGATGAGACCAAAGGTGGCCTGGATTCTGGTCTCTTTCCTTGTGTTAGTGAGGCGTGTGGAAGCAGAGCTGAGACCTGGACGCCTTTCCGTGTGGACCGCGAGGCTCCACCTCCAGGGCCCAGCCTGGCAGCGTGGGGGCCGTGGGACAGGAGCCACTGTCTGTCTGTTTCTTGTCACAAGTGGGTTTTCAAACTGTTTCAGCAGAAGATTTAGTTTCTCAAGCTGGTGCCTTTGGAAACTGAAGCAATGAAGTTATGATTCTCTGTGTGTTAAGAAACTATCTGGTTTTTGTTTCTTTTTGTTTTGTTATAAGTGGGTTAGGAACAAGGGGCAGAACATCTTTTCCCTGGTTCAAACATCAAACCAATGAGACAAGCTTTCCGGCTTGGGGCAGGTCGCAGCACAGGGGTCTGGGTGCAGGTGTGGTGCGATTGGGAGGCTCGGGCACTGGTTCCTCTAAGTCCAGCTTGGCTGGGAGGAGGAAGGGGATCGAGGGGCCTGCAAGCTGCTAAAACTTCCAACCTCACCCGGTGGTCTAGGCACTGGTTCTCAAACTGCAGCATATCAGACACATCTGGACAGTTTAAAAGTACACTGATGCCTGGATCCCACTGCAGAATTCTGCTATAACTGGTATGCGCAGATATTAGTTTTCTATTATTGTATAACAAATTACCAAAACTTAGTGGCCTAAAACAAAACACATTTATTCTTTTCCAGTATTCATCGGTTACCGTCGGGCCACAGCTTGGCTGGGGCCCAGATCAGACCCTCCCCTCGCTATAGCCCAGGTGTCAACCAGGCTGTGCTCTCAGGTGCAGAATTCTCCTGTGGCTGTAGGACTGAGGGCCCGGCTTCCTACTGGCTGTCGGCTGGAGGCACCTTCAGGTCCCAAAGGCCACCCCAGTTCCCTGCCCCCGGGCTGCCCAGCCTCAGCTCACAGATGGCTGTTTCCTGCTCTCAGGCCAGCAGGAGAGAGCACGAGGGAGGGAGCTCAGAGCACATATGTAAGCAGGGGTGTGTGTGTGCACATGTCCGCATGTGTATGATGTATATATGTATAAAGCTATATAACAGCATGTACATGTATGTAAAATATACTCTGTAACAGGGAACATAAAGTCCATGTAATATATGCAACACTGTGTGTATAAAACAACATCATCGAGGGGTGACATCCATCACCCTGGTCTCTTCTATCGATGAGAAGCAAGTCACCTTTCTGGCCCCAATCACAGGGATGCTGTGACTCACTGGGGTCACCTTAGGTGTGTCTGCCACACGGTGTGACATGCCATTGGGACTTTTAAAGCTCCCAAGACAATTTTAACGTGCAGCAAAAATTTGTGAGCCACTGATCGGAGGACCTTTGCCGCCATCTAACTCCAGAGGCAGGTGGCGTCTTCCTCCTGCCCTCGCTGCCCAGTCCAGACCAGCCGCTGACCAGGAGTCCAGACCAGACTTGTGCACGTGGAGATGATCCTAGACATGCCGGCGGAGACGGCGCAGGCGCACTTGGAAGCACAGACGGATGTTCAGCCCGAAGTCTGAGTGCCGCGATGAATTTGGCAAATTATTTCAAAAATCGTCTATCAACATTATTGCATTTTTAATAAATGCAACTTCTGTTTAAATAAAACATTAAGAAGCAGGGAGCGGAGCCCAATCTCTCTCCCCCACTGCAAGACCCTGTTGCCGTGGTCTCCATAAAGAAAACAAAAAACAAAAAAATAAATAAAATTTTTAAAAAAGAAGCAAAAGGAAAACACAAAAATATAAAAGAATAAGAGGAAAATACTTTAAACTAACATTGTGACATTGGGGTACTGCAGATGCCACTAACAAAGACCAAAAAATAACTCTTTCTCAAAGAGGAGATTGATACATGTCAAATACCTATAAGACTTTTTTTTTTTTTTTTTTTTGCGACAGAGTCTCTCTTTTGCCCGGGCCAGAGTGCCGTGGCGTCAGCCTCGCTCACAGCAACCTCCAACTCCTGGGTTCTAAGCGATCCTCCTGCCTCAGCCTCCCAAGTAGCTGGGACTACAGGCATGCACCACCATGCCCGGCTAAATTTTTCTACATATTTTTAGTTGTCCGGTTCATTTCTTCCTATTTTTAGTAGAGACGTGGGTCTTGTTCTTGCTCAGGCTGGTCTCAAACTCCTGAGCTCAAACGATCCACCCGTCTCGGCCTCCCAGAGCGCTAGAATTACAGGCGTGAGCCACCGCGCCCGGCCAAGACTTTTAAACGAAGTGAAAAGATGAACCACAAAGGAGAAATGTGTTTAAGGTGTAATTAATTGAGAAGTGATCAGTTTCCGAAATCCATAAAGAACTTCAACAAAGCGACAGCAGAGAAGGAACCCACGGTTTACACACGCAGGCTGGGACCCAGCCCCGGTTCCGCGAAGGGACAGCACCCTGGGACGGACGCTCCCTGCACGGACTCCAGGCGCAGCCCGAGGCGAGCGCAGGAGCCTCCCCGGCCCCCAGGGAGCAGACTTCCCGGGGCTCTGCCCCCCGGGCTGCACGTGGCCCCACTTGGGGCAGTCGGTGACTCGGCACCTTCTTTTCCTGGACACTGGGGCTCATGGGAGATATGCAGATGAGCCCAGAGCACCATGGGAAACGGCCCTATATATGCCCAGGCGGCTGCCGCGCCCCGTTTCCCCGGTGCCCGCGGCAGCAGAGGCGCTAGTGGGGGTGAGGGTCTCCCGGGGAGGGGTCTCGGGACCCGGCCTGGTGCTGGGTGACGGGTCGGGGGCCGAAGCGCCACGGTGGACCTCCTGGCCCCACGGGCCAGCGGTTGGGGTGGGGGGTCCCGGGACGAGTTTCCCTCAGGGTCTGTCGGCTCCCTCGGGGTCTGCCAGACCAGGCTGACGGGGTGCTGGGTCCCTGAGGTGGGGGTTGGGCTGACGGGCCCGGGGCCGGCTGGTGGGGGACGGGGGTGAGGGACCCCCAGCCCAGCGCAGTTGAAGCCGAGCAGGACCCTCCCGGGGCGTCTGAGCCCCACACCCCTCGCCCTGCTGCGCCAGCGCGACCCGCTCCCCCGCCTGCTGCAGGCGCCTCACCCCGCTCCCTTTGCCTTTGCAGCGCCCAGAGACTAGAGCAGTCGCAGAAGCTGAAGAAGTTTCCGGAAGTTCAGACTTCGGCAGGTCCCCATTGAGCTGGACCCAGTACATCCACCTCCGCCCCAAATCCCTGGACGAAAAGCCCCTTTCTCCTCTTCCCCCTTTTCTCCTCCGCTTTTCCCTCCTGCTCCTCATCCCTTTCCGCCCTGCCCCCAGCATCTCGCCGTCCCCCAGCCCTGTGGCCAGGCCACCTGCAAGCCCCAGCACGCCCTGCTCTTGCCGTCCGGCCCGCTAGGAGGAGGCGGCCGGCCATGTGCCCCCCAGTCAGCGTGCCATACGTGGGGGAGAGCCTGTCCTACCTCTACGTCTCCTGGCTGTACCAGCTCCAACACGGATACCCGCTGAGGCTGTGCTTCGCTTGCTTCGAGGCTGCCTTTCTGGACTTTAAGGAGATGCTGGAGTCGGAAGACTGGGAGGATGAAGACTGGGACCCTGAGCTGACGGAGCACTCTGAGGCAGGGGCCGAGCAGGAGGGGTCCCCAGGGACGGGGCCAAGCTGGGAGCAGGGCCCAGGGCAGCCTGTGCAGGGGGGCTCTCAGGCCTTGGGGCAGGGGACCCTGGCATCAGGCCCAGAGGGGTCAGAAGAGACAGGCCTGGACCATCACTCTGTGCCCACTGAATTGGAGCCTCACCAGGCAGTGCCCCTGGGCCTGGGCCCCGAGGATGCTGACTGGACCCAGGGCCTTCCCTGGAGACTTGGGGACCTTCCCTCCTGCTCACACTGGCCCAGCTCCTCCCCTTCACACCAGGGGTTTCACAGAGTGGACCTGCCCCCCGGGGAGCCCATGGTGCTGGAGCTGGGCACCACCTGGGCAGTGAACCCTGCCGAGACTGAGGCCTGGTTACTGGACCTGCAGGTTGCCTCCATCGTGGGCTGCTATGACGCCATCTACTTCCGGAAGATGATTCCAGTCTGGGCCCTGAGGAACCCAGAAGAGCGCTGGAAAGTGTTGCTGGAGCCGAAGGAGGTGTGGGTGGTGAGATTCCAAAATACTCCCCAGGAGCAGGACCTGCACCGGTGGAAGCTGAGCATTCTGAGAACCTCTGGACACAACGTGGAGCTGGTTCCCGCAGACACAGCCCTGCTCGCGAGGGGATTCACCGTTGTCTCTTACTCACCCTGGAACAAAAGGGAGACAGAGGAGGGGGACTCAGCTTCTGAGTCTCAGTCCTCCACCCAAGGACAGGAACCCAGCACCGCCGAGACCCAGAGCAGTGAGCCCAGGGGGCCTGGGGAAAGCCCGGCTGTCGTGGCAGCTTCAGCTATGGGGGAGCTGTCCTGTTTCCAGCCCTTCAGCCCAGAGCCCCAGAACTGAGGGACCGAGACCCAGGTAACCACTCTTGTCCTGGCTGCCCGGGGACACTGATGTCTAGGAAAGACTGGAAACTACTGTGCCACACCAGCCAGAGAAGCAATTGGCAAAGGATGGGGCTTGTTGCCTATGTAGGAAATACTGAGCACCCTGGGGACTGGGAAATGGGGCCTCCATGGCTTCAGAGGGAAGTGACACAAATGCCCATTACTGTGGGATGAGTTGAGTTCTTAGTTGACTGTCACATTGTTTGGGCCATGACAGTGACCTGGACATGCTGGTGTGGTCGGTTCCTGTGCTACATAAAGGTGGGGAACGGGGCACAGGACCATGCGCCGGCCCTACCCTGGCCTTGCAGTGGCAAGTCACTCATGTAACACTCGCTTCCTGGAAGATTCCAGACTCTGGAGCGGCACAGAAGTGTGCTCCCCTTTGCCTAGACCCTCTCTGGGGCACCACATGGCCCTGTCAACGGCACTGGAGATTGTAGTCTGCAGGGGAAGAGATCTGTTTTCAAATGTTGGCCATTTTTGCAGTTTGTTTTGTTCTGGTTTGTTTATATGTTGTTTTTAATCAAATAAAGTCATAGTTTTTCACTAAGCCCTTGTTCAGAGCTCTTTGTCAGAAAACCCTGGTTCATTGGTCTTGTGCTCTTCTTCCCTGGGACGGATCAATCCAGGCAGCGCCAGCCCCACCAGTCAAGGAGGGCCAGGATGACGACGAAATTCAAGCTTCCAGGTTAGTGACCAGGGCTGGGCCTTTCCTGTTTCAGTCCCTGGAAGAGAGAAAGCAGTGGACGACGTGTCTCCCTCCCGACCCCTCATACCCTGAAAACTGAATGAAAATCCAGCTGACCTCCCAGCCTGGTTTTTGGCACTTGGAACCCAACAACATACACCAGTGTCCTGATGTAACACCAAGTGCCACATGGTTCTCTGGGTGTATAGAATGTCAGTAAATTGTAAAGTCAACAATTCACGTCTGAGTGCAGAGATGTCAGTGATCAGTGTTGGGAACCATCCATCACTGAACTGTGCGCTGGCCCAGGCCCTGGAGATAGGTCCGAGCACTAAACAGGTGGAGAGCTCTGTGGGGTGGAGCTTCCATTCTGGGAGGGAGGTGTGATAAATTGACAGAGGGTGGAGAAGGCTGTGAGGGTAGGAGAGCAGATATGCCAGGGAGGTGGGGCCTCTGAAACTGACACTGTCCAGGGGCCGCAGCCACCATCCCTCACTCCCACCCCCTTCCTCCTCCCATTCGCTTTGCCCACATGCTGAGTTCCCTGACTTGCTGGTGGCCTCTGTCCTTCCAAGGGACAAGAAAGTCCCAGTGTGGAAGCATGTCCATGTGCCCCGGTCAGGTCTCTTGGCAGTGCTGTGGGACAACCTGAACCCCCTCGTCACGCTTCTCATGCCCTGGGTCATCATCGTGGTAGTCACGTTGTAATCATGCGCTTAGAGACTGTCCTTTTAAAAATAACTTCCAGTATTGTTTATTTCAAAGTAATGCAAATTCCTTGTCAAAATGTGGAAAACACATAAGCAAATAAGAGGAAAGTTAGCATCACCAGTCACACCCCCCCAGAGAGTGCGAAACATGTGGTCTCCCTGTATCACTCTGAAGTGGGGAGAATGGCTGCAGGAGAGACAGGAAGGGGAGGGCCTGTGACATCCAGCTGTGGCCATCTCTGTCCTGAGCCCTCTTGGGGCTGCATCTCCATAGGGTGGGTGTTATCTCCCCCAGGCCGATCCAGAGCCCGGTTGGGGCCCAGAGCTCCCTGTTGAGTCCAGAGTCTCTGACGCCCCCAGAGGCCCAAGGAGCCGTGCAGGTTACGGCCTCTGAGCTGCACGGGAGCGAACGAGTGCTGGGGGTCATGGAGCCTTCCCTGGAGAGGGCAGGGGCGATGGTGCCGCCAAGCCTGGGCTCTGGAAACCGTGCGCACATCCTCGACGTCCTGCACACACATCTGCAGATGACCTCGTTCCGCTTAGGGGTGGTTTCTAGGCAGGTAGGGATCAAGGGAGGGGTGGGGGAGCGCATGCAAGACCCCACGGAGCAGAGCCCCCAGCACCCAGGCAGGGATTCTCTTCAACAACAGCAAGGGTGGGGGCTGCCCTGTGAGGCCAGCAGAGACCCGAGCTGGAGCAGGGTCTTTGGCGTGGCTCTGAGCGGCCCCATGTGGCAGCGGGGGGGCTCGTGTCTCCCCAGTTGAGAAGCCAGAGAGGGAGGGTGGTCAGGAGGCCCTGCCCCACTCCCAGACCTTTGGAAACGCAGCCCCTGGACAGCCCGAGCCCTGCCGGCCTCCTTGGCCAGGTCCAGCTTAGAAAGGCCTGTGAAGACCCCGCCTCCTTCCCTCCATGGCTGCCGTTTTCCTGAGGCACCTGGAATTCTCAGTGCTGTCGGGTTTGAGGCAACTGCAACACCCCCCAATGGCCCAGGCTCCTGACCTGGGAACACCCCCAGGGGGCACACGTTCCCTCAGACTCTGCCTTCTTGCCTGCCCCACATCACACCGGGGTCAGGGCCGCGGGGTAGGTGCAAATCCAAGCCTGTCGATCGGCAGTGGCTCCCAGGCCCGTGAGTGTCTCGTCCACAGGCTGCAGCAGCAGGGGTGGGCCATGACCCAGGTGGGGCTCCCTGGGCTTCAGCAGATGCAGGATGGGGACGAGAGTGTGGCCACCCTCCTGCCCTCGCCTCCCTCCTTCCAGGGCGCTGTTGCTGATTTAGGGTTCATGCTTAAGAGCTGGGGGAATTTGAGAGAGAGTCTGCAATTCTGAAGGTTTGAACCGTACTGATACGGAGGAAGCCGCCTCCTCTGGGCCAGCCCCGAAACTGGAGGGCTGGGTTCAGCAGCTGTACAGGCCAGTCGGCCACAGACCCTTTTCCTCGAATAAATCGCACGTAAAAGACATTAACCCGGGGCCCTGGCGGCTGATTTTGCTTTTTGCTCTTATCCACAGAATGGCATCTCCCTAAAAGGCATAAAATAGGCTGGTCCGGGTGCAGTGGTGTTTACAACTAATTGATCACAAGGAGCTACAGATTCCTCTGTTCCTTCTCCACTCCCACTGCTTCACTGGACCAGCCTAAAATGAAGCTTAGGTAAAAAATGCCAAGAATTAAACATTCCGGGCAAATCAGAGCCACGTCACACCAGCCTCACCCTCTGCCGCTGCACTCAATGAATAACACATTTTTGGTTAAAAACAGCTTTAAATATTTATTTCAGTTTAACCTGTTCCTTTTGAAGTCAGAGCAAAACCGAAGTTGTGCGGAGGGTGTGAGCTGGGAGGCTGGGAAGCTCGGGGCCAGCCGAAGCCACCTTCACTCCTCTGCTCCCCGAGCAGGTCCCTGTCCCCAGGCTGCCACCGTCCTGCGCTGGAGAGACAGCGGCCAACGCACGCACAGGGTGGTGGGTCTCACGTCAATCTGAGAAGTTCCCTCACTGCCAGTGACGCCAGGCGGGACGTGCCCACCCCGGCCCACGTGCGGGCCCCTCACCCAGGAGCATGGGTGTGAGGACCGCCCCCCCTGCCCCCGTACATCCCTGACGCGCTTGCTGTGCGCTTTATCTAAACATCCACAGCTGGAGAAAACAAGCCACAGAAAGACAAGACTGAACCAACCCATAGATCTTCTGGTAACTAAAAGATTAAGGAAACTGGGGGCTTCTAGCTGTGCAGGACCCACCCCAGCTGGGGCAGGCACCTGGCATCCCTGGGGTCTCAGGGACAGGGCCAAGCAGCCCACAGGGCCACAGGGTCCTTTTCTAGGCTGGGGACACAGGCGCCGACTTACTGCTGGCCAGTACCACCCCCTGGTGGTGACGTTGGGACTCGGGGATGCTCACGCTTCTGTACCCCCAAATCAGCCGGGCCTACAAAGGAGCCCGTCGTTGGTCCAGTCCCTGGACTGGCTCCCAGGAAGAAGCAAGAATCAAGGCCAGTCCTTTAAAACTTCCCGAGACTCCCAGCTGTGCAGTCTGCTCCACGCCTGTTTTCTGATCCGTGAAGTCAGGATGTTGGGCGTCTCTGGCGTCCAGAGTCCAGGCAGAGAGCTCGGCAGGTGGGCTGAGGCTGGGCCAGGGGTCGGGTCTGAGCCACCCCAGCAGGCGCCCTCCCTCCCTGGTCCAGCTGCACGGCCTGCCCCACCCTGGAGACTCACGGTGGGTGCGGGCATTGCATGTCCAAGCGTGTGCACGCGTGTGTGCCTGCTGACGGCTCCACCTCGGGGCTCCTCGGAGCAGGGCTGGGTCTCAGGTGCCAGCCCAGCGTGGTTGCTGCTCTACACACACCTGGAGAATTGAAGCAAACAGGAAGAGTCGATCAGGAATCACGCACCTTGAGGAGTGGAGCAGCTGCCCCAGGGGCAGGACTGCAGAGTGAGAGGACCCAGGACCAGTGTCAGCCAAGGCCATGTTTGGGGCCAGATAACTGGGGACATTCTGCCAAACTGTGTTTCCCACAGCTTCTAAAAGGCACCTGAGCTACTGTGCAGATAAGAAGCCCAGCAACCACACGTTCTGCCATCAGCAATCACTCCCCGCCCTCTCCCCACAGCCCCACAGATCTGCTCTCATCCCTCTAGATCTACCTCCTTGGCACGGGACATATGACACGAAGAAGTTATTTGCTGTTTATATGAAGTACAGGTTTACCTGGGCGTCCCATGGTTTTACTTGGTAAGTCCGACCTCCCTGGGGGGTGTCCGCGCTCCCTCACCTGGAGCGGGGCCTGTGGCACTGGCCACGGCCCAGAGCGCCTGCCCACGGGCCGCGCCCTCCCACACCCACAGCCTCCACTCCAGATGCCGCGGCCACAGCCTCGCAGCAGGAGGCACTGGGGCCGGCCAAGGGACGGACGTGGGAGTGCCGACCTGCGTAGGTCCGCATACAGTTATGGAGACAGACAGGCGGCAGGGCCCCCAGCACGGAAATAAAGGAAATGTGAGTCCCTTCTGGGAAGTCCCGGGCACCTCACTAGCCTGGAAAAGCGCAGGGCGGCCCCATGGGAAGGAACGAGGGCCTCCACCAAGCCAGACTCCAGGGCTCTCGGTTCCCCGTGGAAACTGAAAGGTGCATCTTAACGGGCATCCTTGAGTCGTTTTCCAACCCCCGCAGATGGGTAATGCAGACGAGAGGTTAGGGTTAGGGTTAGGGTTTGGGATGGACTGGGACCACCGCCCTCTGTGCTACGTCCCCTGAGGGGCCCCTCACACCCACCCTAACCTTCCTTTCTGAGAACCCCAGAGCCGCTGAATCCACCTGTGGTATTCCCTCCCTCCCCCTGGGGACATCCTGCCTTTGGGGCCAGGCCTGTCTGAAACGAACCTGCCCTTAGAGATCTGGCCTCTGAGCCCGCGGTGACAGTCACTGCTGCTCCTCCTGACCAGACTCCTGCAAATAAAATGCTCTTTCTGGCCGGGCTTGGTGGCTCACACCTGTAATCCTAGCACTCTGGGAGGCCCAGGTGGGAGGATCATTTGAGCTCAGGAGTTCGAGACCAGCCTGAGCAAGAGCCAGACCCCGTCTCTACTAAAAATAGAAAGGAATTATATGGACAACTAAAAATATATATAGAAAAATTATCCGGGCATTGTGGCGCATGCCTGTAGTCCCAGCTACTCGGGAGGCTGAGGCAGGAGGATCACTTAAGCCCAGGAGTTTGAGGTTGCTGTGAGCGAGGCTGATGCCACGGCACTCTAGCCCAAGCAGCAGAGAGAGACTCTGTCTCAAAAAAAAAAAAAAAAAAATTGCTCTTTCTGCCACCGCGGCTCTCAGCTCCAGGGCCTGGCCTTGCTGTACCGCCAGGGGAGTGAGCGGCCCCCCGCTAGGTCCAGTAATGCTTTCTGTGTCTACGCTCAGTGAGAGAGCGAAGTGTGCCTCTAATCCTAATCTCTCGCCACGTGGATCGCTGTAGCCTTTCCCGTGTTTATCTGTAAACTCCCACAGGGAGAAACCGGGCCCCTAACCTCCATCCCCTCCAGTGCGCACGTACGGGGTTCAGCATTGTTAGCCGCGAGCCCCGCGGGCAGCGGCTCCATCCATGGAGGACGGTGTGTGAGCAGCCCCTTCTGGCTCTGGGCGTGCGGTTCCCACCGTTTCCAGTTCTCAGGGCGGCACCTCCCCCACCCCCGCAGGGAGGTCCCTGAGGCCCCTCCTCTCGGAAATGACTAAGTTTGTACACGCCGAGGCTCACTCTCTCTCCTGCGCGGTCTCCGGGTTTGGACAAACGTGTAGTTTCGTATGTCCACCACTGTACAGTCACACAGAGTCGTTTCACTGCCGTGAACATTCCCTAGGCTGCACCTGTCCCTTCCCCCCGCCCCCCAAACTCCTGGAAACCACTGATCCTTTCGCTGTCTCCAGTTTGTTTTTTCCAGAACATCATGTCAAGGTGATCACACTTGTGTCACTTTTCAGACCGGCCTCTTTCCCACAGCAAACATCTGGGATCCTCTGTGCCTCTGTGTGGCCTGACGGCTTACCCTCCTTAGCGTCCTCGGACGGTTGTGCCGGGGGCCTCGTCCCTTCACTGCTGACACGTGTCTCGGTCCCTCCCGGTCTGGGACGGTTGAGAATGGAGATGGGTAAACACTCACATGCAGGTGTTTGTGTGCGTCTCAGTTTTCAGTTCAGCGGAGCAAATGCCAAGGAGCGTGGCTGCCGGGCTGTGCGAGCCACGTCGCTGGCCCCTTGTCCTGGTCGTGGTCACAGCCACCGGACTTTCCCCATTACACGCGTGGTGCTGCAGACACGGGGGTGTGACCTCTGCCACAGGCAGGAAACGTGCTTCCGTTTCCGCTGTGCTAAGAGCCTTTCAGCCATAAACAACATAGATGGATTCTATCACATTGCGTCAAATGCGTGTCTGTGCCTGAGGGACTCAGAGGATTCTTCTTTTTTAGCTTGTTAGTGGGATGAATTGCATCGATAGTGTCTGATATCAAACAAGAGAAACTGGACCACGAAGTCTATTTCTTATATATAATTGGGTCCAGTTACCTAATATTTTATTTCAGATGTTTTGCACTAAATTCCTGAGTGAAACGGGCCTCTCCTGTTCTTTGTGTGTCCTTGTCTGGTCCCCGTTGCCCTGACCTCCTAACAAGCTGGATACGTCCACTCTTTTTCACTTTCCGGAACATTTTGTCCCAGACAGGACTTGACTGGCCCCTGGAGGCGGGTGGGAGTCGTCTGCTGCAGCCGCCTGCGGGGAAGGGGAGGCTCCGACCAACACGGGTCTGCCCTGTTCCCTCCGCTTTGGGCTCTTGTGTTTGTCATTTTATAGCTATCCGGGCACTTACCTACTTCGTTTCGGTTTTCATGTGTTTCTAATGCTGTTATTGCACAATACTGTGCTGTTCCCAGTGAGTTCCTTTCTCGTGTGTTCTGTGTGGTTGCGCCGCGTCATCCTGGGCCCAGGGCGCCCTCGCGTGGTCCCGTCCGTGCCCGGCTCTGGGGTTCCTTGGTTCTCCCTCCCTCTCCTCCTGCCCCATTGATTTCTGCCCTTTTTAACTTCTCCTTTTTTCCTCTTTGTTTCTTTGGGTCTGCTCTGACTTGAGCTGTTCCCTGAGTTGCTGCTTCCCAGGGCAGAGCTGGTCTTGAGTCAGCCGCCTTCACCACCTCACCCGTCCTGACGTCACCACGATTGTTTCCAGCCATCAGTCAGCCGTCCTTCCCCGCACACTCACGCGTCCGCTCTGGGCTGAGCCCTGACCCCGCTGCCCCACCGCCCTCCCTGAGCTCCCAGGCATTTTCGAGGTCCCCAGTCTTGCTGCAGTTTGACCCAGAACTCTCAGTGCCTGCTTCAGCCCCTGGGGCACCCCTCCCAGTAGCCTCCCCAGGGGACGTGTGTCATCTGGTCACTCGACCTGACCTCTAGGGCTCTGCTGGCCAGGTTGGCTGGGATGTCCTGCCTGGATGAGGCAGCAGCAGAGAAAGGAAGAGGTGGCCTGAGGTGGACAGACCTGTGATGGCTTGGGGACAAGGCACCGGGGAAGGTCCTGTGGCTGCCAGCTTGCTGGGCAGCACCTCCAGAGGCTATGCCCACCTGGGGCAGGTGGGAGGGCTCGGACAGGCACTGGGACCGGGAGCAGCTCACTGGTGACTCACTGTCCAGGCATCGCTGTGCAGCTGCCAGATGCAGAGACAAGAGGGGTGACAAGGGCTGAGCACAGGCGCCAGACTGAGGTCATCCTTTGGCCTGGTTGGTGGCAGGGCATGGCAGGGCATGTGGGCTGGCTCTGTGCTGGCCTCGAGAGAGGAAGGAGACCCGGGGGGAGGGACGGGGGGACAGGCATGACCCTCCTAGCTTTGCCCTGACCAGTAGCCATGGCCCGTGGGTGGCAGGGGGACCTGGCAGCCACTCTGACTTGCCTCGGGCTGGGCTGGGCACAGGCGCCCCAGTCATGTGGGCATCGCCCCACTGCTTGCCCATGGGCTGAGCACAGCCCCTCCCCAGGGCCATGAGTGGGGGTTAGGAGGGGACAGTGAAGGGCGGCTGGCCCGGCCAGTTGTCTATGTGCGCAGAGGTGGTGGGGCCAGGAGAAAGGCCTCCCGCGAGAGGGGCTCGACAGCGTCAGTGCAGGTACAGGAGGATGGACTGCCCTCATGCTGCACCAGGAGCTGCCACAGGTCAGGGGTCAAGGCTAGCAGGGCCTGCTTGGCCCCTGGCTCTCCCAGGGCCTCTGAGCTGTGCACCCCCCCCGCCCCCGACACCACTGAGCATGCTGTGATGGGAGATCAGGCCCAGCCAAGGTGGGCGGCCGGCTGGGCGGCAGCAGCAGGGCCACGCTTCCCCCCAGGCCCTTGGATGGAACAGGGCTTCTTGGGCGGGGGCCCCAAGGTCTGGGGCAGAGGGAGGAGGCTGGGACTGCCCAGTGGGTGAAGGCAGCAGGCTCTGCCCACCGTGTGAGGACCTGGCCAGGGCTCCCAGACGGCAGTCAGGACGGGCATCGGGCTGCAGCCTCTGTGTGGGCCAGGCCCTTGGCCAGGTGCCTGCGTGCACCTCAGGGCTCCTGGAGCACCAAACCCGGACCCTGGTCCTGCCCAGCCTGCCCTCCGCCCACTCCCAGAGCCCCGTGAGCTCCGGCAAAGCTGCCTCGTGCAGCCCCTGTGCCTCCCCAGGGCGGAGGCGGCCAGGGGACCTGTCGCTGTGCTCTGGGTGAGCCGGGCACCTCCCTGGCACTAAGCGAGACACAGGCCAGGCCCAGAGGGCTCCCAGCCTCGCTCCTCCTCCTGGCTCTGGAGGAAAGGATGCTGCCCTGCGGAGATGAGGACACAGCGAGGACACGACGTCTTCACCACGGAGCGCTGGCTTCTCATCCAGAGAAGAAGGTGTACGGACCACGTCCCGTGTGCCCCGCCCTGGGCAGGGAGAGTGGAGCAGATCCGAGGAACTTGGTTCCACCAGCTTCCCTGGAGAAGAAGCCAACTAGGAGCTACGTGGTTTGTCCGAGGCCACCGGGCTAAGGAGGGACGGGGCACCAGGGCTGGGCCCAGTAACTGTGGGAAACCTCTGGACACGAAGACCAGAGCCTCACCCAGCCCAGGCAGCCGTCACCTTTCCGGCTGGCAGGGGAAAGTCCCAGGCTCGGGGTAGGGAGGTGCGCAGCCCCCCACCCCCCGCAGCTCCCCGCTCACGACTCCCGTCTGGTCCCAGACAGCTCTGCTCAGGGAGGGCGGCCCTGCCGTGCAGTGTGCACAGACGCGTGGGCCCCCCCGCCCTGCCAGGGCTAGCACGGCGAGCTCCTCCACCCCCTCCGTCTCCAGGGCTCACGGCCTCACCTGTCCCACGTAAACCCGCCATGGCAGGGGCCACATTCACAGAGGCCTGCACACTAGTCCAGGCTGGATCGGGGCAGGGGTCGTGCCTTGGTCTGCTGCCACCGGGGAAGATCACCCCCTGCGGTGGCAGCACATGCCCCTGGGGAGCAAAGTCACCTCTGCTCTCCAGAGCCTGTCCAAGCTGAGTATCACTGAGCACTGGAAATGGGGCTCCTGAGACTGGGAAACTACTGTTTTACTGTATCGAATTTTAATTAACGTAAACAGCCACTTGTGGTTGGTGGCTGCCACTTCTGGACAGCACGTCTCCAGAGCAGGCACACTACAGTCCCGGCTCCAGCTGGCCTTGCCGCGCCGGGGCTGAGCCGGGAGAGGCTGGGCACGGACTCACTTCCGCCCCCTCCTGGTGGGGTCAGAGGCCACACCCTCCGCCAGGTTAGTCGCCAGGGCTGGCGAGGGGCACGGGGACCTGAGGCCTGCGTTCCTGGGCTTCCACCTGGGCCTGAGGAGCCCCCGCACTTCCTGGGGTTCCCCTCGGCCAGCAGCTGTGTGTGGCTTTGCCCACACACGTGCACACAGCACACGAGCTCACACGCACCTCTCACTCCTGGATGTCCACCTGGGACCCTGCACGCTGGCTCTTCTCCTCCAGGCTGAGGTCACCTCTTCAGACCTGGGCTAGGGAAAGATCACCTCCCCCTGGAAGCTGCTGGAAGCTGCAAACTGCAGCCCCAAGCAGGCCCTGTGCCCCCTGGCACCCTTCTGGGTCGTCCGCAGCCCTTGCCCGGTTGGTAGTTTCTGTTTACTCATACAGCGTTGGCTTGGACATCCTCGTCACCGCCCCCCAGGACAGGGACACAGGCGGATTATGCTGCCCCTGGGATCCAGCCCAAAGCCTGCCAGCAAATGGGCCTCACCAGAAAGGTCTCCCAGAGGTTCTGAGACTCCCTGGGGGCTGGGGAGGGGAGAGGAGGGAGAAGGGGCCTTGCGGAAGGACCCGGACCTCCCAGATCTCAGCCCCAGGGGAACCACTTTGGCCCTACCCTCCAGAGAGCTCCAGAAACTTCCGGGACTGGCTGCCTCTTCCACTCACCGTGCAAGGGCATGTGCCAGGGGGTACCTGTCCCCTGTAGCCGACGGACACAGGCTTCTGAGGCCCCCAGGCTGCCCACAGCACTCGCCCCAGCTACCCACGCCTTCCCGCCCAGTCTCCCAGCTGCCGCCAGGAGCTCCCTGGGCTCAGCGCAGGGGCCCAGGGGTCCCAGAGGAAACAGCAGCAGCCCTGGGGAGGCCCCTGACCCCCAACCTGGGTGTGCTCACGAGGGCTCTGGATGGGACAGTCACAGTGCTCAATGGCGAGCAGAGGGCCAGTCCGCGTTAGGACTTCGGGCAGAGTGTAGAGCCTCAGCCCCAGTGGGTGTGAGGTCTGTCCCAGCAGGCCACCCTGCCCTTGACTCTGGCCTGGGAGCCGCTCCCAGAGCCTGTACTTGTTCACCCCGCATGGCTCATCCTGTCCTGCCCATGTGCAGGGCTCAGGATGACTTGCTGTCCCCAGAAGGCGGCTGCTCACAGTGGGGTCATACCCCGGGGCAGGTGAGTTCTGGCCTTAGAGGCTTGAGGTGCGTGATCTCTTTGCAAGGCACAGAGCGGTACCCTCCACCCCTGGCAGGTGACATGAAATCTGTAGCAGACACTGGTTTCCCCTTTCCTAGCACTTCCCCACTTCCCTACTTCTGATGGGAGCTTTGGGAAGATGTCACTGCCTGACGCCCTGCCCCCAGCTTCCTGCAGGCAGGACTCCCTGCAGCAGCACTTTCCACGCCAGGCATCCCTACACTCACTGTTCCCGTTCCAGAGAGGTGATCGTCAGCTATTCGCCCCTATAGCTCCACATGTATGCAAGTACACACACACCAAGTGCATGCACACCGTGCACACACGGACACATGCACACCAGTGTTTGTATGTACACACAGGTACACACACATGCACATATACACACATGCATGCCTGTGCATGTGCACCTATATAACACATTACACATAAATGCACACACATACACATACAGAACATGCACCTGTGTGTGCATACGCAGATATGGGCATGTGTACATTCTAACACGTAGCACATGCACAATACACACACGTGTGCAGCTGTGCACATGTGCAGGCACACACACACAGCGGCGGCAGAGGGCTCACCACGTGCCCTGTCTCCTGTGTCTCCCTGTCTGGGATCGAGGCTCTGCCTCATTCGTTGCTCACTAAGAGGCCTTCCTGGGCCCTTCCTGGCTGGGATCCCAGCGTGACACTCTGGATCCTTGTGTACCAAGGTCCCACCGGGCAACCGAGTCCTGGGCGCCCGCCCAGCTGTCTGAAGATGTTTCTGTGCAGCTTCCACAGGAGCCTGTCTTAGTCCTTTCGTGCTGCACAGCGAAGAACCTGGGACTGGATAATCTATAAAGAACAGAAATTTATTTCTCACCGTTCTGGAGGCTGGGAAGTCCAAGATATTCACTGTCTGATGAGGGGTCTCTCCTTCCAAACGGGCACCTTGCTACCCCAGCCTCTGGAGGGGAGGAATGAATGCTGTGTCCTCACGTGGCAGAAGGGGCAGGTGGGGGACTGGTGGAAAGAGCTGGGACAGTCAGCGTTAACCCACTCACAGGCCTCTGCCAAAAGGCCCCCGCTCCCCACACTGCCGCACAGGGGATGAAGTGTCCCACACGGGCTTCCTGGGGGACACAGACCACAGCAGAGCCAGGGCCAGTCCGATGCCTGTCCTTTGTTATGATAACAGCTTCTTTCTGAATGAGAATTTGTAAAACCTCCTCTTTACCTGTTCCTACAGTTTGGGTGTTTGTTCCCTCCAAACCTCAGGTTGAAATGTGATCCCCAGTGTTGGAGCGGAGGCCTAGTGGGAGGCATTTGAGTCATGGGGGGGATGCCTCAGGAATGGCCAGTGCTGTCCTCCTGTTAGTTCCCAGGAGAGCAGGTCGTTAAAAAAAACCTTTTAGGGCCAGGAGTTGTGGCTCGCTCCTGTAATCCAGCACTTTGGGAGGCCAAGGCAGGAGGGTCACTTGAGCCCAGGAGTTTGAGACCAGCCTGGGCAAGAACGAGACTCGAGCTCTACAAAAAATAGAAAATTAGCCGGGTGTGATGGCACTTGTAGTACCAGTACTTGGGAGGATGAGGCAGGAGGATCACTTGAGCCCAGGAGTGTGAGGCTTCAGTGAGCTGTGATGACACCACTGCACTCCAGCCCAGGTGACATAGAATTTGTCTCAAAAAACAAAACAAAACAAAAAAAAATCTTTCACAGGTACTGAGGATTAGGGAATAAGTAAATAATACGTAAATAAACTATGAACAAAGCCCAGCCCAGAATACACCTGGGGAGTCCTGGGCATGAGTTTTGAGGGAGAAGGCCCAGGCCAGCACTCTTGCCAGGAAGTGTGGGCCCGGGAGTGGGGCCTAGCAGCCCGGGCTCTGAAGGCAGGGTCTGCACCCCACATTTGTTTTGGGGGCTGGCCTGGCCTTAGGCCCCACCTGGAGTTGGGCACCCACCCATATGAGCCATTTATGGAGCCAGCGTTTATCAAGTGCCTACTGTGTGCCAGACCAGGTGTGGGCACCACTTGGAGTCCCATAGCTGGGTGGCTAACAAGCCATTGCCAACAAGAACACACCCTTTGTGGCCTTGCGCTGGGGTTGTTGCTGTATGGGGCACTGGTGTTCAGTCCCTTCTCAAGGTCACACAGGTGGCTGGCAGAGCAGACTCAGAGGGCAGCATCTGAGCACAGAGAGGATCCCTCACCACAGAGGCCGGAAGTGGGGAGCAGCTGTCCTGAGCACAGCCTCTACAAGCCTTCACAGATAGGAAACTGAGGTACACAGAGGCACGCCACCTGCAGCGTGGTGCTGGGATAACACGGCCCCGTGAGTGGCCCTTAGCACAGGCTCACGCCTGGGCCTCCAGGGCGCTGCCTCATTACAGCCACTGTGGCCACCCAGTGACACAAGAACTTTGGTCCTTGTGCCTGCTGACCATTTGGACCAATTAGAAGAGTAAACAGGCAGAACCCTGGGGCCTGGGAGCGCCCCACAAGCTGCAGCTTCCTTTCCAAGAGAGGGCACTGAGGCCTGAGAGGGGCCACTGGCCTCAGGCTGGGGCTGCTAGTGAAGAGGCCAGTACGCTTCTGTTTCCAGCTCACACACGTGGTTTTCTCCAGCAGGAAAGCTGGGCTTTGTTCCCCAACAAAAAGGCCAGGAGCAATTCTGCCAACAAGGTTATTTTTACTAGTTTGGCAAAACCCCCCTCTGACCCCCATAAAACTGAGCAACTGGGTGGCTCCCAACTGCCCACGGCTCAGCCAGCGATGGCAGCTGCTTGTGGCACCTCCCAGTCCCAGGTACTGCCGTGTGACCTCGGAACCAATGCCTGGCTCCCTGGCCCGACCTGCGGCCATCTGGGGGCAGGGGCTGCACCACTGAGGCTGCGAGGTGGGCAGGAAAGGCCTGGGAGTGGAGAGACCAGCCCTGGGCCTCGCCAGGCTGCTCAGCTGCTCTTCCCCTCCGCAGCCCCGGGCGGTGACCCCGCCGTCCTGTGCCTCTGCCCCGGCAGAGCGCCCTGCAGGCGAGGTCCCAAAATGCCGTTCAGCTGCTTCCCCCTCCGTTTCAGCGGGCGGGCCGGGGTCGCGGAGGCATTGGCGAGGGACGGGGCGCCCCGCGGGTGCATCTCCGAGGCCTCCTCCCCGCGCGTGGACGGAGGCCAGACCGCGGAGGCCATCAGCCTCCACCTTCTCCGCAGGGACGGACGTTCGGCTCCAACAGACTCGACACAAACGCTGCCCGGTCTCCGGGCTGGGCCCGGCCTCTGCGGGCTCGGCGGCTCAGAGGCGGCTGCCACCGGCCGCCGGGCCCCGGGGCCGTGAGAGAGGCTGGCGGGCAGCGGAGGCTGCAGGCGCAGACGTCCCGGGGCGCCCCGGGCCGGCAGGCGTCCGTACCCGACCTGGAGGCCCCGCCCCGCCCCCAGAGCCGGCCCCGCCCCTCCGGGTTGCTAGGGGAAGTGACGTCACAGCGCGATGGCGGCGGCTCCTTCAGGCAGCTGAAGGGGGATTTAGGCCCGGAAGATCCGAGTCCATCCGCGGCGGGGAGAGGGCGAGCGGGGCCGGCAGGGGCCGGAGCAGGGGCGGCGGCGCTCGGACTGTCCCATCCGCCCCGTATTGAGGCGCTGGGAGCGGCGAGGTCGTCGGAAAGCGATGGTGAAATTGGGGCCGTGAGGGGGGCGGAGCCGGCAGCCGGACCCGCAGTAGCGGCAGCAGCGGCGCCGCCTCCCGGAGCTCAGACCCAGGAAGCGGCCGGGAGGGCAGGAGCGAGCCGGGCCGCGCCGCCATGGAGCTGAGAGTCGGGAACAGGTACCGGCTGGGCCGGAAGATCGGCAGCGGCTCCTTCGGAGACATCTATCTCGGTGAGGCCCCTCGGCCGCCCGCCCGGCCCCGCCCGGCCGTTCGAGGACCCCGGCCGCCGAGCCGAGCCGAGCGCCCGCGGAAGGAAGCGGCGGCCCCCTCAGGGTCTGCGCGCCGGAGGCCGGGGCTGGGCGGGGACGGGCCCGCGGCTCCAGCAGGCTCCGGCGCCGCGGATCGTGGCCACAAGCCAACGGCCGGTCGGCGAGCGCGGCCGCGGGGCTGCGGGCCCGGGGAGGGGCAGCGCGGGTCGGGGACTGGGGCTGGGGCTGGGGCAGGGCCGGGGCCGGTGGACGGGGTCTGGGGGGCAGGGCCCGGGGGAGGGGCAGCGTCGGGGGGTGGGGCGCAGGGCCCCGGGGAGGGGCTGGGTCTGGGGCGAGCGGGGGTCCGAGCCCGGGGAAGGGGCTGCGGCCGGGGCGGGGCGAGCGGGGCCTGGGGAGGGCCTGGAGGCGGGGAGAGGCCGGGGCGGGGGCGAGCGGGGCCGGAGGGGGCAGGGCCCGGGCGGCGGGGCGGGAGGCGGCTTCCTCCCTCCGCCTAAGGTCACCAGCGCGAACAAAGGCCAGGCTCTCTCCGCTGCGCCGGTCGGGTGCTGGCGGTGGCTCCCCCTCGCAGGCTGTCCTGCGTCCTGCACACGTGGGGGAAAATGTCAAAACAACCCCTGTGCAAGGTGGAGGTGGGGAGTGTCCCAGTCAGAAATGGGGAAATGCTGGGGCCGCGTTCTGAGTGCTCCTCTGGGTTTCTGCTGCTGCCCTTGGCATCTCCGGCTAACTAACCCGGGTCATCAGGCCCTGCGACCTCAGTCCGGAACAAAAACCGAAAACGTTCTGTTTGATCCGGGACGCGAATGGCTCTGGGTCTGCTCAGAGCCCCTCGGCCTTGGAAGGGTCATTGAGTACATGTGGGAGCATCGAAGTTCTCTAGCTGGTACCTGGACGTAAGTGAAGGTAGTGTTATGATGTTGATGTGGGCAAAATTAGCGGCAAATGAAGTAGAAAAGTTCTACTCTTGAGCTGTCTTTTTTTTTTTTTTTTTTTTTTTTTTTGAGACAGAGTGTCACTTTGTTGCCCGGGCTAGAGTGAGTGCCGTGGCATCAGCCTAGCTCACAGCAACCTCAAACTCCTGGGCTTAAGCGATCCTACTGCCTCAGCCTCCCTAGTAGCTGGGACTACAGGCATGAGCCACCATGCCCGGCTAATTTTTTTGTATATATATTTTTTAGTTGGCCAGATAATTTCTTTCTATTTTTAGTGGAGACGGGGTCTCACTCTTGCTCAGGCTGGTCTCGAACTCCTGACCTCGAGCGATCCACCCGCCTCGGCCTCCCAGAGCTAGGATTACAGGCGTGAGCCACCGCGCCCGGCCATGAGCTGTCTTTTTGACTATGAAAATTTTAAGGTAGACTTGAGAAAGTATTTGAGGTTAGAACGTTCTCAGTTGTGTCAGACTTAAAGAACATGGACATGCGCACACATTGTCACAAAGTTTGGCTTAAATGTTCAAGCTGGGAATTTTAAAACAAGTTTTCTGCGTCTCAGTGGAATTGTGTTGTTCATAAGGTTTGCAGACACCCTGAACTTGAGAAGTTGTAGCCTGGAGCGTGGTGTACCATGGGGTGTGTTCTGTTGTGAGCAGCCCTAGCTTTGGTGTTTGTGTTTGGCTGGTGTGCCAGGGTGGGGGTCCGGAGTCACACTGTGTCAGTCAGATCATCCTGAGTGTGAATGTGCCCCCCACACCCTTCCCTCTTTTCACCTGAGGGAGGATTCCGCCCTGTGGGCTGGCAATGTTAGGATGAATCTGGGATGAATCATAGGTACTTCTGGTTCCTGGTTAACCTGCAGGATAACCCCATCCCATGCCGTGTTGTTTCCTTTGAACCTGTACTTCTGCCTTAATGGCCTGCTGAGTAAAATACACTTTAGAGACATTTGGGTTTCTCTGTTTAAACATTTGTATCTGGATATTCAGCAGATGTGTTCTGGAATCAAAGTGTTGGGTAAATGGAAGTTGTTTAGTTTATTTATAGAATGATAGATTTTGGCAAAAGTTCTAACCCCAAGATCTAGGAGTTAAACTGAAAAGTCAGTCCATTACCCACCCTTACACAGGCATCAAAAGGTAGACATTTTGAAACTTTACCCTGTCATCTGAGACCTTGCCAGACAGCTTTGTACTTTCTGAAGGTAGATTCATACAACCACGTGTGGTTGTCACCTAGTTGTTCACAAGGTGGAAGACGGGGTGCAGCCTGCTTGCTCGCTGGCATCCTGTGGGCTTTCCCACGTGCTGGGTGCACAGTAGGCACTTGATATGATGGGGGATGGGGGTGTTCTCAGGTGGATGATCTGTGGATCTGGTGCCTGGAGCTGGAGCACCCAGACGGCCCTGGGGCACGTTTCTAGTTATTTGCGTGGGGCTGGGCACTGCTGAGGTTTTCCCTGCGAGCACTGGTTCTTGGCCCACACTGCAGTCCTTTCAGGCTGCCCCACTGGTGATGTGACATGCGAGTGCTCCAGTGAGACAGGCTCGGAAGGTGGGTCTGAGGAGGGTCACAGTTGGAGGCAAAGGTGGCTGACCTGAAGACTACAGAGCTGGAGTCATCCCTGCCATAGTTTCTTCCATTTGGGCAACCAGTTAGAAGTTGAGGGATTGAATCCTCATCCTGACACATGTATGTCATGTATGTTCTCATGTGAATGTAATAAAAACCATCCCTGTTGTCATGACTGGCATTATTCTCCTGTCTTCCAGGTAGGGTTCACCTTGTTTTGAGCCTAGCATTTGGGGTTTTGGATTTCCACCTGTGACTTTCTGTGTTTTAAGATGTTTGAAACTGGGAGTAGGAGGAAGGCTGGCCTTGGGTTTGCTATCCTTGGTGGACTGAGAAGACCCAGTGTGGGCCTTCCTTCCCTGGCACCCTGCCATGCTGTGCCCAGCCAGGTTCTCACTGCCATTCTTCCCACAGTTGCCCTTTCAATTGTATGGAAGAATCTTGGTACTGTTTCTCAAATGCCTGGGCTTCAGGAAGTGTCTGTACCAGACTTGGGCAACTGGGGGACTCAGAAAGGCCACTCTTGATCCTTGTCTGAGCTTCCAGATCTGGAAGGCTCTCAGGAGGGCAGGCAGGGAGGTGGCCCTGCTCACACAGCCTGTTGAGAGTCGTGGTGCTGCAGGCAGGATAAGGGCAGCGTGGCGGGTCCTGAGCTGCCCTTGTGGAGTGGCCATCGCTCTGGAGGCTGTATGTTTTCTGAGGTCGTAGAAGCCGGAAGTCTTTTCACTGTTGCTGGCAGTGTACCACTTTCAACTTTGTAACATTTGAAAACAGCCCATCTCCTTACTTTGGACCATGTGTTGCCACCCCAAGGCGATGAGGGTGTCTGAGGGAAGGAGGGCTGTAGAGCAGTGACAAGCCGGAGTGGCCTCTGTTCCCATCCGTTTGTCTGCTAGAGACACAAGGCAGGATATGAGGCTCCAATTGGTAGAATGGAGGTTTTCTTGTAGCTGTTGGCATTTTACTTCACCCCAGCACCCCACCAGCCTGAGAGGGCCTCCGAGTGCCTGCCTGCTGCCCGAGTGGACTGTGCAGTCTGACTTCGTAATGTGCACAAGTATCTTTTGGGAGCTAAACTTCAGTAACTGCTTCATTGCTGATTTTCAACTTTTTTCCCCCTTGCTGATTTAGATTCCTCTTGAGAGACACCCTGCAGGGTGTCTGGCACACAGTAGGGCCCCAGAATGCTGGCTGGCTATGAGAGAACAGTCCGCTATTCTTGCTGCAGCTTCCAGAGTCTTCTGTTTACCTTGGAATTCGTGTTTGACTCAAGGGTTTGTGATGAGAAGTCATGACACTGCTCCATGCTGCCTTGCTAACTGTTGTCCTGGGAGATGACCTTTGCCCTGCTGTTCAAGGTGGCTTCCTATTTTTCTGCTGATAAGACAGTCCTTAGTAGGAATTACTCTCCTGTCCCAGGACAGGGTCACACTCTGGGTTAGATTCACTTAATTTACCATCCGCCTTTGTCTGCTCAACTTGAGGGGCATGATTTTGTTTTCCTGGGAGTGGCATTAACCTGTGTCTAAACACAGACTAACATCTGTGCCTAGAGAGGAAGTCACTGTCTGACAGCAGACCAGGGTTATCGAGCCACCAGGAGAGTAGAGGTGGCTCAGGAGATAGAATGTCCTTAGTGTAAACAGACACCTGGGTCAACATCTGCATGCCACTGGGTTTTGAGTTGTTCTGAATCTGGAACTCAGAGCTCAGTGGTATTTGTAAGTGCTTGTTCTTTTTCTAGGAGTGCTTTTCAGACTTATGTGTGGTGAAGAACCAGGTTTTGTAATTTCCAATCTATTACGTACCAAAACTTTTGTAATATTAGATAAAAATGTTGCCAGCACAGCACAGGGTCTTGGCTCCATGACAGAATGTAATCCGCACTGTGTTCCAGAGTTGCCAGTGGTCATTTGCTCCAAGACTGCTGCTCTATCAGCCACGGAAAAGTAGAGTCAGAGTTGTTCTCTGCCTTCTTGAAGCTGCCAGCCCAGCAGGCTGTGTGGCCCTGTGCTGTCCTGTCGCTGGACCTGCCAGCTGGGGAGGGTGGCGGTGCTGTCACCAGAGGCTGTGCTGCTCCTGCTTTGGGGTGCAGGGGGCTGTGATGCCCCTACTTTGGGGCACAGGGAGTTGATGACGTAACTAGTGAGATGAGTCACCGTCCGTGCTGGTTGGCGCATTTGGTTCAGAGTCCAGGTCCTTAAAGGAACTCAGTTCATTTTTCATTTGCACAGTACGTTTTATGATGAAGTCATTTCTCTTGTAATTGGATAGATTGTTCCAACTGTAGGCAGGAAGAACAAAATGTATTACCTGTCTCTCTCTCTTTTTTTTTTTTTTCTTTTTTTTTTTTTTGAGACAGTCTTGCTCTGTTGCCCAGGCTGGAGTGCAGTGGAGTCATTGTAGCTCACTGCAGCCTCAAACTCCTGGCCTCAAGTGATCCACCTGCCTCAGCCTCCTAAGTAGCTGGGACTACTGGTGCTCGCCACCCCGTCCAGCTAATTTTTTTTTTTTTTTTTTGTAGAGACGGGGTCTTGCTCTTGCTCTTGCTCAGGCTGGTCTCAAACTCCTTGCCTCAAGCAATCCTCCTGCCTCAGCCTCCCAGAATGCTAGTATTACTGGCATGAGCCAGCGCACCTGGCCACCTGTCTTTCTTTTGAGTGCCCCAGACAGTCTTTGTTGAATGGTAAACGAGGTTCTTAAATCTAGAATGGTCACTGGCAGTGATCAGATGCTGGTTGTTCTGTGCAAGTGCAGCATTGGCTGTTGGTTTTGGATCCAGGCTTGCGGGAGGCAGCGGATCTCATGCAACCAGTGAGCAGGCTAAAAGGTGGCTGCTTCTCTGGTTCCCGGGTGCTCCCTGGGCGTGTGTGGGTATCAGCCTGATTGTTGTAGTGCTCACTGACCTTCCTGCCTGCTGTCTGGGAATCTCAGAGTGTTGTGTAACCGCTAACCTGCTCACCTCCGCGAGTCCCTGGCGAAGCAGACGGTAGGCCTCCCCACTGATCTCAGTCGATGAGAGAAACTGAGTCACCATGGATTAGAAAGGTTGCTTTGCCCAGCACAGTCTCTCAGGGCTCAGTCTGGGCTGCTGGAGCCAGTGTTAATTCCTTTGCAAATAGCCCCACTACTGAAAAGGATTGAAGTGTTTTATGCTTAGAAGGAACCTGTGAGGGGAGGAGAGCTGGGTGTGTGCTGTATGGCCTCCAACCCGTCCTGCACCCAGCTTTGGGCCAGGTTCAAACTTGGGAGTGTCTGTGGATCCTGGAGGGGTGGCGGTTCTCAGGTTTGTAGTTCCTTATCGGAGTGAAGCAGAGATAGAACATTCGTAGATAAGTGTCATTTTGCTTCCAAGCTCGTAGGCCGACCCTCATGGTGTCAGCAGATGTGTCAGCAGCTTTAGCCCCAGACTGACAGAAGGTATGTTCCCCGTGTGTGTTGCATGGGTAGTGCAGTTAGGGCTTTGACGACAGAGGCCGTTCTGTCTCATGTCCCCAGGAAGGGAGAGGGGCATTCCTTGGCCTGGTGGAGGGTCCTTGGCAGGCCTGCAGTGGGTCATCCACAGGTGACTCCTGCGGCTGTGTGGAGAGTGATAGGAGATGTGTGTGGCTTGATGCCAGGTCTGGATGGACTAAGGCTGTGGCTATTTGCTAAACACCCAGCCCCCTTCCAGAGGGAGGCTCAGACACACCCCTGTAGGCCCATGGAGGTAGTGCAGAGAAGTAGGGACACAGTCACCCAGGAACTCTGCCATGTTCTGCCTGGGTGGGTGAGTGCAGGGGCCAAAGGCAGGACTGGCCAGAGTGAGCAGACCAGAAAGGCAGCCTGCAGAGGGAGCCTGGAGGCTGATGGCAGTCAGGGTGATGGAATCCCAGGTAGACTTTCTGTACCTTCCAAATGCTTCGTGTTGTGAGTGAAAATGAGGGTCGTTTCCTCTGCCGATGATAACTATGTTACCATAGGAAGTAGACAATATCCGTCATTTAGTCTTTCTTGGAAAATTCACAGAGTGCTTGCTGTTTGCCTGGCCTAGTGCAGTGTTGGGTTAGGTGGTGGACACAGATGATTCATGTTTGTGGCTTTCTTTCTTTGCCAAGGTACGGACATTGCTGCAGGAGAAGAAGTTGCCATCAAGCTTGAATGTGTCAAAACCAAACATCCTCAGCTCCACATTGAGAGCAAAATCTACAAAATGATGCAGGGAGGAGGTATGTCTTTTATCTGTTAAAAAAGAAAACCAAGGTTTTGTTTGATAAGGAAAAGTATGTTATGAATTAAAGTCTCTGGTTTATTTTGGGGAAAAGGAAGGAAGATATTTGTCCACACCCTTGACCATGTCCTATGGCTTCATCAGATGCTTAGTTAACAGAGGGCCTCACTCAACAGAAAGAAACAGTCTGGTGCTTTTGCTTAAAAGCTGCCTTCCTTAGCTTCACATTAGGTAAGTGCATTTTTAAAGTCAAAGGTTTGTGTGAATTTTAGAATAAACGCAGGCTCCTGATGCCGGCATGTGCCCCTCAGTGGCCAGCCGTGACTGTCCTGTGGTACGCAAGTCACACTGGGGCCTTCCTGGTGTTGGCCCCCGTGTGTGGCCTCTGCTCAGTCACACACTTTTCATACAGCTTTTGGGGAGTCCTTCAAACTCTGAGGGCTCAGGTTTACTCCTGAGTAAAACAAGGGTTTTGGATTTGGTGACTCTTCTGACCTCTTCCAGCTCCGTCCCTGTCCCATTTCCGTGAAACCTCAGCACAGGCTGTGGGTGCCCAGTGCCAGGCGGCGGGCCCAGTGAGGAGCCAGAGCACTCCCCTTCCTGACCTCCGCGTCTAAGTTTTAGGACTCTCTGGGCTTTCAAGTAGTTTGATGGAACAAGAGGGAATTTTATGTGGGGATTTCAGCGCCGTGAAGGATGCGTCCCCCAGCAGAGCCTCTGCCTGCGTGTGGGAGCCCCCACTGGGAACAGGGCTTTGTGTCTGAGGAGTGGCAGGGCCTCTTCCTCTGTGGGACCCTTCTGGCCCGTTGGTGCTCCTGTAGTGGGAGGGTGGAGCTGGCTCCCTCGGCACTCCCCGGAGGAAGGCACATCCTCAGTGCCTTTGGTAGTTTTGTCAGCAGAAAGGGAGGACTGTTGGTTTGACATTTTGACATCTTCCTTCAACAAAACCAATTTAATCCGTCTACTACTAGAAACTGACATTTCTAGGTTTATGTAACGCACCGTGTCTGTCAGCACATGCATCCCACAGCAGCACAAATGGTCCTGTGGGACCCTTTATGAGAGAGGTGACCAGAGGAGGCCACAGGGATGAAAATCGCTCCACTGACCCAAGGAAAGGTCAGCAGAGACCCTGCCTTGAGGGCCTGCACTCTGGTGGCCCTCTGTAGAGGACAGGCTTCTCAAGGGCATAGGGACTGTCTTGCGTGGCTTTTAAGGTTTTGACAACTAGAGAACAAGGTGGCGTGGGATTTGGCGTTTGCTGGGGCTTAAGTGAAACCTGCGAGCATCAGGAACACTGTAGGCTTTAAGCACGGGCCTCTGCAGGCAGAGGGAGCCAGAGGGCAGAGGGAAGAAATCCCCTTAAGAGCCCAGGGTAGGTGCTGGCTAAGCAAGCTACGGTGAACAGAAAAGAGTTTGCTTGGAGCAGGGTTTCTCAGCCTCAGCACCATTGGCATCTGGTGTGGGGCTCTTCCCTCGCCCTAGGATGTTGAGCGCCATCCTAGATGTTAGTGGCACCCCTGGGCACACTGATTGTGGCAGTCCTCCCGTGGTGAACCCTAGTCTGGAGTGTGAAGCATCCCTGCTCTCCGTTCTGGTCCGTGCCCCTTCTGTAGGATCTTGGAAACCAAACAGGCTTTTAGAAATGGACTTTGTCCTCTCTGGGCTTTGCCTGCAAAGCCGCGTCTCTCGCCATTCCCCAGACGTGGTTGGTTCCACTCCTGTTTCAGATGCAACTAGGGTGGACCCTGGGAAGATGTAAAGGTGTCCAGGAGTGCAGGGCAAATACTGCTTCTGGTGTTCCCCGAATTCCTTCTGTGACAGACTGGGACTCGCACGCAGGTTACAGGATCCGCTTTGCCCAGAGACCACCAGGCTTTGCCGTTGTCCAGCGCTGCGAGTGTCTCCTGTGGGTGGATGCGAGTTGTTCCGCTGTCTCTGAAGAGGAGAGCAAGCACCTCTGGTTGTGATTTTTCTTCCTTTCATGTGAGAACCAGGTAGTGGTGCTAAGTTCTGATCTTGCTTGCGTTTAACTGATACAGACGGACTTGTGGGAAAGCGCAAAGCTGAGTAGCTGTGATCCATTCTCTGTAGCTTATTGCAGTACAGGATTAATACGGAAACTTCTGGATGATGGTGGCAGCACAGTTGCCTAGGGGAGGAGTTGGCATTGAAAAAACACAAGTTAGTCCCTGCCTACAGCAGTCCCGTGCAGTGGGTGCTGGGGTCTTCAGCCTTGTGTTACAAATGGGGAAACTGAGGCAGAGAAGGCTAAGTAATATAACACAAACTTGAACTTGAGCCTTCTAGCCCCTGGGCAGTGCTGCACAGCATCTGTCTGCACCCAGAAAAAGAAGCAAGGCCACCTCCGTGGCTTTCAGCGTCAGGAACCTGCCCCACATGTTTCCAACTTTCCAAAAATCTGGTTGAGACAATAGGTTGAAAGCCAAAAATGGCAGAAATAAACTAAAATTAGCTGTGTTGTTGAAGAACTTAGTATAGACAAGTTTTTATCAAAATTGAGTGGACTACCAGGCAAGATCTAGGGACTATTTTAACTGTCCTCCCAGTCCCCTCGAAAGTAGCTCCAGGCCACCCCTGCTGGTGACCCTCAGCAGAGAATACTCCCTCAGGGCAGAGCTGCTTGTGGTGGGCCTCCCGTGGCTGGTGTGTTTTGGGCCAGGGGAGAGTGAGGTCTCTGCATGGAATCCAGGCCAGGGAGTGAAGGCTCCGCAGCTGCGGGCGGGTGACTGGCTGCCATAATCTTTCATTACGAGCAGAGAACTTAGATAAGTTGTAAGGTGTCAGCAGCGTCTCTAACAGGCCCTTGCTTGCCTATTTTTAAGTTTTTGTTTCTCTGTCATTACGTAAGAAATTTATATTATTCAACATCTAAATAATGACATTATCTAGAAACACTTGACAGTTTTATTTCTAATCATTTAAGGTTGAATTGCTGAAAAGTTCATGAAAATTTTTATTTGCATTAATGCTCAGTCCCCACATTTATATTGAAACTTTTCACAAATCAAAATGGAAAGCATTTGTCAGTATCTGGCCCAGTCCCCGTCCCCCAATTTTTTATCCCCAAGCATATGTTTGGGTATCTTTGGGCCTCATGAGGGGGAAAGTTTCAAATGTTCAGAACTACAAATGGCAGTAGGGTGACTTATCCCACCGTGACAGTCCCTGGCATGCCTCGGACAGGTGGGCACAGGCAGCACACAGGTCTCTGTTTTCTTAGCCGTTGGCCTCACTTTCCTTTGGATTCCTGATTTTGCTGGACAAGACGTCTGATTTTTCAGAGTCACAATCTGTCAGAGCCGTAGAGGACCGCTTCTCACCCTTGCCAGCGGGCACTCTCCAGAGTGACCTGTAGTGATCCCTCCCTGGGCTTCACCACCGGCTGGTTTGCTGGCACTCTGCTTAGAATAAGGCGTGCTACAAAGGAAGCTTTCGACCCTTGCTGTGAGAGCGGGAGCACTTTGTTTTTCGTGTATTTTATTTGTCACTAAAGAGAAAGTTGCTGCCATGAGACATGCCATCAGTTAGAAATGGATCTTGAGTCCCTGCCATGTGTGTCTTACACATTTATGAAATTTGTGAATAGCATGTAATCACACTGTATGTATTGTGTAACTTTTTCGGACCCCGTATATTCCTGAAATTCTGTGTCGATGGCAGCTGTAGTTCATTGATTTTCATTGCTGTTTAATAGTCTGTCATGGCTTCATAACAGTTCGGCTATTCACTCTGTGGTTGAGGAGCCATGGATTGTTCCTGGCATTTTGCTCTTAGGGACAGTGCTTCTGTGAACACCTTTGACCATGTGTTAGGGGGCACGCATGCCAGCATCTGTACCCAAGGGTGTATGCAGTCATCCAGTTCAGCAAGATAACGCTGAATTCTGTACAGATGGACATACATTTTTCCAAGGTGGGTGTATAGATTTATGTTCTTGCCTGTATCGTCAGTGTTCTTATGTAGTCCACGTCACCTTTAGCCTCACGGTCACCATTTCTTTTCAGTGTGGCATTGGATACCCTAGCCAGTACCAAAGTCGGGAGGAGCTCCTAAAGAATAAGGATGAAAAAGGCAGAAGTAAAACTGTTGTTATTGGCAGATGAGATGATTTCCTACATGAGAAACAGAACCAATTAGACAGTTTAGCTAGTCAGCTTAAGATCAAAATGTAAAAATCACTATTCATTATGTTAAATCAACAATTAGTTAACAAAATGTAACTACTGTTTATAGTAGCCAAAAAGAAACCTGTACAGTATGTAGGAATAAATCTTCAGGCAGGCAAGATCTGTATGCAGAAAATTTTAAAACCTGAGTGGAGGACATTACATATTCTTAGAAAGGAAAACTCAAAGTTGCTCTTAGTAATCAAATGAAATTCTAGTCAAAATTCAGCAGTTTTTTCCTTATATAACAAGGTGACTAGAATTCATAGATGAGTGAAGGGCCAAGATTAGTTAAAACACTCCTGAAAAAGAGGGTACAAATGTCAAAACTTGCTGTAAAGTTGTAGTTTAGCATGTAGCTCTGGCCACAGAAAGAGACTAGAAGTAGTGACAGCCCAAAGCACTGAGCACACCTGACCCTTAGATGGTTCCTAAGTATCACTTCCCCATTAAGAGGAACTCAGGGCTGGGCACAGTGGCTCATGCCTGTAATCCTAGGACTCTGGGAGGCTGAGGCGGGAGTATCGCTTGAGCTCAGGAGTTGGAGGCCAGCCTGAGCAAGAGCAAGACTCCGTCTCTATAAAAAATAGAAAAATTAGGCCGGGCGTGGTGGCTCACACCTGTAATCCTAGCCCTCTGGGAGGCCGAAGCGGGTGGATCGCTCGAGGTCAGGAGTTCGAGACCAGCCTGAGCGAGACCCTGTCTCTACTAAAAATAGAAATAAAAATTATCTGGACAACTAAAAATATATATAGAAAAAATTAGCTGGGCATGGTGGCGCATGCCTGTAGTCCCAGCTACTCGGGAGGCTGAGGCAGTAGGATCGCTTAAGCCCAGGAGTTTGAGGTTGCTGTGAGCTAGGCTGATGCCACGGCACTCACTCTAGCCAGGGCAACAAAGTGAGACTCTGTCTCAAAAAAAGAAAGAAAAGAAAAGAAAAATTACCTGGGCGTGGTGGCGCATACCTGTAGTCCCGGGTACTTGGGAGACTGAGGCAGGAGGATCACTTGTGCCCAGGAGTTTGACATTGCAGTGAGCTGTGATGGTAACACTGAACTCTACCTGAGACAGAGCGAGACTCTGTCTTAAAAAAATAAATAAAATAAAAGAGGAGCTCAGACTGCTTGGAAAAGTAGCTGATTCTAGGACTGGGGCAGAAGAAAGAAGGTGAATCTGGAACGCAAGGAAGGTGTGCCCCAAACCAACACACGTATGTCAGGAGGGTGCAAGAGTGAGCTTGAGGGATAGATGTCTGTTGGCCAAATTTGAAATGAGTAGTGACAAGAATGAATCATAACACATTGGTGTGGGGAAAGAGATTCATGAATCTATAATGCTACATGTATAGAGAGGATATAAAGAGAATAGAATTCATTAATCCATAATGCTGCATATATATGTAAAGTATTAATAGAAAAGAATTCATAGGCCAGGTGGAGTGGCTCATGCCTGTAATCCAGCACTTTGGGAGGCCAAGGTGGGAGGATCGCTTGAGGCCAGGAGTTTAAGACCAGCCTGGGCAATGTAGTAAGACCCTGTCTCTACTAAAATAGAAAAAAAATTAGCCGGGCATGGTGGCGCATGCCTGTAGTCCCAGCTACTCAGGAGGCTGAGGCAGGAGGATCACTTGAGCCCAGGAGTTTAAGGTTGTTGTGAGCTGTGATGACGCCACTGCACTCCAACCTGGGTGACAGAGACTCTGCCTCAAAAAAAAAAAAAAAAAAAAAAAACATGATCCGGAATTACAGGTTGAATATCCAAAATCCGAAATGCTCCAAAATCTGAAAATGTTTTTGAGTGCAAACATGACATTCAAAGGAAATGCTCACTAGAGCATTTTAGATTTTGGATTTTTGGATTAGGGATGTTCGACCGATAGATATGTAATGCAAATATTCCAGAATCTGAAACACTTCTGTCCCAAGCATTTTGGATAAGGAAAACTCAACTTGTGCTATATATGTGTGTACACAAATATGAAGAAAGACAGCTCCACAGATGATGGCCAACTAAAAGATGAAGTTACTTTTAGTGCTTTTCATCCTGTGTTTAGGTCCGGACTTCATCCGGCATGATTTCCCCCTGCCTGAGGGACTTAACACACCCACTCGGGCAGGTCCTCTGGGGATCCTGGGAGCTGTGGGACCACGTGTGTCCGTGTACCTTCCGTCACGGTCCTTTGCTTGGGCTGGGCTGAGCTGCTTGGATCTGTGGGTTTCTTTTCATCCAGCTGTTTCTTCCAGCGTGACCCCCGGTCTTCCCTTCAGGGCCACCAGTCGTTTGGGTGAGGTGGCTTGATGCTGCCCACAGCTCGCCAGCGCCCATGTGTGCTCTTCTCCGTTTGCCGTTCGATAGTTTCCATTGCTCTGCCTTCCAGTTCGTGAGTCTCCTACAGTGTTGGCTCTGTTGTTAATCCCACCCACTGTAGTTTTCATCTCAGACAAGGTAGTTTTCCTGGGTCTTTGCCCATCTCCCATGCCTTTGACTTTCTTGACATGGAATTCGGTTATAGAACTTTTTGACGTGGAATATAGGTAAAATTTTTAATAACTTTTTATGCTTTTTTCTGCTGATTCTAACATCTGGGTCAGTTTTAATTGATTGATTGCTCACTCTGAGTGGTGTTTCTGTTTCTTTGTCTGCCTGGTAATCTCTGGATGCCAAACACTGAGAGTTTTACCCTCTCGCATGCTGCGTGTTTTATCCCGCTCAGCTTTGTTCTGGGTGGAGTTATGGCACGTTGCTCTGTGCAGCTCCTGCTTTTGTGATGATGCTCATGGCAGTGAACTGGGGCACTTGGGAACTGGCTGCTTCCTTCTTTTGGGCATCAGTGTGTCATTTGCCAGATGTCCAATGTCTTAGAAACCACCTGTCACGTTTTACGTTTTGTTTCCTTGGTTATCTCGAGTGTGAGGGTAAATTGGGTCCCTATTACTCCATCTTTGCTGGAAGTAGAAGTAACTTTTACACTTCAAAAAGACAATAATAGCATCTTTTTCTGATTCTGAGGTCAGAAATGACTTCTTAATGTAAGAAAGCATTACTCATGAAGAAAAAGTATGATGAATTTGTCTTCATTAAAACTGAGCACCTCTTTTCTTCAAGAAACTCCAAAAGAAGATAAAAAACATGCCATTAACTAAAAGAAGATATTTGCCTCACATGAGACCAACAATGGTTTGTTTCCCAGGTATTTTTTTTAAGAGACAGTCTTGCTCTGTCACCCAGGCTGGAGTGTAGTGCCTGATCATAGTTCCCTGCAGCCTCCAGCTCCTTCCGGAGTAGCTGGGACTACAGGCACATGCCACCATGCCCGGCGGTTTTTTTTTTTTTTGAGACAGAGTCTCGCTCTGTTGCCCTGGCTAGAGTGAGTGCCGTGGAGTCAGCCTAGCTCACAGCAACCTCAAACTCCTGGGCTTAAGCGATCCTACTGCTCAGCCTCCCGAGTAGCTGGGACTACAGGCATGTGCCACCATGCTCGGCTAATTTTTTTTCTATATATATTTTAGTTGGCCAGATAATTTCTTTCTATTTTTAGTAGAGACGGGGTCTCGCTCTTGCTGGTCTCGAACTCCTGACCTCAAGCGATCCACCCGCCTTGGCCTCCCAGAGTGCTGGGATTACAGGCGTGAGCCACCGCGCCCGGCCCCAGCTGTTTTTTATTTATTACTTTTTGTAGAGACAGGGCTGGGGTCTCCCTGTGTTGCCCAGGCTAGTCTCAAACTCCTGGCCTCAAGCAGTCCTCCTACCTCAGTCTCCCAGAGTACCAGGATTACAGACGTGCACCACCTCACCTGGCCAGTTTCCAGAGTCTATAAGTAACTACTATAAATAGGAAAAGATACCATAAGAGAAAAAATTGGCAAAAATATACACACAAGCATTTCAGAAAAGAGGTAAATACATAGGAAGATGCAAATGGAGCGTTTGGTGAGATAGCATTTTGTACCTACTGGGTAACAAGAGTCTGGAGGGAATGTGCACCGACAGGAAGTCCCTCTTGCCAGCAGCAGTCTAAATTGGTTTATCCATTTTGGAAAGCAGTTTGGTATTATTTTGTGTGCCTTATGTAGTCAGATAATTTATACCCTACGGCTCAGGAACTTTGTTTCTAGGTATGTACCAGAAGAAGAAGAAAAGATGTGAAAAAGGATTTCATGTGTAAGAATTTTCACAGTGGGCTTGTGTAAGAATGTACTTAGCAGTGTCTTTTATAATTGGAAAAGCAGACCTGCACCATTCCCATGACAGGAGAGTAGTAGATGTGGTGTGTTCTCTGAATGGAACGTTATGCAGCACGTTATACTTATTCAAGCAAGAAAGTTTCTGGGGAGTGGTTATCTGGGGGGCTGGGGCTGAGATCAGTAGGTGGGGGCTGTGGGCTGCTCTCAGGAATGTTCCAGGTCTCAGTTACATTATGCTTTATAAGGTCAATACTTGTTAAATTTGTTCCCAAGTAAAATGTTAATATCTATTTTAAAATAATGAAATAAGTTTTAAAATGAAGAGAATTTCTTGATTGATATCAAAACTTGCTGTAAGGCTAAACTAAAAATCTATATATCTTTATGTCCTTGCCATGAAAGGACATAAAAGGTTGATCCAGCTAATTCAGAAAGCTGAATGCAGAACCACATGTACAGTTAGGATCCGGTGCTGTGAGAACAGCATACCAGAAACCCCATGTGCTCTTGTGGGTATGGGGGGAAAAGGACCAAAGAGCATATTCTGGGGACAGTACTTTGAGAAATTCATCTATTTCTACAGATTTGAATTTTGGCTCTGCAGTAAGGCTGCTGTGCACATTCTTGGACAAGTGCATGGGCCTGTCCTCATGGCCGTCGACTGTCCATGCAAACTCTGTGAAGTGTCTTGGGTCGTTCACCATTTTTCAAAAGTGGATTGTTTGTCTTTTTAGTGTTGATTTGTATCTTCAGAGCAAATATCTTGAAACCATCTTTAAATTCTTTCTCTTGTTTGCGGTTCAGGATCACTTGATTCTTTCTGTTGGATGTGTCTGTCTGTCTTTATTCTCACTTACACTGATTTATGTACTTAAGTCTGGGTTACTGTGTAAATACCCAGAAAGTTTTCAGTGCTTTTGCTTTTTTTTCATCCAATCCAATATTTAGGTTGGTGCGAAAGTAATTGCGGTTTCAGACAATTTTAAATCATAACTAGGCTCAGACACATCTTTATTAATCAAAATAAGAATGATTACAATCAACACATTTTTGCCAACGACAAATAAGTTTGTTTATTCCTGTAGCGTAAAAATCCGAGCTTCGGGATTCGATGAACTCTTGGAAAGCATTTTCTGCATCCAGCTGGGTGTGGAAGCGTTTTCCCTGCAAAAAGTTGACGAGGTGCTTGAAGAAGTGGTAGTTGGTTGGCCAGAGGTCAGGTGAATGTGGCGGATGAGGCAAAACTTCGTAGCCCCATTTGTTCAACTTCTGTAGCGTTGGTTGTGCGATGTGCCGTCGGGTGTTGTTGTGGAGAAGATTCGGGCCCTTTCTTTTGACCAATGCCGGCTGCAGGCATTGCAGTTTTTGGTGCATGTCTTTGATTTGCTGAGCAGACTTTTCAGATGTCCTGGTGTCTGTGGGATTCAGAAAGCTGTAGTGGCCCAGACTGGCAGCAGAACACCAAATGATGACCGTGACCTTTCTCTGGTGCAAATTTGGCTTTGGGACGTGCTGTGGAGCTGCTTCTTGGTTCAGCCACTGAACTGATCGCCGGTTGTTGTATAAAATCCACTTTTCATCACACTTCACAATCCAATCAATAAATAAATGGTTTGTCATCGTTGCGTACGAGAAGAGAAGGTGACACTTCAAAACGATGGTTTTTTTTTTTTTCCGGTCAGTTCATAAGGCACCCACTTACTGAGCTTTTTCACCTTCCCAATTTGCTTTAAATGCTGAATGACCATAGAATGGTCAATGTTTAGTTCTTCAGCAACTTCTGGCATAGTTGTAACAGGATCAGCTTCAGTGATGGCTCTCAGTTGCTCGTTGTCAACTTCTGATGGCCGGCCACTGTGCCCCTCATCTTCAAGGCTCTCGTCTCCTTTGCAAAACGTCTTGACCCACCACTGCCCTGTACATGCCTTAGCAGTTTCTGGGCCAAATGCGTTGTTCATGTTTCCAGTTGCTCCACTGCTTTACAACTCATTTTGAACTCGAATAAGAAAATTGGTTGAATTTGCTTTATGTCTAACATCATTTCCACAGTCTAAAGTAAATACAAAATAAATAGCAAGTAACAAGTCATTAGCAAAAAACATAAAGTGAGAAATACGCATTGAAATGATATATAGCATAACCACATTTAAGAATGTATTCCAGTATCACACAGCAACTTTTAACAATGCTAAAACTGCAATTACTTTTGCACCAACCTAATATTTCTACCAACATCAGAGTAATTAAAAATTTTTTTCTCTCTCATCCAACCGCTGGTACCTGCCTTTCTCTTCTTCTAAGCCTCCCCTCCTCTCTGGTGAACTGGTTTCCGACTGGCTCTGCTGGTCGTCTCTGCCTACGGAGCGCCTTCTCCCTGCATTTCCCGCTCTCCTGCCCTAGCTTTGATCGTCTGCTGCCGATTTGACCCTGCAGTTGGCTTCGTGCCGTCTGTGAACGGATGTGGCCTCATCTCCACTGCAGGTCCTGAGGACGGGCATTGTTGGGGCTCCTGAGCCCCTTGACCCCCCTGATCCCCCATCCCCCGCACGCACGAGGATGAGGCCGCTGAGTGGGGTGGCAGGGCTGAAGGGCTCTGTCTGTCTCTCCTAGTGGGCATCCCCACCATTAGGTGGTGCGGAGCCGAGGGCGACTACAACGTCATGGTGATGGAGCTGCTGGGGCCCAGCCTGGAGGACCTCTTCAACTTCTGCTCCAGGAAGTTCAGTCTCAAGACGGTCCTGCTGCTTGCCGACCAGATGGTAAGGACCCAGTTTTGTGATGTGCCCAAACAGCGCGAGCGCTTGCTGCACACCAGTTGGTCTGATAGAATTAATTGTCCCATTGCTGTTCTGTCCATTTTTATGCCTATTAATTCACAGAGAGAAAATGGAAATGGGTTTGACTTTAGTCTCAAGATAGTGACACAGTTGATTGGTTTGGGGACCCACCCTCTCAGTGTCACATAGCACATTCCCATCAAGTGGTCTCCCCGATTCTCTCAGGAACACACACTTTTTTTTTTTTTTTTTTTTTTTTTTTTTGAAACAGAGGCTCACTTTGTTCCCCGGGCTAGAGTGCCGTGGCGTCAGCCTTGCTCACAGCAACCTCAAACTCCTGGGCTCAAGCAATTCTCCTGCCTCAGCCTCCCAAGTAGCTGGGACTACAGGCATGCGCCACCATGCCCGGCTCATTTTTTCTATATATATTTTTAGTTGTCCATATAATTTCTTTCTATTTTTAGTAGAGACGGGGTCTCGCTCTTGCTCAGGCTGGTCTCGAACTCCTGAGCTCAAACAATCCGCCCGCCTCGGCCTCCCAGAGTGCTAGGATTACAGGCGTGAGCCACCGCGCCCGGCCAAGGAACACACATTTGATTCCTGACTACTTGTGTAGTTTCTGAGCAAATGCTTGTGCGTAGCCTGTGCTAGAATACAGCCAGTAGAGACTATTGTCTAGTGGCGCCTGTCCTCTCCCCAAGAGCCAAGAAGATGTGCTCAGGCCCAGGGCGTGTGCAGAAGGGCTGAAGGTACCTGGGGAGGTGACTCTGGTCAGTTCACTGTCCACCTGTCCTCATTGTTACGTTGCTCTTCTTTGGCCGGAGGGTGGAGAATGTGCAGCTCCTGGCACAGCCCTCGCTCTGCTGAACAGGCTCCTTTCCCAGACGCGCTGTTCTGGGGCCGCCTCACGCTGCTCTCTGCTTGTAGATTAGTCGTATCGAGTACATTCACTCAAAGAACTTCATCCACCGAGACGTGAAGCCAGACAATTTTCTCATGGGCCTGGGGAAGAAGGGTAACCTGGTCTATGTCATTGACTTCGGGCTGGCCAAGAAGTACCGGGACGCAAGGACCCACCAGCACATCCCCTACCGGGAGAACAAAAACCTCACAGGGACGGCGCGGTACGCCTCCATCAACACCCACCTCGGCATTGGTGAGCCCCTGGGTGTGGGGTCACTGACCTAGGGCGCCTCTGGTCATGTCTGTTCCTCAGCTGGGGAGGCTGGCCTCTCGGGTGACCTTAGGCTCGTGAGCGTGGTTGGCGATCACCACTGGGAGGTCTAGAGCCATCGTCAGACCTTTGTAGCAGGCAAGCTGGTTTCAGGGACTGTCAGGCAGGGAGGGCAGGTAAATACTGGATTTTCTAAGCATTTCTCTGTGACATTGATGCTGTTCCATCAGGGGAGTTCAGGAATTTGCTCAGGAGCACATGAGGGGCAGCTTTTGGTCAAAAAGTAATCCAAGTATATTTTTCTGTTATCTCTAAGGTTTCTTCCGTTGTGCGTGTTTGCTGGGTATTTTGCTCTTACACAAGCACACGTGCTGTCCTTTACACGTTTTCCTTTTCTTTTCAGAGCAATCTCGAAGAGATGACTTGGAGTCTCTGGGTTATGTGCTGATGTACTTCAACCTGGGCTCTCTCCCCTGGCAGGGGCTGAAGGCTGCCACCAAGAGGCAGAAATATGAAAGGATTAGTGAGAAGAAGATGTCCACTCCCATTGAAGTGTTATGCAAAGGCTACCCTTGTAAGTGTTCTCCAGCCTGTCTTTTCAGTAGAGCTGCTTCCGAGGGTCTGTGCAGGTGTCTGGCTCGCCGTCTACAGAAAGGGTGGCAGGAAAGAGGGGTGCCTATATGTGGAGGTAGTAGGTGGCCGTCGCGTCCCAACGCGCCTGCCGAGTGCGGTCTGTGCGGCACTCCGAGGCCCCGGACAGATGGCAAGCGAGGCAGGCCCTGCTCGAGCCCGATGCCTGGAGGCAGGGCTGGGCCTTAAGGAGACCCGAGTGGGTGGGCCTGTGAGGGCGAGGTGGTCAGACCTGGCCTGCACAGTGGCCACAGCTTGCCCTCCCTGCCACCTCCTGCTTCTGGAGCTGTGACTCAGTAAGTGTCCTTTTGTTTTTGTGGGACTGCCCCTGGAATACATTCCCTAGATAAAATCAAACTGCTCTGCGATGTTGAATGTTTAAAAACTCTTTCCTAAGGCCCAGTTCTTAAAAATGTGACTAGTGTTTTAGGTTGCGTCCTTCCCACCTTGAGTGTATGTAGGAAAGGGGGTGAACAGTGGTGCCAACAGACGCCACTCTGGGTCTCGGTCAGGAGTTCGCTCGTTAGCTTTGAGTCTCTTGTTTTACAGCTGAATTTGCCACGTACCTGAATTTTTGCCGTTCCTTACGTTTTGATGATAAACCTGACTACTCATACCTGAGGCAGCTCTTCAGGAATCTCTTCCACCGCCAGGGCTTCTCCTACGACTACGTGTTTGACTGGAACATGCTCAAGTTTGTAAGCGCCACTGCCAACTCCTCCACCCCTGCAAGCATGGCCCGGGAGGCTGGCGGCCGCCTCGTCTGGGCTTGGGTCTCATGTGGGGGCACTGTGCCATGCGTGGTTCAGGTGGCACAGGTGTGTCTGCCGAACCGTGAGAGGCAAGTGTCCCTGGCAGACTTTGGCTGAGGGTGAGGATGCTGGGAAGCCAGGTGCCCGACAGGGAGAGTCGGGACCTGTGGCCTTGCCCACCATGCAGGTCTGCCCAGAACAGGCTCTGCCTGGGCGGCCCAGTCTGCTCTCGTTGGAGGGGGGCTCTGTGGTGGTTGTTGCCGATCCGGAGAGCACCTTGGGGTCGTCCGCCTGGGGTGCAGCCTGGTCCTCCGAGGCTGCTGTGCGGCTAGAGGGCTCCACGCTGGTGCTCCCTGCTCCCTCTCCTGCCTCTTGCCCAGCCGAGCCTGGGGTGGGGGCCTGGTGGGGTGCGCTCCGCCTGCCTGACCCTGTAGCGAGCTGGTTTTGCATGGCGTGTCCTTGCTTACCCACTGTCAGTTCTTTGGGCCTTCGTGTGTGAGAACGTCCTGCCTGTGGCCTGGGAGAACCTTGAGCCTCTCCACAGGCAGCCTGTCCCTGGGAGTCGTGTGAGTTTCACTAATTGGTATTTGGACACCACTGCCAGGATTGGCGCTTTTGTTGAACTTTCATGTTCTCTTTCATTAAGAATTTATTCTGTTGTCAGTTTGAAGAAGTTGGAATCTTTCCAGGTGACAAAATCTGGTGGACAGGCAGAACTGCCTCTTTGGGGAGCGCAAGGTGCACAGCCCCATGAGCGGGCTGTGGGGGCCAGGCAGGGCAGGGGTGCCTGTTGGCTGGCCTGGCTGTGCTCTGCAGGGTGGGCACGGGCCAGGAGAAAGGCCCGGGGCCAGCGGGAGCCCAGTCCCTCCAGGGCTGGACGCAGGAATAGTTGTCCTGCAGTGCTGTTCTCAGTATCCCTCCCTCAGGGCGTGGGACAGACTTTGTAAAGGGCCAAATAGTAAATCGTTCCAGCTTTGCTGGCTGCCTGTGTCACGGGCACAGGCAGTGTGTGAATGGGTGCGCGTGGCTGTGTGCAGTGAATGGCAGGGACAGGTAGCGCCTGGGTGTGGCGCCGCATGCGGGCCCTGCCTTACAGCATTGGTCATGAGCGCGTGAGCCTCAGTGGCCAGTTCCTCAGTAAGTGCTTAATACCCGGCGCCCCTGCGTCTGGAACGCCCTGTGCAGACCTGACCGCCAGCCCTGTTGCTCCACCTGCGTGCGCCTGCTGTCGCTGGGGCATGGCGCTCCCACTGGGGCTGGACTCCGGCGGACTCTCACATGGCCCAGGGCTACACGCCTCCCTTCCCTCCCCACCGTGGGCACTTTGGACTCGTCCCCTCTTGGTGTCAGTGTGCGGACGCGCACAGAGGCGCAGGCCATCCGACTGCTTTCTATTTGGAAGTTTAAGGTAGTTCTGAGCCGCCAGGTGCCCCAGCGTGGGAGGGGTTTTCTCTGGTGTGCTGGGGAAGGACACGAGGCGGGGGGCTGAGTACCCCCAGGGGGCGTGGGGTCGCCCAGCAGGGGAAAGGTCATTTTCTGGCTGACTGCGTCGTGGACAGCTTCTCGGGGCAGTCTTGTCCCAGAGGCCCCTTGGTGTTTTCTCACGTTTCCAGGGGACAGCTGGGTGCCATCCTGATCTCACCTCCTCCCTCCTCAGGGCGCCAGCCGTGCTGCTGACGACGCCGAGCGGGAGCGGCGGGACCGAGAGGAGCGGCTGAGACACTCCCGCAACCCAGCCACCCGGGGGCTCCCTTCCACGGCCTCGGGCCGCCTACGGGGCACCCAGGAAGTGGCTCCGCCCACGCCCCTCACCCCTACCTCACACACGGGTGAGTGTGCCCCTCATAGCGCCCTTGGAGCTGGCTTGGGGAGCTGCTCGGGGGGCTCTCTGGCCTGCGGTGGGGGAAACGCGGGCCCAGGCTACATGGGGGCTGATCCTGGATGTGCTGGTTTCTGCTGATTCTTGCTCCCGAGAGGTGTTAGGAGTAGGTGGGCTGGGGGCAGCCCACCCGCCATGGCGCCTGCAGACACGGTCACAGACTTGGTCTCTTGAGTTGGTCGGACTGAGTTCCTGAAAGCTGTTACCAATGTTTGTAATCGCTTGTATACAGACAATTGTGTTCTCTCACTGCACACATTTTTCCTGCACGAGCCCTTTGATACTCCTGTGTCCCCACATGCTACGGGTGTCTCAGAGGGCTCTCCTGCCAGTGGGTATTCCTGGCTGGCTGACAGGCGTGTAGGGCTGGGCTGGGTGCCTGCTGGGCTGCTCTGAGTCGGGGGTGGCTGTGGCCGTCAGCCCTCCTGTCCTGTAAGATGTTCAAGCCACCAAGGGTCCTCACCAGCCACAGCTTCCCCAGGGGAGGCCCCTTGCCCAGGAGGCCAGGCAGCCTGCAGGGTGCTCACTCCACTTCTCCCTCCTCTCAGCTAACACCTCTCCTCGGCCCGTGTCTGGCATGGAAAGAGAGCGGAAAGTGAGTATGCGGCTGCACCGTGGGGCCCCCGTCAACATCTCCTCGTCCGATCTCACGGGCCGACAAGATACCTCTCGCATGTCCACCTCACAGGTACGTGCTCAGCTCATGGAGGCTGGTACGTGCCGGGCCCCGGTGTGGGGATGTGTCGGCGCCGGGCCTCTGGCTTACCCTGCCTTAAAAGCTCAAAGTCGAGAGTAAGATGAGTTTTTTGAAGGATATGTTTTCTTCCTCTTTTTTTTTTTTTAATGTTCTCCATTTTTGTTTTTAACCTGTGGAGAAGTTGCGTTCCTAGTTGCTGATTTGGCTTCTTGGTTGAGGGACAAGCCGTGGGCTCAAGGGCTCGTTGCCCAGCTGCAGTGTGGTGGGTCACGGCCCGCGGGCAGCAGGCCGCGTTGGGGCTTTTCCTCTCCTGCTGCTTGGGTGCCCCCAGCTGTCTTCCCCGCGCAGACGGCGCCTGCTCGCACCGCGCAAGGAGTGGGTGTTGTGGGCGCACCCGCCCCGTCTCTGGGAACTTCCTCATTCCCGCTGGCTAGGGAGGGTCCCTGTGCGGGAGCTGCCCCACCTCTGGCCGGGGTGGCATTGGCACATGGTGAGGCTTCTCATCTTCTGATGACCTTGTGGACCGTGCTGCCCTCTCAGGAAAGTGCGCGGAGAAACATGCTGCTGCGCGGCCTGGCCACGAGGGCGCTTCCTCATGCCCGTCTTCCTCTCCCAGCATCCTCCTCTCTCTCTGGCTTTTGTTGTTGTTGTTTTTTTGCATTCGCTAACTTGCTTCTTTCAATAGACCAGAACAGCCTTTTACATATATACTGATTCTTTCTCTTGAGACAGTTTTCGGGGTCCTTTGCAGGGGCAGGGGCGAGGGGTCAGGGGTGAGCCCTGGCGGGGCTGGCGTCCTGCGGGGTGCTTGGCTCACCTTCGTGTCTTCCTAGGTGAGCAGGAACGTTCCAGAGGTGCGCTGCAGGCGCGTCCTGTCCCCTGACTGGAGGGGCTGGGCCGAGTAGTGCAGGCGCCCTTGGCCGCCTGTCGTCTTATTAGAAAACGAATCCTTTTCACTGAACCCTTGTAACTCACTAATCATTTTATTAGAAATGGGCTTTTTGTGTGATTAGCTTTCTCCCAAAGAGACCAAGATGCAGGGAATTTGGGTGAGTGGTTATTTGAATTGTGGGGCTGGAGGGGCCTGGCCAGCGCCGTGAGATCGGGCCCCTCCCATGCACACCCCGGTGGCCTCCGGCCTCGCGGCCCTGCAGCACACGTGGTCTCAGCGGTCTTCTCCGCGATCCCTGGAGTCCCCTGTCAACAGCTGTGAGCAGGTCCTGTCCCTCCTCTCACGCAGCCCCTCTGGAGGCTCCCAGCCTGCGAGGAGGAATGAGCGCGGCCTGCCTATGGTGAAGCGCGCCTTCCTGGCGAAGACCAAGGAAGGGGCAGGCCTAACTTTTCTTTTTTGTTTTTTTAAGAAAATAAGGCATCTGGTGGTTTGGGATCTTTGAGGAAAATGAAAGAGTCAGGAGTTCCCTAGGGCTGTGTGGCCCTGGCCGGCACCCAGGGTGTGGCTGTCTCGACGTGCCAGGCTCTGAGGGTGCTGAAGGGCTGCACAGCGCTGAGGGTGGTGGAGCAGAGTGCGCTTCCTTCCCGCAGTGGGCTTGTCGCTTGCGCTCACACGCCAGTGCTCTCGTGGGCTGTTTGTTTTCCATGTGAAGAAATGCAACATGGGCTCTAAGAGCAGGGATGAGCCCCCACAGGGTTTATTTGGGGTGCTTTCCCTCCAGAGGAAGCATCTTAGCTTTTGTTCCTGGTCACCAGGGTTTTATTAAGGCCTGTGATGAGGGCAGGGCACACACATTGTGTCCAGAACAGGTTCCCTCCTTGGTCACGCTCAGAAAGGAGGGAGAAGGGACAGCACATCGCTTCCCTCCAGGTTCCGTCTGCACCAGCATCCTCAGTGCTCTGCGACCGGCAGGCCCCGGTCCTGCATCCAGGGACACACGAGGCCCCTCTGAGACCCGCAGATGAGTGTCTGCCCTGGGGGTTGGAGTGGGCTTGCTCCGGCTTTCACAGTTCAGCTGTTACGCACACACACCCCTCCCTAAAAAGAAAGGTGGGGACTCGGCAGAAGTGGCAGCGCGCTTACTCCTCTGGGTGGCTCTAGGGAAGCAGGCAGCCCGGGCACAGGGATTCGTGTGGCACATCCCCCTGGCGCATCTTCCACCCAGGCTGCCATTTCCCAGTTCTTTGTGCCCCTCCCAGGAGTCGGTGCTCCCGGTAGAGAGGTGAGAAGTTGGCAGAAGGGCTTTCTGGTGCTTGCTGGTCTTGGGCAGGTCTGGATGGGTGACCAGCATCCGACATGCGATGACACTCTGCATGTAGGTCACCAGGGCAGCCTCTGCCTGCTTCAGGGCCTCTCCCTCCCAGACTGCAGGGGCTGCGCCCTGCGCCCTGCTTTCAAGGGCAGTTTGTGCCAGGCCAGGCCTCTCTGGCCAAGTGGCATGGCAAATCTGTTTGTTTTTTTTTTACTTTGTGAGGAAAAACACATCAGTCCAGAATTGTCCACAAAGATGGCAGTTGTGCCTTTTGAGGCCTCGCTTTAATCCACACCCTGTCCCCTAATAAGGTCTGCAGCCCCAGTCTCCACAACAGGAAGTGTGTCCTGCCCGTGTGTCCTGGGGCAGGGCTGTCGGCCCCACGTGTAGGGCCCCACAGCCTGCTGGGTGTCAGGTTCTTGGTGCTAGAAGAGCCAGGAGGGTCTGTCCTGTGCCCCGTCTAGAAGAGGAGCAGCCGCCACTCCCACTGGAGGGCCAGTTGTGAGAGGCCAGTGAGATTGTGGCCGTTCGCTGGGTGCCCCAGGTGGGCCTGGCTGAGGTGAGGAGGCCCGTCTGGACACGGGAGGTGCAGGCGGTCAGGGGGCCGGGGCCTCGCGTGCCGGCTGGCTGGTGGGGCACTTACAACAGCTGTCTTTCCCGTCTCAGAATAGCGTTCCTTTCGAACTCCACGGCAAGTAGCTGCTCGTCTCCCGTCGGAAGGCGGCACTGGGTGAGTGTGCTCGTGGTGGGCTCGGCAGGTGGCAGGCGCCGGGTGGGCTGGGAGCACCACCCCCCACCCCAACCCCGCCTGCAGGCGCGCTCAGGTGGGGCTGGGCTGCATGCCAGGTGCCGGTGAGGTAGAGTGAGGCTTCTTCCGCTTCGTTCTTCTCCTTGTGGGTCCAGAGCCGCTGCCGTCAGTGCCCCGTCTAGGGGGAATGCCGTGCGTAGTCTGAGCAGAGTGACTGTCCTGCTGTGCCCTTGGCCTTTGGCCCCCCGTGGCCGCATTCACCGTGCCGGTGCGCCCCTTCTGTCCCTGGGTCCCACGTGCAGAGCAGGAGTGCCGCGCGCTGCCCTGGGGGCTGGCTCCAGGTTGCCCCGGACCACTTGAGCCGCCTGGTCTGGGGTCGGTGGAGCTGAGAGGAGTGTGTGTTGTGCTCAGCTGAGTGGCGCCTCGCTTGGTGTTGGGGGCTCTGAGCTCTTGCTGCATTCAGACTTCTTGGTCTCTGCCTGTCCTGGCTTTTTTAGTCGTTTCTCTTTCTCTCTCTCATTTATCTCTGTTCTCATTTTGTGTTTCTTTTCAAACCTGGTCTCTGCCCAGCCATCTCGTCCACGCAGCTGTCGTCTGTAATGACCCTCCGGCCACAGTCACCCGCTCCCCTGCGTTGGTGCATGGCTGGGCGTCCACGCTGTGCTCCCTTCTTGTCAGTGATGCGGCCCTTGGTGGCTCCTTCCAGCAGGGGCTTGAGCTTCTGTCGGGTCTGGTGCCGCTGGGAGACCTGCTGTGGCTCTAACGCTGTGCGCGCTCTCGGAAACATGTTGACAGGAACTGCTTTACACGTCTTCCCCCAAAGGGGTACCGTTTCCAGTACGGCCAGTTACTTTCCAGGAAGGGAGGCTGGGAGCAAGTGTCTCTCCCCCTCGGATCCTCACCGATGGCTGCTGAGGTGGCTCCGGGGTCACCTTGCCTGCATGCCTCTTCCCCTTCCCAGCACTCGTTCAGAGCATGCGGCCTGGCCACAGAAGTCCCGTCCCATGGCCAGGGGTGCAGGCCTCCAGACGGGGGCACAGCGGTGTTGGTTGTCCCCTCCCTGCCAGGCTCCATCACTGTGGTGTCTGTGCCTGAGCGCCCGACTGGCCCGTCCCTCTGGCCTCACTCTGACCTTCTCCTGTGCTTTGGCTCCGACAGATTCCCGGTCGGGTGGCTTCCAGTGGTCTTCAGTCTGCCGTGCACCGATGAGAACTCTCCTTCTTGCTGTGAAGGGCAGACAATGCATGGCTGATCTACTCTGTTACCAATGGCTTTACTAGTGACGCGCCCCCCGGTCTAGAACCGAAGTGTTAACCGGGAGCTCTGCAGGCCACTCACCCAGCGACGCTCATGGGGGAAACAAAACACAAACTAAGCGGACAGACTCCAAGAGCTGCCATCACCGGGGCTGCCACCGAGGCCCCCCACGGGAACTGAGTTGTGACGGGGCTGGGAAGAAGGCAGTGAGAGAGACTCAGACTCCCTCGCAAGAGCTGTCAGCCCCGCCAGTGGTGGTAACCTGTGCTCCCTGACGATTCCACTGTAACTACCAGTCTTCTACTTGGTTAAGACAGTTTTGTATCATTTTGCTAAAAATTATTGGCTTAAATCTGTGTAAAGAAATCTGTCTTTTTATTGTTTCTTTCTTGTCTGTTTTTGCGGTCTTATAAATAGATGTTGACTTTAAAGAATCCTGAAACAAAGACACTGGCTTGGAGTTTCTGTGTGAAGTGGAGTCAGGCAGGGAGAGGGGGTGCACATGGATCTCGAGGGTGTGTGTTGTGTTGTTTCGTTTGTTTTGTCCACTTTAGAGAGGAAGTTTCTCATCAGTTCTATGACGTGAGCGTGTGTGTCGTGGGACCTCGGCAGCCTGGTTTTGGCATCTCCCTCACTCTTGCCCGCTGCAGACTGAAACGCCTGCCCTGGGACCTGGCTGGCCCTCGGCGTGGGCGGAGGGTGCTGCTCCCGGCCCCACGCTGTCCTCCCCGGGGAGGGGTGGACTCTGAGGAGCTCGGAGGCTGTGAGCCCCGGAGACGGCGGGGCACTCCGAGAGTGAACGCTGCGTGCAGTTGTGGTTCGCTGGAGAGGACTGTGACTCGAGACTCGTTGGGGTCGTGTGTGATTACCTCGGTGGTGCTTGTTGCCTCACCGCCTTTGAACTTGGGAACTTTCTGAACAGACTGTAAATACTGCCGTGCGGATTGGCTGTTAATCTGTGCTAACACCTGTGTGCTCAACACCACGGAGCGGGTCGTCCCCACGGATGCCAAGGGTGTTGCCCAGAAAAGCCGGCGCGCTGAAGGGCATCCACCCTGAAGTGCCGAGAAGCGGGTGCCTCTCACGGCCTGGCCAGAGCTTCAGGTCCAGGACAGGTGGCAGCACACACCTTGCGACCCTCAGTGGGATGGACGTGAGCCAGTCGGAAGTGAAGCAGGGTGGGCTGAGTCTCACCAGAAGGAAGGCGGCCCCACGGGCTGGTACTCCCCACCCCCCCCCCGCAGGGCTCGCGGCTGCTGATGTGCTTTCTTGCCTTTAATTTTGCAGCTGTCAGGCCGCACGGTGGCGACAGCCAGTGGGGGTGAGCTCTCCTGTCTCGGGAGTGAGGTGCGGTGTCTGCTCATAGCTACTTCTGCCTTTCTTCCTGTCACCTGTGCAGGTGTTGTGTTTGGAAATGGGGCGTGCATTGGGAGCCAGGGACCTGAAGGTGTCCACCTTGGTCCCTCCCTTCCCCGTGGCCCCAGCACAGGAGCCCTGGCCCTGGGGTGCCGTCCTGGTGGGCCTCCCAGGGTGTGGCCGTTTGCTGTCCTGGCCAGACATCTGTCTGAGCCCCTGGGTGCTGTTTTCTGAATCCTGAGCTGGTTACTCTAAGCATTTTGTGGTGTGGAGCCTTGAGCGGGTGGGGCTGCGTGTCAGGGTGCAGGGGGAGGCCGGGGCAGGTCGGGGCGAGTTTGAGAGGTGCTCTGCTTTGTTGCCAAGCGCCTTCACCCATCACACTCCCCACTCCACGCGGTGTTAGCAGTGACCGCCTGTGTGGCACGAGCTTGTTTGTAAATACCCGTGGTCCCGATGTAGGGCCAGCAAGGTTGTGCAGGGCAGCCTCTGCCTCTGCATCCTGGCTCCAACCCGCCGTTGCTGGGTTGAATCAGAGTGGACTTGCTCGAGTCCTCGAGGGTGTGTGGCTATGGCAGTTCTCACCCAGTGTTTACCCCCACCCTCCTCGCAGAAAGCTAGTTAGAATGTCTGTGTCGACCTGTGTAGTGGCAACAGTCTGTGCTGTGCGTTTGTGTCACCACTGTATTTGTGTACTTAAGAACTGTGTACATAATAAATTCATAATGACTTCTACCTTTCTTTCCTGCCCCTTCCATGTGGTCTTTATTTCGTCGGTTTGGGAAGTTTTGGTGTGTTTCGATCCACTGCATGAAAGCTGCTTTTTTGAGGATGGGCGGTCCCGTCTGTCCTCAGCCCAGTGGTGTCTGAGCCGGCAGAGCAGGTGGGAGGGCCACGCCCGGCAGCCATGTGGCGGGGTTGGGTGGGTGCAGTGCATCCCTCAGCCTCGCCACCTTTAGGGAATAGGCCCCCGACCTCCATGCGCTCCGGCCACCAACAGTGTGGTGCTGCTGGCAGATGGCTGTTTGTGGTTCCCTGTGTGGTGGCCCCCCGTCCCGGGAGAGGTCCCCCCACCGCTGGGCATGGCCCTCCGTGGCCCTCGGTCTGGCTCATGGCCTTGGGTCCCCTCTGCTGTGTGAGTTGTTGGAGCACAGGAGTGGCCTCGTCTCAGTTCCTCGGCAGACCCTCCAGGGTCTGGGGGGGGGTGTCAGCTGTTGGAGGGGGGGTGCCTGTTGCCTGGGCCTGTCTGTCTCACAGACCGATCTGTGCTGATGAGCTGAGGGCTGGGCCAGGCAGCCTGCCCTCCCCTGCGTCAGGGTCCCCCGGCCACAGCCCTGTGGCAGGGCCCCGCTGCCCCCGCCTAGTGGAGGACGGGCTCTCTGTGGCAGTGACAGCACCAGCAGGCCTCCTTGGGCCACACATGGGGCCGCTGGAGCTGTCTGGGCACAGGGTGGGTTTGCATGTGGCCACACTTGGGCGTGCGCTGGAGGGCAGTTCCACAGCCGTCCTGACAACTCTGGGTTCTGGGAGAGGGCTGGCGAGGAGTTCCCTGCCCCGCTCACTCTTCACTGCCTGGGACAGCGAAGGCGACATGTGGAACCTCTCCGTGGCTGTGGGATGAGGCGCCACCCTCACCCCACTCACTGCCACACAGGCCCCAAGCTGAGCCCACATTCTAGCTCCTGCCTGGCCTTTCCAAGCCTAGGCCCCCTCCTGGCCTCCTGTCAGGGCGTGTGTGAGGGGGTGAAGGCAGCTGGTCCTCTCTGAAGCCGGGTCTGGCCGGACCCCCGTCCTGAGGACGTGGCCTGGTCGTGAGGGTCAGGAGCTTCCTCGCAGCCCTTGCTGGGCCCCTGCCTCTGCCCCTGGCTTCCCAGTGTGGCTGCTCACGTCAGTGCCCAGGTTTTTCTGCGAAAGCCCAGGGCGGACACATCCCTCTGAGATGCAGGGCAGGGGTCAGAAATGCGCCCCCCAGGCCTGACAGCCGACACGTGGTCAGGGTGGAGCGGCAGCCCAGGTGCTGGCTCACGGACCTGCCCCACACAGGCGTCCCCTGAGTCCTGTGCTCCCGCTGCCCTCCGCCCCCCAGACCCATGCGGAGGTAGGCGTGTGTCTACACAGGGTGTTGGAAGGAGCCTTCTTTGGCACCAGAATTTGTTGCAGCGGTGGGCGGCAGCTCTGCTCACAGGCCGTGCCACCTGTCGCAAGGGCAAGCAGTTTCTTGAGGATGGGAATTGGTCCTTTGTGGCCGTCTGGAACCAGGAAAGTAGGCGGAGGAGACATTTGTGCACCGCCTCCCCTCCCCGAGTGGTGAGCAGTGCAGACGCTGTAGCCACGCTGGGATGTTGCCACACGGCATCTCTGTGAAGGCCCTGCCAAGGGAGGGGCAGAGCGTGTGGACCCCAGCTCCTGCCCCCACGCACAGCGCTATCTTCCCAGAGCCTGCCGTCCTACCAGGGCGTAGTCTTAATCGTGACCCTCTCAGTCCCTTCAGTGTCCCCAAGGCATGACTTCAGGGGTCACCATGTTTCCGGCTGCTTTGTGGTGTGCCTGCCCCAGTGGGGTCTCGAGTGAGAAGGGCCCAGGGCCAGGCTGGTCAGGATGAGGGTGCAGCCAGCACCCCCCGGCCCTTCCGGAAGCCCAGAATAACTGCCGGGGCTTCCAGGACCAGCTTATGCAGGGTTCTGTGGGCTGGGAGAGAAGGAATCCCAGCCTGTGCAGTCCCCTACGGGGTTGCGGGCAGCTGGGGCGCTGCGTGGGCAGCGTGTGTATCCGCCTCGCCTGTCGTCTGGGTCATGGAGGCAGCTGCCGAGGACCATGGGCCTGTTAGCTGCCCCTGGGGCTCAGCCCACCCTGAGGGCCTGGGGTCCCTGCCCTCATCTCACGGGGTGAGGTCACATGCAGGCCAGGCTCTCCCAGGACACGCGGCCTGTGGCTGCTTAGCTGCCAACACCACCCACCCGCCCAAGTGCCTGCCCAGGGGCTCCCCACGGCAGAGGCCACCAGCGGTGCCCGAGCCTGGCTCCTCTGCAGGGCTGGGCAGGGACAGGACCTGAGACATGTGCTCTCACTTTTCATTGCAGAGGAGCAGGGACATGGCGTCTCTCCGGTTGCACGCAGCCCGCCAGGGCGCCCGCTGCCGTCCCCAGCGCCCGCGACGCACCACCTACTGAGAGCCCCAGCAGCCTCTGACCGGGCTCCCAGCCACGCAGGCTGCTGCCAGCCACCAGGGCAGGTGGGTGTGAGGTGCCCAGGGCAAGCCACGCTGGGCAGGGGCTTGGTGGAAGAACATGGGGAGTCAGCCCGCCGTGTAGTGCACTGCCCAGCAACCAGAGAGAATAAACAGAAGGCAGGAACATCCTCTTTCTTAAACACGGGCACGGTGAGCAGAAGTCACCTGCTCTGTCCCAGCTCGAGGCACACACAGCTGGGGCTCCCCTGCAGGTTTCAGAGACCAGCCCAGGCACCGCCCGCGCATCCCTGGCCAGCACACGCTCCTTCCCTGGCGCGTGAGTGCTCTGTGGCTGCTGAGCACCCCCTGGGTCGGCAGGGAGTGTCCTGGAGCACACAGCACCGAGAAGGTGACAAGGACCAGAGCCAAGCCACTCTGTGACCATCACCAGGTCATTTCTTAACAGAAGTGAGATTCGGGGCAAACAGACCACAGAGAACACGGCTCCACACACTTCTAGGAAAGGATCCTCCTGGGCCGCCTCCTGCGCGGGTTTACTTCCCACCTTCCTCGGGTGGGCACTGGGAGGGTGGGCACGGGGCAGCGCTGCAGGGCCTGAGGGTGCAGGACGGGGGCCCCCGGCAGCGCCCGCCTGCCAGCCTGTCCCTGCCCCGCCCTCTGATTAAAGTGTTGTCTCTGAAGCGTGGGTTTCTAGGTCCTTGAGCACAGCAGGCTCAGGGCTGGGGGTCAGCAGGCTGGGCCCCGGGCGCGGACGGTTCATAACCTCCAGGCTTGGCTTCACCACAGATCGGCTTTGGAATGACACGGTTCCCACTCCACCACCTCCCCCGCAAAACACTGCTCAGGTGACGACCCGCCGACCAGGCCCCCGGAGCCGAGTGAGGGCCCCGCCTAAGCTAGTCCTGTTTGTGAAATAAATACGAGCGTTGCCAGTCTCTGTACCTGTTCCCTGTGCCCTGCCAGCCCGCCCCGCCCTCACACGCTGGTTTCCGGGGTGTGCACGACCTCCCCGTTCCTCTCAGGCTCTGCTTTCAGGAAGTGCTCCACCTCCCGAGAGTCCACCCCCGTGTCTGCCGGGGGCCTGTGGAGCTTCTCTTCCTCTGCGGCGGCTGCCTCGGGCCGGGGCTCCCTGGGCCTCTTCCTGATGCAGAAGCAGTTGCCCAGCAGCAGCACCAGGGAAGAGGTGAGCACCTCGGCTCCCGCCAGGATGAACACGTACTTGTAGACGTGCGTGGCGTCCAGGAGCTTGCCTGCAAGAGGACCCAGTCACCCGCTGCGTGGGCAGGTGCTGTGTCCCGTTGGTCTCCTGACATGGGAGAAGCCCGCCCTCGGGTCCCCGTCTGCCTCCAAACCAATGAGGACAAAGTGGTTTTGCCTACGCCACATGCCTCCTAGCCCAGGAAGGGGGTCCTCACCACCTACTCCTTCCCCCTCCTCATCCCCAGGGGAGCAGAGACTTAAAGTCTAAAAATAGAAGTGGCTTTGAGGAGGGTCGGGGGCCTTGGTGGGTGGTGGAGTCAGCTCAGCCCTGTGTGCACAGCAAGGACCCTGGGACAGGGAGCATCAAGTGTGGCCTGGGGCTCCCTCCCACACGCTGGGACCCCCAGAGGCTGCAGGGTCACCCAGGGAGACCCAGACCAGGATGTGAAGCCACTTGGGAGGGCGGCACAGTCGCCAAATCCCAGACCTGCGCCCTCCCGTCAAAATCATCTGAAATTCCACTCAAGTATTTTGTCAGCCTTCAAGAAGAAAAGCCCCAAGTAAAAATCTGGCTGTCCAGGGCTGCCTGGTGTGCACCTGCCCGTGGGCCGCGCCGGACCAAGCACCCCACCCGGCGACACCTGCGGGCCCCGGCGCCCCTCCGGCTCCGAGGCCCTGCGGGGAGATGGCTGTGTCCCCACCTGCAAGCAGGGGGGTGGCGCGAGGGGCCCCAGTCTGCACTCACCTCCCGACGGCGGCCCGATGAGCACAGCCACCGCCTCCAGCAGCAGCACGAGGCCAATGGCGCTGGAGAACTTGGAGGTGCCCACGATGGCCATGAGCACCTCGAACTGCAGGGCCCCCACCATGCCGTAGGAGATGCCGAAGAAGATGCAGAAGACCACCAGGCCGCCGTAGTCGCTGGCCGTGGAGCCCGTGAGGTCGGTGAAGCCGTTGAAGAACATGGCGAAGCTGAAGAGGTAGACGGAGTAGGGCCGCACCTTCTGGAGCCCCGTGAGGAAGCCGGCCGCGGGCCGCGCGAAGATGTCAATGAAGCCCAGGATGGTGAGCAGGAAGGCGGCCTGTGTGTCGGGGACTTTCATGTCTTTGGCATAGCTCACCACAAACACCGGCGGCACGAAGAGCCCCAGCACCATGATGGAGGTGGCCGCTGCGTAGAGCACGAAGCCGCGGTCCCGGAAGACGCTCAGGTCCAGCAGGCGCCGCGGGGGCCGTTGGGGCCCCTGCCCCCCGCCCGGCTGGGACGCCACCAGCGGCCTCATGAGCGCGGCGCACACGCAGCAGTTGAGCAGCAGGCCGCCCAGGACGAGGAAGCCGCCCCGCCAGCCGTAGTGGTCCTGCAGCAGCTGCCCCAGCGGGGACAGGGCACACAGGAACACGGGGCTGCCCGCTGCCGCCAGCCCGTTGGCCATGGGGCGCCGCTTGTTAAAGTAACGGTTGAGCATGATCAGCGAGGGCTGGAAGTTGAGCGCCAAACCCAAGCCTGGAGGAGAGGGGGCCGCAGGTAAGACCCCGCCCCGCTTGAGGCCACCGTGTGTGTCCCCAGCTTGTGCCAGGCACAGGCCCAGGGTGCAGAGCACCTGCTGCTGAAGCACTCGGGAGACGCCCCTCCCAGCACCCGGGGCCCCGCTGGACTCCACTCACCAGTGATGACCCCCGTGGTGAGGTAGACCTGGATGATGCTTGTGCAGAAGGACGCAGCCACCATGCCCAGGGACGCAAAGAGGCCGCCCACCAGCATGACGGGGCGGCAGCCAAAGCGGTTCACACACACGCTGCACAGCGGGCCTGGCGGGGAGGGTGGGGGGTGGCTGAGGGTCAGGGCCAGCCCAGGCCCACAGCCAGGCTCTGCCCCCTCCACGGCCCTGGGCCCGAGGCCTGGAGCCGGTCCCCTCCTGCCTCGGGCTGGGCCAGGTGCTCCAGAGCCCCCCAGACCAGGCTCCCCGCATGCGGACTGTGCAGACGTGTCCCGGGCAGAGCGGAACCCCCAGCAGGAGGCCCTGGCTGGGCTGAGCAGGCCCTGGAGAGTTGGCCATCCTTGCAGAACGGCGCGTGCGACCTCGCCCGTGGGACTGTCTATAAATACCGCCGGCCCTGCCTGTTCCCGTCTCACAGGACATCCAGGCTTCACGGCAGGACCTCTCTCGAGGGCCTCCCTCCAGGATCCCCGCGGGCCTGGGCGACAGGCCCAGCCACGCCGGGGCTCCCGTGGCCTGGCTGGCCTTGCGCTGAGCACGCCAGGCAAGGGCCGGCCCTCACCTGTCCCGTAGAGCATGGCAAGCAGGATGGAGGAGATCCAGGCCGTGTCACTGTAGCCGATCCCAAACTCGTGCATGAGCTCCTTGAAGAAGACACTGACGGCTTTGGGGAAGGCGTAGGAGAAGCCGGTGATGACGAAACAGCCGAAGAGGACGGCCCAGCCCCAGCCCCCGTCGGGGGCCTTGACGCCCGTGGGACCCTCATCGACCACGGCTCCTCCCATGGCCAGGAGGGCTGGCTCGCCTCACCTGAGCGAGAGGAAGGAGCTGACTCGGCTGCCCAGGTGCTCACCTGGCCACAGCCCGCACCTGGGGGTTGGCTTGGAGCCTCCACCTCTGGCCCCTTTCCCTCGTGCTCCGTGCAGGGCCGGAGAATTGGGGGGCGGCAACTGGGACCCCGTCCAGCCCCCGCCCTGCGTCCTGTGCCCACACAGCTGGCTCTAAAGGGCAGTGGCTTTTTTGGGCTCAGCCTGGGTTCAGGTTACCTCTGGGGAAGGCAGCCCCCGGCAGGGACATCGTCTGGCCGCACTGGCCACCCTGACCCGTCCTGTGATTCTGGCAGCAGCCCGCACTCTCGTCCCCCCAGTACCTGGGCTTGTGTCTGCAGGCGCTTCCCCTCTCAACCCAGGTGGAGCCCACCAAGCCTTGCGCTCCCGCCCCCAAGGGGAACCGGGCTTCCCAGCCAAGAACCTGAAGCCCAGGAGGGAAAGCTCATGAGATGAGGTGGGGCCCTTGGAGGACAGAGGCTGAGGTGTCCATGAGTGGGGAGGGTGGGGCCGAGAGCCGGCCACTTGTCCCCTCTGGCCCTCGGGGCCCCTCACCTGCCTGCTCCCTCACTGACTGCCTGGTAGAGCCTCGCAGCCCCACCTCCACCCCGAGTCACCCACAGGCCACCAGGGGGGCCCACCCGGTCCCCCAGAGCAAACTGTTCCGGCTCCCGGGGTGCGAGGAGGGGGCTCCCCAAGCCCCGTGCCGGCCCAGGGCGCAAGTCCCCCTGCTCACCTGAGCCAGCATAGGCTGGGATGCTGGGACGCTGGGGCCAGACTCCCATCTTCCCCGCCCCCACCTGGGACCCCCCCCCCCCCCTGAGATCAGCTGGTGGCCTCATGGCCTGCCTCACCAAGGACAGTGCCGGGCCAGCGTCCCAAGACCTGGGGTGGCTTAGTGCAGCCTGCGCAGCCTCCCCACCGGTGGTGGGCTGTGAACCAGCTCTTCTGGGAGAGAAAAGCTCTGGCGTGTAATGTCTGTGGATTCTGTGGCGTGAACACCATGCTTCAGCCAATGCCTGAGAACTCCCAGCACTCCCTCCCCGCCCGGCCGCCTCCGGCCTGCAGCCAGGAGCGCTGGCCCTCGGTTTCATAACCCGTCTTGGCTCCACCCCTGCCCCCTTTCCCGGGATCCCTCCTGCAAAGGTGAGCAGAGACCCCGGCCTAGCAGAGCCCTGTGGGTGGCCGTCTGCATCCAAGGTGTACGCGTAACCCCGAGGACAGGGCCCTGCCGGGAGAGTCTGAGCACGTTCAGTGCGGGAGGCTCCTGACGACGCCGCCTCAGCCCCTGCCCGTCCACCCCACCACCAGTGCTGCCCCCGGGAGCCCTGATGCACGTAGTGTCTGGGGGCTGTTTTCCGAGGGCTTCCTGGGTGTTCCACGCAGCTGCTGCTAGTGCTGCTTGATGACCAGACCCCCAGGGACCGACCTTGGCTGTCAGGGTGATGACAGGACAGACGCAGCCCACCGGAGCAGAACAGCTCACCCCCAGGCCCCCGCAGGCAGAGCCCACCTTCAGAGCCCGGACCGGGGCCTTTGCCTAGCCTGCCCAGAGCCCACCCCCTCCGCCGCCCTGGTGGAGCCGGGATGGGACGGAAGGACCGTCCTCCCACAGCCGACGTGCCAGGCGGGCACGGAGCATCTGCTCAGGTCTCGTCCACGTTGGAGTTCAGAGTCCCCGAGACTGTGCAGCGGGTAACAAACACTGAAAAGCATGTGCGCTTCAGGAATGCGCCGTGATGCAGCCACGCCGAGGAAGCAGGGGGTCATCCAGGGCTCCCGGCTGGTTTTGGGTGGTGGGTTCAGAGATGTTCATTGCGCTTTTTAAAATAAATCAAGTGGGCTGTGGGAGGCCAAGGAAACCACTCAGCGTTTCTCTCCAGCAAGTGGGAAGAGGAGACCTCTGAGGCTCTCCTGGCTGCACCGGCAGTGCCTGGCGCTTGCCAGCAGGGGTGGTGGGGAGCAGGCACCCCAACTTTCCGAAGTCCTCATCCCTCTGCCCTGCCTACCCAGGCTGTACCCGCCCTGCAGGCAGGCGAGGGTATCTGGGGAGGCAGGAGACGCCGTGCCCCCTGAACCCAGGGCTGGGAGGACGGCAGAGGGTTAGGGTGGTGCCAGGACTCCGGCCGGGAGGGTGTGGCCTGTTCTGGGGCCTGGGTGGCCTTGGTGCTGCCACAAAGGACTCTTGTAGGGAGGGTGGTCTTCTGTGTCAAGGAGGTGAGTAGCATTTGGACAAGAAGCCCCCAGACTAAGGCTCAGCACGGCCACGTGTACCCACCCACCTGGCCTGGCGTGCGAACCACACTTCAATGTGCAGCCCCCAGCCTGTAGTCCAGGAGCTGACCTCAGCCAGCTGTCTGCCCGATGGATGGTTTAGGGCTGTGGGGGGTGGGGAAGGGGAGTGAAATGTCAGGCCACCGTTCCCACCTCCCGGTGCAACCCTGGCATGCAGACAGGCCGAGCTGCAGGGTGGCCGGTGTTCAAGCAAAGCCCTGTGGCTGCCCTGTTCAGACCCAGCACGGAAGGGGCTCCCACCGTGGGCCTCCATGCGTGGGCTTGGGGGATTCGCATGTGAACCAGCCCCAAAATAACCTGGACTCTTGGCCCACAGATAGCTGATATCCCAGGTCGGGGTGCTTGGGAGAGCTGGTCCCCCAAAGTCCTTAAGGGCCCTGGGACCCCAGGCTGTCGGCAGCTGAGCAGGGGAGGACCGTGGCGGGGTGCACGGAGTCCTTGGAATGGCCCTTCCAGGAGGCCTCGCACCTGAGGGCCCAGTGTCCGTCCCAAACCAGCACTCCTGCCAAGCAGCTCCCTCAAGGGTCTGGGGCACAGGGGCCTGCTGAGGTCCCGGCCCCCAGGCCTGGCCTCCCACCCGGTCAGGCCCCTGCACTCTCCGGCACTTGTCTCCCTTGCCCGCGCTCTGGACAGCCTGCTCCTCCGCGGTCTGGGCAGGGGCACCGCCTGAGGCCTCCCCACCGGACTGTGCGCCTTGGAAAACGGGCGTTGTGCCTGGGTTCCATGCAGGGGCCTGAGCCCTCAAGCCTGTGGCCTGTTAACCTAACTGACTTCCTGTCCTTGGAGGGACAGGCCTTGGCCCAGCCTTTGTGGAGGCAGGGCAGGACCCAGCACGTCGGGACCACGGCAACAGCCCTGTGGTGGCTACTGCCCGGCACGGGTGGCAGTGGCCCAGAGTGCCGCATGCTGGGAGGGGCCTCCCTCCGAGTTCCGCTCAGCCCTTCCCCTCCACCCCGTTGTGCAAACAGTCGCCCAGCCTGCCAGAGGCCAGCACACCTCAGCCCCACCCACCTGTGTGCAGGGGGGGGCAGTGCGGGGGCTTTTCTGGGAGGGGTGCAGACTGGCGGAGGGGGACCCTGGGCAGGGGCCTGCCCCAGGCCTGATGCTGGCGGGCTATGCTTGGACCCTCTGCACTACCCGGCAGCCCCAGCACTCACTGCAGCGACCCTGTGAGCTCAGGTCACCCACAGGGACCAAATGACACTTGGGCCCAGGGCCAGCCTCCCACCCAGAGCCACAGCCCTGGCTGGGACTCCCAGGCATGTCCCCCCAAGGATGGCAGGGCCTGTGACAAGGGGAAGGCTGGCTGTGCCCCAGGCAGGCTTCAACCCTTAGCTGCAACCCCGCAGGTGGCCCTAGGGACGTTTTGGGGTCTGCTGTTGGTACCCCCCTCTCTGCAAGGCTGCGGCCAGTGCCCTGTGGCCAAGAGGCAGTGGAGGACACCTCAGCCCCCCTGGGCTGTGGCAGGCTCTGGGGTCACACAGCACTCCTCCCTCTGCCACCACTCAGACTCACTGGGGTAGGTGGGGGGGTAGGTGGGAGGGTGGGGAGGGAGAGGGCAGAAAGGCTGGGCTGGGGAGGGGGGACCCCAGGGCAGGGAGGCTGGGCCGGGGAGGGGGGACCCCAGGGCAGGGAGGCTGGGCAGGGGAGGGGGGACCCCAGGGCAGGGAGGCTGGGCCAGGGAGGGGGGACCCCAGGGCAGGGAGGCTGGGCCAGGGAGGGGGGACCCCAGGGCAGGGAGGCTGGGCCAGGGAGGGAGACCCCAGGGCAGGGAGGCTGGGCAGGGGAGGGGGGACCCCAGGGCAGGGAGGCTGGGCAGGGGACGGGGGACCCCAGGGCAGGGAGGCTGGGCAGGGGAGGGGGACCCCCCAAGGTAGAGAGGCTGGGCTGGGGAGGGGGACCCCCGGGCAGGGAGGGGGATGGGCACTGGTTCCCACTGGGTCCTGCTTCCCAGCCCTGGGATGGGGCTGTGGGGAGGGTGGTGGTCGGGCGGGCCGTGGGCTTGGGGAGAAGAGGATGCCCCGCCTGGCCGGCCGTGGGACGTGGGGGACGTGACCACACCAAGGGAGGAGCCGCCGCCGTATTGCCTGCAATAGGCACCCCCCGTTACCGTATTTGCCAGTGAGCGCGAGGCCGCCTGGTGAGCTGGGCTCAAGCACCACCCCGCACTCGGCAGCAGGGGACCCCTCGTCCTGGCCTGGGGCTCCCCAGGTCAGGGCCTGCTTCACTGGCCACAGAGGTGGGACCTGTGGGCGCAGCTCAGGGCTTGGGAACCCGGAAGGCCAGGTGGGTACCCACTCTGGGACCCCCGGGCAGCTCAGTTCACGGATGGGACTGAGGCTGCAAGGTCTGCGCTCCAGCGGGCACCTGAGGTGAGGCTGTGTAGTTGCCCCAGCCCTGCGCCAAGGCCAGTGCCCGGGGCCAGGGGCACCTCTGACGGATCCGAGCCACCACCCAGAAGGGGCCCCCTGGGCCCTGGGTGTTGCCCACACTTGGTTCCTCACCCCAAGGGGGTGGCACTGGCCCCTCCCTCTCACATGGTCAGGTCACTGCAAAACCCACTGTGGAGCCAGGGTCACTGCAGGCCGGAGGGTGGGGCCCCACAGGCCCCTCCACATACACACACTCCTTGACCACTGCCCGCTTGTTGCTGCCCCTGCAAACTGAGGTGTCTGCTGCAGTCAGTGAGGCCAGACAGCCCTCTGGGTGGCAGGCCCTGCCCAAAGTCACGCAGGTTGTTGCCCAGCCTGCCGTGGGACCAGGCCTCCAGCCCACCCTAGTCTCTACCCACACCGCGGAGCCCTGAGACTTACCCCTGCCGGGCAGTGCCCTCAGAGCCCCTCAGGGGTCAGACCCCCGGTGCCCTCCTAGCACCCCTCAGTCCTTGCCCACCCTGAGCCCAGCCTCTCCACTGCCTTGGGATTGCCCTGTCCCTCCCAGCACCAGCCAGACTCCAGGCACCGCTGGGCCTGTGCAGTGAAGCCAGGGACGCAGGACACTCCCCACACACGCAGCACCCACCCCTACTCTCAGCTTTGGCGGGGAAGCGTGGAGGGGGCCCCCTGCCCCTTGCTGTCCACGCCCACCCAGCAGGCTGACGGGTCATCACCAGGACAGTGATCTGTGAGCCAGGTGCCCTGAAGAAGCAGCTGAGTGCCTCCGGGACACAGAGGAGGACACTGGCCCCTGAGCTACCCCCTGTCCCACACCCGGACTCCAAGCACCCCCAGTGGCCACGCTTGAGCCAGGGCTTCCCTTCCCTCTCGTTTGGCCGAGCATCCAGGTAGGCGCCTCATCAACCCACTTTCCAGATAAGGAAACTGAGGCCTGGGTCCGGAAGTGGTAGCCCATCTGAGTTTCTGCCTGGGGTGGCGGCTAGAGAGAACTCGGGGAGTCCAGCCTGTCCCGGAGGGGCTCCCCCACCTCTGTGCACCGGATCTGGGCCGTTGGCTGGCGCCGGAGGGTGTGGGTTGGTGAGTGTTCAGGGCGGCGGCGAGGAGGGAGAAGAGGTGGGAGGGGACTGCCGGGGACTGCCGGAGGGTGCCCGCTGGCCAGCGCCGCGCGGGGCGCACGTGCTCTCCGCTCCCTCGGGGCGGTGAGCCGGCCGGCGCAGGGCGCGGTGGGGGCCCGCAGCCCCGCCAGATATAGCCCGCGCGCCCGGCCGCCCTGCGCTGCGGACTGAGCTATTTATACCCAGGACGTACCCAAGACCGGCGCCTGGCGCGGCCACCTCCTGGCCCAAGCCCAGCCCCTAAAGGCCGCCCGACGGATGGGCGCCCGGGCCGGCGAGGCTGGGCTGCCAGGGTTCGAGGGCGCCGGAGGCGCGGCTGGCTCCCCGCAGCCCTCCGGGGGGAGCTGCAGGGGGCGGGAGGCTCGCGCGTGCCCGGGGCGCCCCCCGCCCAGATGGGCCGGGAAGGGAAGGGGTGGGGGAGCGGGAGCGAGGACCCGCGGCCGCCCCCACGCCGGCCCCGGCCTGCGCATCCGGGCCGCGCCTACCTGCCTCCGCTCCGCCGCCGCGCCCGCCTCGGCTGCCGGCGCCGCGCCGGGGGCGACTTTAAGCGCTCTGGTCGCTCGCGCGGCACGTCCCCCGCGCACGTCACTGCCGCCCGGCGCCGCCCCTGCGCCGCTGCCAGCCCGGCCCCTACTCCCCGACGGCGCGGCCCGCGGCCTGCTCCCCCGCCAGGCCCGGGGACCGCCGGCCAAGAGACGCGTCCCCCACCGGCCAGTCCCGGCCTCCGCGTCCGGGGCCTCGCCTCCCCCCGACGCTGGGCCGGGAGTCCGGGCCGGCCGCGCCCCCGGGCCCTCCGTTTCCCCTGCCGGGGTCGCCGCCCCCATCTTCCCAGGCTCCGGTTGGAGCGCGGCTGGGCCTCGTGTCCCCCGCGGCGGTGACCCCTCGCCCACAACGCCTGGGCTGCGCCCCTGACGGCGGGCGCGCGTCCGCGGACCCGTGGGGTCCCGCCGCCCGGTTCAGCTCCGGCCCCCCGGCCAGACCTCCGCTTCCTTCCTCCGCAGAGCCGGTGGCCTCTCCTGGGTCGCCCCGATTTGCGCCAAGGCCTCGTCCTCTCCGAACTTCCGTTTCCCCAGGTGCCTCTGCGCTCCGGCCTTGGCCTGCCCGGCCGCCCCTCCTGTCCTGTGGCCCAGAGCCGGGCAGCCCCCACGCACCGCTGGCCCCCGGGAGAGGCGGGTGCCTCCGAGCCAGAGGAGAGTGCAGGCCCGCCGGTCCTTGGCAAGGTGCTTCGTGGGGCCCCATTTTTCTCATCCACAGCATGGAAATACCGGGGCACTCTGGGCGCTAAGTCGTGAGGAGGCCCCGCCGCCCGCGGCCTGGACCAAGCACAGCACTTGTCAGCACCGCCCAGACAGGGCCACGGGAGCACTTTCCAACTAGCTGGCTTCTAGGCGACACCCACGTCTCCTGGGGCTAAAGAGGCCGAGGTATTGGTAACTCTGGACTTCAGCACGGAGACCCCAACACGCCCAGGGTTCGGGGAGCAGAGTGAGAATCAGCAGAGGATGCCCCTCCAGAGGGCTGGGAGGTGTGCCCACGCCCTCGGCTTCGGTAAAGCCACCATGGGGGGTGGGCCTGGGCCAGGGACCATCTGGAGCCACAACCTTCCAAGATGCCACGTTCAGCAAGGCCTTCTGCTATTCCTGCTGGGTGTGGAAAGCCCACCCTCCCACCAGCCCCTGCCCCCCAAAAGAACCTTGGTGCTCACCCGCCCCCAAATGCCAAAGAAATCAAGATGGAAGCATGCACTTGGGCAAGGCCCCCTGGCCTCCAGCAAGTGTCATGGGGGCCTTCGACCTGGTGGGTGAAGATGCCACTTAGTTGGCCTGTGCCCACTCAGGACAGGCAGCTGAACCCCCGGGATGTAGGGTCTCCTGGGATCCTGGCAGCCCGCCCGGCTTCGAGTGGTGCCCTTGTCTTCCCCAGAGGCTGGGGCTACACTCGATGGGGAGGGTAACAGGGTGGGTGACACCTCCAGGAGCTGCGGAAAGGAATCTCCCCCACGAAGTATCTCCTGTCTCTGGGAGGCGGGGGCATCACCCTCTTCAACTCAGATTGTTCAGGCACTGGGCCTGCCAGCTCTGCTTGGGGGGGGTGGGCCGTTAGCAGCCGAAGCTGCCAGCACGTCCTGCATGTCGCCTGGGGCTTGGGAGCCGGCCCACAGCCCTCCCTGGGGCCTGCAGGCTCCTGGCAGGTGGGACCCCCCTCAGCCCACCCCTGACCAGAGAGCTCAGAGCTCCATCGAGGGGAGGAAGGTGGAGCCGGGGGCCAGGGTAGCGCCGCCCCTACCCCCTCCTGGAGGCCAAGCAGGGCGCCCCTGCCGGGCCCGGTCTTCCCCAGCTCTGAGGCCTGGGAGGACCCCACTCACCCCTTACAGGAACCGAGAGCATCTGGGGTTTGGCCCGGACCCGGCACGCCCCTCACGCATGGTCCTCCCTGAGTGTGGGCCCAACGACCACCCTGGCTGTCCACCTAGAGCTGGCGTGGGGTCTCTCCCTGCCCTCCTAGGGGCACAGTGGGGACAGGCCCATCAGCTCAGGCTTCCCCGCACCCACCCGCCCAGCAGAGGGGTCAGGTTGTGGGTTTTGCCTGAGGGTGGGGCTAGAAGACCAAAGCAGGGGCAGAGTGGTGGCGGGGGGGGGGGGGGGGGGGAGGTGCGCGGCGCTGCCTGGGCAGACAACCTGTTAATGAGAGAAAAGCCCAGGGAGGGGAGGCAGGCAGGCCCGCCTGAGACAGCTCACGCCAGGGCCTCATCCCGAATCTGGCTCTGGTGGGGGCAGGGAGCCATCTCCGAGAGCCCTGGCAGCCTGTAGTGTGAGGGGCCCCCACCTCCAAGGGCTTGGCTTTTAGAAAGGCCCCCTGGGGCCTGCACTGGTGGAAACTCCAGGCCCCACCCCGGGACCCAGGTCTCAGGCGCCCAGGCTGCATCTGACACGGCCCCTGGGGCATGTGGGTGCTGAGCACTTCAGGTTTCAGTTAAGGTGCCTTTGGGGGCTCCACGCCCTTCCCTGAGTGCCCCCTGGGTGCGTAAGAGGCAGGGTGCTGGTGGAGCGGGCCGTGGGCAATTCCGTGGGGTGGGAGAGGGCTCGGGCGAGGCTGCAGCTCACTCAGGGTGGTGGTGGCAGCTCCAGTGACCGGCCCCCCACAGTGGGCAGGCTGGCATTTGCTGAGGGGACTGTGGGGATGTGGGCAGGTGTGGCCGTGCCTGGCCAGGCACCAGCGCCCACCCTCCTTTTGTTCCAGGTTACAGCTACAGGTCCCTCCAGGCCCTGGAATGTGCTGGGGTCCTTCCCCACCCCCTCTGCCTAGGCTGAAGCCCCTCAGGCCGGGCCTCCCCCTTTTCCAAGAGCGTTTTCTGTGGGGGGCTGGGCAGGAGAAGAGGCTGTACTCTGCCCACCCCATCCCCTGCCCCGAGTGTCGAGTGTCCCATCTCCAGATAGGAGGGGCCGGGCTCTACCTCTGTCTCCAAAACCGATCTTGGGAATGTGGAGAGGCTTTTCTGAGGGTTGCTGCAGCCGCCGCCCCCGGGAGGGTGGCAGGACAGGCCTCCACTCCCATCAGGGCTAGATTTCAGGCCCCAGGGACCCCCCACATCCTGGGCCCTCGGAAGCTCCCCACTTTCCAGATCCCAGCTGGGTCATCCTGTTCTGTCCAAGCCTGGCTGTACCACCCGGCACCAGCTGCCACCCCGTGGGCAGGATCGGGCCAGGCCAGGCCAGGTCATGGGAAGGTACATTCCGGCCAAGCCACGGCCCCGCCGCCCTGGGATCACCAGCTGCCTTAGGACTCCCTGTCTGGGGGAGCTGGTGACACAACTGTCACAGCCTATCACTCCACACCTGTGGCCACACCCTCCCCCCTCCCCAGGCCCCGAAGGGTGTGTGGAGGGACCGCCAGTCTGGAGAGGAGACGCAGCCATGACAGAGGCTGGCAGATGCCCCCTGCTGGAGTGGAGCCTGGGCCAAGGACCCCAGGAATCTGTCCAGGCTCCCAGAAAAATAAACATTTTAACCTGGCAGCTGCCCAGCCTTCCCCGTGAGCAGCAGCACAGACAGTGGGCAGAGGCAGAAAAGGGCTGGAAAAGGCCAGACCTTGGCCCAGACAAGCATGACCAACACGCACTGCTGCCCACGGCACATGCTGGTCAGTGGGTGCCGGGTGTGGGTGTGCAGGGGTGTTTGGGTGTGCAGGGGTGTGGGTGTGCAGGGGTGCCGGTGTGCAGGGGTGTTTGGGTGTGCAGGGGTGTGGGTGTGCAGGGGTGCCGGTGTGCAGGGGTGTTTGGGTGTGCAGGGGTGTGGGTGTGCAGGGGTGTTTGGGTGTGCAGGGGTGTTTGGGTGTGCAGGGGTGCAGGTGTGCAGGGGTGTTTGGGTGTGCAGGGGTGTGGGTGTGCAGGGTTGTGGGTGTGCAGGGGTGTTTGGGTGTGCAGGGGTGTGGGTGTGCAGGGGTGTTTGGGTGTGCAGGGGTGTGGGTGTGCAGGGGTGTTTGGGTGTGCAGGGGTGTGGGTGTGCAGGGGTGTCGGTATGCAGGGGTGTGGGTGTGCAGGGGTGTGGGTGTGCAGGGGTGTTTGGGTGTGCAGGGGTGTGGGTGTGCAGGGGTGGGGTGTGCAGGGGTGCCGGTGTGCAGGGGTGTTTTGGTGTGCAGGGTTGCGGGTGTGCAGGGGTGCCGGTGTGCAGGGGTGATTTGGTGTGCAGGGGCGTGGGTGTGAGGGGTCTTTGGGTGTGTGGGGACTGATGCGTGGTCTGAGGGTAGCAGCTTTCCTGGGCCAGCCCGGTCCTCTCCTCAGTGGCCTCTGGGCCTTGTCACCAGGAGACAGAACTGAGACAGGGCTGGTGCTGCTGGGACATTCGGAACTCGAGGCCAGCGGGGTTGCCGAGCGTCATTCCAAGGTCTGGCAATTGGGGCAAGAAGCGCGGGGACCTCTCTGGACCTCAGTCTCCTGCTCTGTGGAGTCAGTGTGGCAAATCCCGCCTGATGGCTCTTGGGAGATTTTAAAACTCTGGTCCTCACCTGTGGGTGGGTCCTCCCCTCCTGGTCACCCTGAGAAACTTCAGAGTCCCTCCCACACCCCATTGAGAAGCTCCATTGTCTTCTATCCCTCCAGCCCCATCGTCCTGCCTGGGGGATGACGGCTGGGCCCAGGCAGGAGCTCCATGTTGGGTTCCGAGTTCCTCAACCCCTCCCTGCACCTCCACCTGCCCTGGCTCTGTCCTCAGGTCGGGTGGGGCCGTGTCCTGGCCCCGATGGCCTGGCCACCTGGCCAGGCCTCTCCCGCACCTACCCTGCTGCCTGCGGCTGAGCTCCGTGTGGACGCGCATGTGTGGGTGCCCGCAAGTGAGTCCCCCATCTGCCCCTGGGAACTTCTTAGGGTCACAGCCTCTGCCCAAGGGTCACTTCTCCACCTGGGAGGGCTTGGACACCTGGGCGCAGGTCCCTTCACAACCTGGGACTGTGCGTGTGGCTCTCATTTGCCGTTGGGAAAGGAGGAGACGGAGCCTGGGGGGCGGCGTGTGCAGCCACAGCACCCTGGATGCTCCCGGCCTCGTCTCGCCTCGGGAGCTAAGCGGGGTCGGGCCTGGTTAGTACTTGGCTGGGAGAGAGGCAGGACTCAGCCACAGAGCCGGAGTGGCTGTGGCCTTCCCCTGGGGGCAGGGAGGGAGGGGGTCCGGTCCAGCTGGTGTGGCCTGCACGGCTGTGGGAGGTGAAAGCCCAGGGCGTCCAGCGCGGCAGCCTCCAGGTCCTGGTCCCGCCAGGCCACAAGGCGCCTGTGACTCTTCTGTGGGGCCCCCCACGGCCTCCGTGCCTTTGCATGTGTGCTGCCCTCTTCCTGGGCACCTGGGGGCACAGAGGGCTTGAGCTGTCAGCTCTGGACCCCAGGGGGGCTGGAGAGACTGCCGCGGCGCCAGCACCTTTTATTGCCCCCGTGAGGATGACCAGGTGGGACTGGGCACTGGCAGCTCAGGGGCCAGGTGCGCTGGGAGGGTCCCAGGCAGGCACTGCGCACGGCTGTCCCTTCTGCACAGAACTGTCAAAGCAGTGGTGCCCCCCGTCTTGGCTCTGGGGGAGGAGCTGGGCTGAGAGGCCCCCACCTCCCGTGGGGAGACAGGTGCCCGGTGTCCAGGTGCTTCCTCGCCCACAGAGACTTGGAAACCGTATTCGTTTTCTGCTGTCACTTGAGAAGCCATCCCAGCTGGAAACAAGCCTTTATTGCTGCATCATCGCACACTGGCCGAGGGTCGGGAGTGGCCGAGGGTCGGCAGTGGCCGAGGGTCGGGAGTGGCAGTTAGGCTCGGAGGGCTGCGGTCAGGTGCCGGCCGGGTGACGTCATCTGAAAGTCCAGCAGGAGCTGCCTCCGCTGCGCTCCTCATGGCAGTGGGAGTGGGTGGGTGGGGGCCTGGAGGCCTCGTTCCCGCCCACCTGCTGCTGGGACGGCTGCTCGAGTGTCCTCACCACACGGCCGCTGGCTTCCCAGCGCGAGTGACCCCAGAGAGCCAAGCCCAGAAGTCGGCACCATCGCGTCCACCCCTTCCTATTGGTTAGTCCCCAAGTCCAGCCCGTCCTGAAAAGCTGCAGATTTGGGGTCCACCTTCTGAAGGGAGAAGAATCAAAGAGTTTGGAGGCTCAGGAGGCCCCACCCCCCACCCTTGGCCCTGGGAGGGAAGGGAGGGGTAGAAGCCGTGGAACCAGACAGAGCTGCTGTCAGGGCCACACCGGGACCCTAACCTCTGGGTCCCAGGGGCGGCTGCCACTCCTCCCCAGCCCGGGAGCCTCCAGGCCACAGGCTTTCCAGGGGGACCTCAGCCCACTGGGTGGAGCCGGAGGGTGAGCAAAGCCCAGCGACCGGGGGTCACCAGCTGCAGCCTGCACACCTGCTCGGCACACAGGACGCAGCCACGGGGGCCACCTGCCCAGCTCCCCAGGCCACTCCTGGGAGCTGAGGGCAGCAGGAGGCGCAGAGCCCGGGCTCAGCCACGGCAGCTCTGCTCCCCGCGGCCTCAGGGAGCAGCCTGGGGCGGAAGGATGCCTGGCCGCGCGTTCTGCACGGCCAGTCGCGTCGGAGCCTCAGGTGCGAAGCGGGGTGCGGCTCGGCTGTGTGGTAGGACCACGTTCTTGTCCACAGAAAACACGTGCACAGACGGATCAGGAGGACACGGCCCACACGGACCAGGCGAGGCTACAGCACGTTTCTCCTTGACACGCTCCTAAATCTCCCACTTCTCCTGCAGGGACCCGGATTACTCGTTCACGCCTCTTTTTCACGGAGTGAGAGTCACAGGACACACGACTACCACAGAGGGAGCGACTCTGGCCCTCGAGGTGTTGTGCAACCTGGGCTCTCTCGTTTCAGAACATTTTCATCACCCCATAAAAACATCCTGCCCCGATGAAGTAACCATCCCTCCCCGCCCCACCCCCGTCACCCCTCTGCCCCCTGTCTCTGTGGCCCTGCCCAGTCAGGACATTTTAACAGACAGAACCGTGCGGCGCGGGGCCTTTGTGCCTGGCTCCCTTCACTGAGGAGAGTGTCACTGTCACCGGCGTCATCCTCGCCACAGGGGGCATCGGCTTCTCCCTCCCCGTGGCTGGCGCCGTGGACAGACCGCACTGTGTTCACCACTCATCTGTTGGTGGATGCTTGATCGTTCCCACCCTTCGCCTGCCGTGAACATTCACGCACAGGTGTTTGCGTGAACAGCTGCTTTCGTTTCTCTTAGGTACATGCCCAGGTGTGGAACTTCCGGGTCATCTGGAAATTCTGTTAAACTTCTGAGGAACCGCCAGACTGCTTCCCAAAGCAGCTGCACGGTTCTCCGCTCCCCCCAGCAACGTGTGAGGGCTCCAGTTTTTCCACATCCTCCCCAGCAATTGTTATTTTCTGTTGGTTTTTTCTTTTTTTTGGAGAGGGAGAGTTTTGTTTTTCAGAAATGGGGTCTCGCTATGTTGTCCAGGCTGGACTTGAACTCCTGGGCTGAAGCCATCCTCCCGCCTCAGCCTCCTGAGCAGCTGGGCCTACAGGCTCGTGCCACCACACTGGCCTGTTGCGTGCAGAGTTGGTTTTTTTCGTGGTGTGAGGCAGGAGCCCGACTTCATTCTTTCGCACGTGGCTGTCCAGGCGTGTCTGCACCATTTGTGGAAATCACAGTGACACAGTTACACTGGAGTGGGCCTCACAGGGCAGGGGCCTCCCTGTGAGGCCAGAAGTTGCCCTGGGACCCCCTTCCTACCCCTGGGGGGAGTGGAGCCCTACCCTCGCCCTCGTACCCCACACTCAGACTCGGGGCCCAGGGCAGGGAGCGGGTGGGGAGAGAGAGGAACACCAGGCCCGGCACAGCCCACGGAGACCCGAGCCAGCCCTGCAGCAGGTTGGGCAGGTGGTCTGGTGGGTGGGGATGCTGCCGTGTCCTCTGGGCTCAGCCTTTGGGCCTGGAGGCTGGACAGGGAGTAGCCCTGAGAGTTAGGGTGCCCTGCCCCCACCTGCTTCGAAGGACAGCCCCTGCCCTGAGGCTCCAGTGTCGGGTGCTGTTTTTCTCCTTGCTCCAATCCACCTGCCCTGTGTCCCGCCCTCGCCCCATCTTGAGCTTCCTCTGCCCTCCTTGGAGCCCGTCTAGGCCCTGGGTTCACCCTGGGGGGGCTTTGGTTCCTTCACACCCCTGCACCCCTCCCCACCCGCCCCCTGGACCTCCTGGGCCGCACCCTCCAGGCCCTGGGTCCCTGCTGCCATCCTCTCTTCTCTGCCACCCACAGGCCTGTCCTTCCTCACGCCCCCAGGCTGGGGGGCGGTGGGCTGTGGGCTGTCACCTGCCCTCCCTTCATCTCTGTCCCCATCGACACAGTTGAGGTGACCACAGGCAGGCCCAAGGCATCCCAGCAGGACTGGTGGCTGTCCTCACCCTGAGGCTGGCGACCACACAAGGAGCCTCCCCGGGCTGGGCGTGGTGGCTCACGCCTGTCATCCCAGCACTCTGGGAGACCGAGGCAGGCGGATGGTTTGAGCTCAGGAGTTTGAGACCAGCCTGAGCAAGAGCGAGACCCCGGCTATACTAAAAAAAAAATAGAAAGAAGTTATATGGCCAGCTAAAAAAAAAAATATATATATATAGAAAAAATTAGCCGGGCATGGTGGCGCATGCCTGTAGTCCCAGCTACTAGGGAGGCTGAGGCAGGAGGATCGCTGGAGCCCAGGAGTCTGAGGTTGCTGTGAGTGAGGCTGACGCCACGACACTCACTCTAGCCTGGGCAACAAAGTGAGCTCCAAAAAAAAAAAAAAAAAAAAAGGGCCGGGCGAGGTGGCTCACGCCTGTAATCCTAGCCCTCTGGGAGGCCGAGGCGGGTGGATCGCTCGAGGTCGGGAGTTTGAGACCAGCCTGAGCAAGAGCGAGACCCCGTCTCTACTAAAAATAGAAAGAAATTATCTGGCCAACTAAAAATACATATAGAAAAAAATGAGCCGGGCATGGTGGTGCATGCCTGTAGTCCCAGCTACCGAAGAGGCTGAGGCAGGAGGATCGCTTAAGCCCAGGAGTTTGAGGTTGCTGTGAGCTAGGCTGATGCCACGGCACTCACTCTAGCCCGGGCAACAAAGTGAGACTCTGTCTCAAAAAAAAAAAAGGAGCCTCCCCTGAGGGTGGCCTAGTGGTCCCTGCTCTCCAGGGGAGGTGGGGACAGCTGTGGACTTCGGGGAGCCCCACACAGCACAGACTCCTCATCACCCCCTCGGGGCAGGAGGGGGCCTGGCCAGGTGGTGTCGGACAAGCACGGGCTGCCTGGCCCCAGCCCCTCCCCCCCACCCAGCAGCCACTCAGACCTCAGGGCAGGGCGCTGCCACCCGCGACACCCCATCCTTGCGGCAGGCTCTCCTCTCCTGCAGCTCCGAGGGCTTCCCTGTGTCTCCCGACCCCGTGTGTGGCCGTCCCTGCTCCTCTGCTCTCCAGCCACACCTACTGGAGGGTGGCCCTGTCCACTCTCACAATGCCATCCTCTCATGGGGAGCCGCGAAACGTCCCAAGCCCAGGCCCCTGAGGTCCCAAGCGGGGCTGCCCCATCCCCCCACCCCAGGTCCCCGTGGGCCCCGCCCCCTCTTCCCCTCCATCCCCACGTCCAGGCTCCTTGAGCCCTGGCCCCGCCCAGAGCCTAGAGCAGAACTAGACCCGGTGAGTGACCCCATCCCCATCCGGCATCCGGAAACAGCCCTCCCACCAGCACCCTGCAGCACCTGGCCCGTCCTCCCTCCTTGTCTCCCCTGCCCAGGGGGGCGTCCCCAGGGCCCCCACCCGGCCCCACCCACAGCTCTGGCAGCACCTTACCCCTCAGGGCCTGTGCACCTGCTGAGGTGGGCTCAATCCCTCTCCAGTGCCCAGGCCATCCCATAATCTCAACCTGGAGCATCCCAGGCAGAGGGGACACAGGTCATGACTGTGGCCTCACGCAGGGCCTGGCACAAGGGGCACCTGAAAGTCCTCCCAGATTCGAGGGCTGAGGACAGCGGCCGGGCTGTGGCTGGGGGACCAGGGAGCGGGCCGGGCTGCGAGCCAAGCTGTGCCGCCAGCCAGGGGGGCCGGGCCTTGCCCAACCTTCCTGCGCTGCAGAACCGCAGGCCTCGCACCCCGCCCTGTGACTCAGCACTGAGGGTTCACGGCACCTCCTCCTGGGGGCTGTGGGGAGGGGCGTGGGGCATGGAGGTGGGGCTTCGGACAGTGCCATCCCCGGCCCCCCACGTTTGGCCCCCCAAATGCTTATGGGGTGGCATTTCTGCATGGTGTGGGGGCCCACGGGAGGCACTTGGGGAGGCTGGGGTCCAGCCTCGTAGCTTCTCCAACCTCAGTTTCCTCATTTCTACGCTAGAGGGTGGACTTGGTTATGGTCTGAAAATGCCGCGTCACCCAGGCTGTCCCAGGGCCCCTCAAATCTCCCCAAATCACAGGCTGCTGTCTGTGCCTTGGACAGGACATCAGGGAGCACCCTGGGCCAAGAGGGCTTGGGGGCCGGCCTGGCGAGCAGCCCCTGGGTGCCCGCCCACCCACAGGGCAGGATGCCCCCCAGTCCTGCTGGTGTCCGCGCTGCGATCCCTGGAAGCCCCGGCTCTGCCTCCAGGTCTTGACCGATGGCCACAGCTCCTGCTGGGGTGTTTCTGACGCTGCCTTTCGGCTCGCTGGTCCCATTGGGATGAGGCTGGTCTTGCTTGTCCCCTTCTGGAGGGCGGTCCTCTTTCCCACGGCAGCCACCCTGCCCTTGCCCTCAGCCGACTCGTCTCAGTGGGCCTGTCCACGGGGCAGCCCTGGTTTATCTGGCACAGGGTGGGGGTGGGCGGAGGGCTCTTCCTCTGAACTCTCCCCACCAGATGCCCCTTTCTCCAGGACCAGCAGGGAATGTGCCCAAAGTTCTGGGCCCACTCCCCCGTCCACCTGGAAGCAGCCTCTGACACTGAGGCCCGGGGAGCAGGGGCAACTGGCCCCCATGGCCCCTTTCCCTTCTCGGCTCCCCTCCTGCCCGCAGGAGAAGCTGCCCCAGCGGGCCTGACGTGGAGTGATTCCTAAATCTGAGGGGAAGTGACTTGCTCCAGCCCATGCAGGGGGTGGGGGGCCCCAGGCAGGGTCCCCCACCCACACCTGTCCCAGATCCCTGTGCTTGTAGGACCCCACAAGAGGCCTTCTGTGGTGAGGTCAGCCACTAGCACCATAGCCCTGTGGCCGAAAATCAGAGAAAGGACCCTGAGTCACGGTGGTCGGGACCAGGCCTCATCGGCAGCCCCTGGTGCTCCCAGTGGTCAGTCTGCAGCCACCAAAGTCAACCCACGCCTAGCACCCTGAGCCATGGTCTTTTGTCCTTCTTCCCACCATTCTTGGTCATGCCACTCGGGGCTGAGGCAGCCTGCCGCCCAGACGCGGGTGGACATCCGCTCTGGGCCAGGCAAGACAGCCCAGCCCCTGGGCCCTCACCTCCTGCGTCTGTGATGAGGGTGACTGCAGGGGCCGCCTGGGGGAGCCAGCTCTGGGGACTGTTAGCCCAGCACAGGCCCGGGGAGAGGGGCCCCCAAAATACAGGGCCAAGCCCCATTCCTCCATGCTGGTGTCCCGGGAAGTGGCAGGTGGAGGCAGAAGCGCGGGAGAAAGCCACGTAATGGCTGAGTGGGGGTTGGAGTGATGCGGCTGCAGCCAAGGACACCAGGGACTGCTGGCCACCACCACAAGCCGGAAGAGGCGGGACATTCTCCCCTAGAGCCTCTGGAAGGAGTGTGGCCTGGCTGACACCTTGATTTCTCCAGAACTGTGACAGAATAAAATGCCAGTTTGAGGTTCTCTGCTCTGTGTTCCCAGGATGCCGGCCTTTCGGGAATGAGACAAGTGTGTCTCCCTTGGCCAGCTCCCAGCCGGTGGCACTGAGAGGGTGGCCAGTTAGAGCCCAGCTGGGGAGCATGGGCAGGGGAGGTGAGGGTGCCACAGGGCTCAGAGGAAAGGCCTGCTTCAGGCTGGGGGACTGTGGGAAGTGCTGAACGGAAGGGCAAAGTTTCCTGGAGGCCAAAGCGTGTGGCCAGGGCAGCCCTCTCCAGTTGTGTTCCCGGGCATCTAGGGGTGCAGGCGCCTGGGCAAGGGGACCTCCTGGGGGAGGATGGTGCAGTGAGGCGTGGCCTGAGCCTGAGCCAGTGGGGCAGCAGCTCCAGGATGAGGTGCTCAGCTGTGGGCACCGGGATTAGAACTCAGGGTGCAGGGCTCCAGAGCGAAGCTTCGGACCAGGCTGCAGCTCTGACGCTCCCTATTCCTGTGGCTCCGCTGCAGGAGTGACTGTGGGCACGGTGCCAAGCACACTGACCACGACGTGCTGTATTAGTCTGCTCGGGCTGCCATAACCGAACACCACAGGCCGAGCGGCTTAAGCAGCGGACATTTATCCTGGAGTCCGGACGTCCGAGATGAGGCGCCAGCGGGTGGTTCCTCCTGAGGCCTCTGCTGGGCTTCAGTGTATGCATTCCGGGGGGGACAGTTCTGTCTGCAACACGTGGGCTCCTGTAGATCCCCACTTTACAGGTGAGGAAACGGAGGCATGTGGAGCCAGGCGACAGAACCAGCGAGTCTCAGCTCCCTCTGGGGGGCCCCGGCTCTCAGGCACCCATGTCAGGCAAGCTCCGCTCGACCTCTCCCGCCTGGTACCCACCTTTGTGGACATGGGGCAGGGCAGCTCCCAGGGTGGGGCTGGGGCAGGGGTGTGGACACCCAAGACCCCAGCACTGCCCTGCGGGTGAGGGAGGTAGGGCCTTTCCTCCTCGCTTAATGGAGTGACAAGCCCTGATGACGCCGCTGACACACAGACACTGACAAGGGCCGGGACAGGGAGCTAGAATGGGGGGGGGGGTCCAGGCAGAGGCAACACAGCCTTGGTCCCTGAGGCAGAGCCGCTTGTGTGAGTCCAGGACTGGCGACGGGCGGTGGGGGGAAGGGCACGGAGAGCAGTGGTCCAGGGTCACTAATGCAGGGGTGACTGATGGTGTCAGACCCCGATATTGCCCCCACCAGGGGATTCCCTGAGGCGCTCCCTCCCAACCTCCACGCAAAAGTTCTCGCTGAGGCGTGCGGGTGAACACGGGAAACTTCCGGCCCAGAGCCCGGCCTCAGTTTATCCATCTATAAACTGGATAAGGAAAACAGCGCCCTTTTTGAGGAGCTGAACGGTTGGGGACGGCTGTGCCCGAGAACATGGTTCCCACGTGCGGGGGCCGGGGGGAGCCTGCGACTAGGCCGGCCCGGAGCTGGGGGCCTCCGCGGGGCCTACCCGGCCTCCCAGTTCTCAAATCCGGGCCAGACAAGCCCGCGCGGAGGGTCCCCGGGGCCCAGTCAGGTCCCCGCCGAGCCTGCGGCAGCGCCAACTCCTGGGGGCCACGGCCGCCCCAGGGGAGGGCTTCGCGACAGCCCCGCCCCCCATGCGACCCCGGCGCCCCGCCCCCCCGGCCTGTCGGAGCCACCGGGGCGAGCTCGGACCACTCCCCTGGGGCTCCGGGCCGGGCGGCCTCGGGAAGCTGGCGCCTTGGGGACTCCGCGGCCCAGCTTGGGGAGAGGCGTCTCGCGCGGCGGAGCCGCATCCTGAGGTCGCCCGGCAGTCGCTGAGGAAGTCCGCCAGGGGCTTCATTGGCCGCAGCGGGAAGTCGGGTCCGCGGGCGACTGCCACGTGACCCTGTGCGCCTGAGCGCCCGGCGGAACCCAGCGCCGGGGCTCCCGTTTCCGGCCGGCGGGACCGGAGCGCCGTAAGGAACGCACGCTGACGGCGGCCGGCGGACTCGGGTCGCTATGGCAACGCAGCCCGCCTGGAAGGCGCTCGTCAGGCGTTCGGGGTGAGGCGCGGGCGGCCTGGCGGGGCGGGGGCGGCTGGCGGAGGTCTTCCTCCGGGGCGTGGGAGGTGCCGCTTTTCCTTGGAAAATCCCGGGAGTCGAGTCCCGTCGGCGCAGCGCGCTCTCTGGGGCCGCGGAACCCGAGGTGGACCCTGTTCGAGCTTCGGGCTGGCCGGGCCGCCCCGGGGACCCTTCGCGGGGAAGGCGGTGCGGACGGAGCGTGAACGCCCGGGGAGCTGCCCGCGGCCCCGGAGAGGCCTGGGGGGGCGGCCGCCGCCCGGCGCCCCGAGGCGACTTGGGGGAAGGACTCGGCTGTCAGCGGGCAGTCACCGCTCTCCCTTCTGGGGCGCGTTTGCCACGTGCCTGCTTCCTGCGGCCTTCGGGGTCCTTGAGTGCAGCCTTTTGACTGCATCCAAATTTTACAGAACAAGTCCTTTCGAAAGGTTAAGGGATTTGTTCTGTGAAGTTGAGTTGGTCGTGGGCGCCCCCTGTGGATCCGGAGGCCGCAGCTTCCCCGCCCCGGAAGGTGGTGTTTGGAAGCCGGGGTCTAGGTACGAGGTGCGCTCTGGGTTATCGTCCTTCCCCGGCTTTCTCAGTGGGCAGGGCTGGGAAACGTGTATTTGTGTGCACTGTACCCGTCAGTGTCTATTTATGCATCTCTGGGTCTGTGTATGTATTAAAAACTGAGTTTATGATGAGTCTAACCCAGCTGTAATCCATTGCCCCAGGGTCCGTTCTGCCTTTCCCTTATCACTCTGCATCTGGCTCTGGTCCTCCTCCATATATAATTTGCACAACCCTAGAACACATATAAAGTAGTTTCACAACAGCCAGTCCATGTTCTTGTGAAAAACAAACTTCCTGACTAGAGCATACTATGTGTGTGCAGTTATTTTCATTTTTACCCTTACGATATATGGTAAAAATATTGTTTTGCAGAGTTGCCTTAGTATGTTTATGTTATTCATTTGTCATAAAGTTAGGTTCAGTTTCTGTTTTTTTTTTTTTTGGTACATGGGACATTTATGTGGTTCAGAAAGCCCATAGAGTCTAAGCTCTTAACTGTAAGACGGCTCAATTTCTCTTCTATTTTATTTCTTATTTACTTACTTTTTTTTGGTCAGTGTAGATTCAGAGAAAACAGTGTTGCATGCCCCTCACTGTGGTGGTGCCCCTCTGTAGATCTGTAAGATCTGTAAGAGCTATTGCTAATCTGTCTTATTTCTGATTTTAAAGATGGTTGCGTCTATTCCACACCTGGGCTGGAGTATAGTGGCATCTTCATAGCTCACTACAATGTCAAACTCCTGGGCTCAAGCGATCCTCCTGCCTCAGCCTCCAGAGTAGCTGGGACTACAGGTATGTGCCACTACACCTGGCTAATTTTTCTATTTTTTGTACAGATGGGGTCTTGCTCTTGGTCAGCCTGGTCTTGAATTAGCCTCAAGTGATCTTTCTGGCTTGGCTTCCCAAAGTGCCAGGATTACAGGAGTGAGCCACTGTACCCGGCCCCCGCAAACCTGAAATTCTGTTGAAAAACAAACAAACAAATATGGCTTCTGAGACAGAAAAAAAATTAGTTATGGCTACTTTTTGGCAGTCAGCGAAGGAAGTGAAAAAAGGCTTAGGGTCATAGGTACATAATTTTCATCCCCTGGACTAATTTAAAGGGTATATGTTTAGCCCACGTGGCCTGTGTTGGATTCCAGAGAATGCCAGGGTTGAATCCCTTATCCTAAATGTGAAGTAAGAGAGCCACCCCTGGACTTGTTTTTTTTGAGACAGAGTCTCACTCTGTTGCCCGGGCTAGAGTGCCATGGCGTCAGCCTAGCTCGCAGCAACCTCAAACTCCTGGGCTCAAGCGATTCTCCTGCCTTAGCCTCCCGAGTAGCTGGGACTACAGGCATGCGCCACCATGCCTGGCTAATTTTTCTGTATATATTTTTAGCTGTCCATATAATTTCTTTCTATTTTTAGTAGAGACAGGGTTTCACTCTTGCTCAGGCTGGTCTCGAACTCCTGAGCTCAAATAATCCGCCCGCCTCAGCCTCCCAGAGTGCTAGGATTACAGGCGTGAGCCACCGCACCTGGCCTTGGACTTGCTTTTAAGTTCCAGAAATATTTTGTAAGTTAAGGTCATTAAGTATATTTATAGGGCAACAACAAGACAACGTTCCTTACCAGAAGTGGGTTCGGTTTCTTCTGCATTGGAAATGGTGAGGGCTTATCCCATTGCTGGCTGGATGGAAAGCCAAGTGTATCTGAGCCACAGCTCTTCAGAGGAAGGGTATAAAAAGAAAATGTTGCTTTGAGTGTCTGCGTAATCAGTATGCCCAGATGACTTCCTCATAAGCGTGTAGTGACTGGCTTTCAGCCTTCACAAATTGTCCTTTTGTCTAAATTGTAGAATCTGCAACTGGTTGTGTTTTGTTGGGGTTGTGCAGTGCTTTTCCCAATTAAGTATCAATCAAATATTTGTTATAAAAAAATTGCTCCACATTTTTAGTCAGCTGAGCAGAACTGTGATTCACTCCCATCACATCTGTGGGCCAGGTAGCTCACAGGTGCGTCTCTGACTGACCGTCTGGAGGACTTGGTGAGGGGAAGGATGGTCACACGCTCTTTATCCACCGCAGGATATAGCCGCTGCAGCAAGCTTGCGAGGGAGATGGGGCACCACCAGGACGAGGCCAGTCCTTCTGCAGAGCTCACCACGCTGGGAATTTTTCTTGTCTCCTCTGTATTAATAAGAGCTCCTTTTCAGCCGACCTTGGGGCTTGCCCTTTGTCTCGAACCCTTTCCTCTTAAGTATGATGCCAGGTGTTGAGAGGTGCTGGGCCGTGGGTCCTACTCCCAGCTCTGGCCGTCTTTGGCCTTCTCATAATCTATGTAGAGATGTCGCAGAGTCTTTCACAAACTGGAAGTGCCAACTTTTTAGCCTTTTCCTCCGCTCGTTCCTGCTGCCCTCTGCATTGCGCCCTTTGGCTGACAAGGCTGGGGCCTGCGTGCTCAGGGATGACCACTGCAGATCACTGCTGGATTTCAGACAAGTGTGGACAAGCTGCTCCACACTCCACTGTATTGTTTGTGACATCGTCTTAACACCGGGGCACATTCAAGCTGTAATTGTTGGTGGCCTGGGGTTGTCTTTGTCCTGCTCACTGCTGAAGTTTGTCTTTTAGATGGGGCTGCACGTTTTTATGTGCGGGAAGCCATGGCTGTCATGAGGAGTTATTTTCATCTTCCTAAACCCAGAGATTTCCAAGTGCTTTCCACACTTGACAGGTAAACTTACAACATCCCTTTACATCAGAAACGGTTAGAAAGCTCAGTATTTTAAAAATGAGGAAATCAAAGAGATGAGATGCCCCCGCCCTGCACCGTTCCACCCCCTGCTGGGTGCAGACATCCTGACCCCACGGTTCTTCTTGAAGATTGTACACATCTCATTGATGGTGCGTCCCTCCCTCTCCAGAGATTTCTCCTGCAGCTCCGCAGAAGCTTTGTCTGGTCTTTCTTGAAAACCCGGTGCTTGCTAGGGACACCTGCTGGCTGATAGACAGATTAGGTCCAGACTCTGAATCTGTGATGTTTAAAGCCGATTAATCTCAGCCTCGGGGCTTTTGGGATCATCCTTTGGTGAGATTTGTACAAAAGCAGGGCAGGCTGTTCTGGGGTGGGGTAAGTAGGAAAGAAGCGGTGAGCATGGCTTGCATGCCCTTGGCGTGTGAGGGTTTACCCAGGGTCCTGTGCGCTTGTCTGGTGCGGCTGACTGGTGAAGGCAGGAGGAGCTGGGCTCTCTCACAGGCTGGTGCGCCGAGCCTTGCTGTGTATTTGCTGAGCTGCCCCTCTGTGCAGAGCACAGAACCCTGGGGCACACCTGTCTTGCTCTAGAATTCTGGGTGCTTCCACAGAGGGTGGCCCGCTGAGTCCTGAAGACCTAGTGGGAAGAAACTTCCCCAGTAATCGGACAAAATGGAACATTCTGGGCCTGTCAGCAGCGGCTGGAAATCCAGTGGGAGCTCGGGTGAGCCATGCAGGCCACGCCCCATCTTAGGGGTCTTATGTGTTGTGCCAAAGAGGTTGGACTTTATTTTGAAAATGACCAGGAGCCACAGGCAGATTTTAAGCAGAAAGATGTCACGTGATCACCAAGCGTGACTCCTGTGGGTGGCTCTGTGAACGGCAGATTAAAGAGGCGAGCTTGGCGGCAGGGAGGACAGGATGCTGTGGGCGGTCCTCAGAGGAGAGGCCCACTGACTCTGCAGACCTCGGTGTGCTCCTCTGCAGAGAACCGTTGTCATGACTCATGGACACTGAGGGAGAGGTTCTGAGTCATCGAAGATCACAGTGACATTGGTGTCATTTAATGTGTCTTTGCTACTATTCTGATTCTTTCCCTGTGAGTGTGCACAGGTATGTGCATGGCCTATACGTACAAGATGTTTCTGTGGCCACGACTCTGCCAGACAGTAGAACTTAGTGCACCAGCCACTGGGGTGCTGGCCTTGCACCAGTTTGGGGTGGAAGGTTAGGAAGGATTCCGTGGAGTGGTACTTGGCTGGAGGTTGCAGTGACAGAAGGAGCCTCCAGGCGGAGGGGCACCTGGGGCATGGATGCTAGCACGGGACCCTCAGCACGGCCCAGCTCTGAGGAGATGCAGTGGGAGGGCAGGCTCCTGGGGGTCCAGGAGTTCTAAGAGGGATGGGAAGTCCAGGTTAGGTGTTTGGTTTTTTTTTTTTTTTTTGAGATAGGGTCTCTCTCTGTCACCCAGGCTGGAGTCCAGTGGCATCATCATAGCTCACTGCAGCCTTGAATTGCAGGTTCAAGTGATCTTCCTGCCTCAGCCTCCTGAGTCACTGGGACTACAGGTGTGCGCCATCACACCTGGCTAATTTTTTATTTATAGACGTGAACTACGCACCCGGCCCTGGTTAGGCATTTTTAAAAATAGACTCCTCTGGCAGCCATAAAAGGTCAAGTGTGGAGCAGAGAGGCTCGTGCAGGTCTCCTGCGGTAAGATGTGGTGGTGGCCAAGGGACTGTGTGAGATCCAGGCTCGTCCAGCTGGGTGGATGGTGGTGCCGCTGGGCGAGCCCAGGGAGCTGGAGGCAGCAGCATGGGGGGTGTACCGGCTTGGTCCCAACCCCGTCAACTCTGGTAAAGGCTGGACTCGCGGCAGCTCCGAGGTGCGGCCAGGCTGGGGAGGCCAAAACGGACACGAGGAACGTGGGGTGCTGGGTGGGGCCCCACGGCTGAGCTCCACCCAGGGAGAGTATGTAATGGGGGTGAGGAGGCCACCTCTGCTCTGGAGCCTGGGTGCAGAAGCGCCATCTCAGCCTGCTGGAGGGGCTCCGGTGCCTCCAGCCATTGTGTCCTGCCGACCAGTCCTTCCTCAATGGGCCTGTCGCCCACTCTTCTTCCAGTTCCTCTCGGCCGGCGCTTGGCCTGGCTGTGCCCTTGTGCCCTTTGAGACTTTGCACGACCAGCCCTGAGATGGGGCTAGGCCTTCTTTCTGCTCCGGCAGTGGCTCTCTGTCCCTGTCCCACCAGGCTGGAAGTGTGTGCCCATCCCCGCACTGGACATGGCTCTTTGAGGCCATGAAGGGCCACCTGTGTGGACTCCAGAGAAGAGTTGTGGGTGGATGTTTGTGTTCAGATTGAGCTCGTGCTTGGACCCTACAGGGTTGGGGGATGCTGGCACCAGCCGTAAGAAACTCTCTGTCGTGTTTGTCACATAGGTAGTGATGAAAGCATGTCCCACATGAGGGGGCAGCGCAGGCCTGCGGGCCAAACCCAGCTGGTGTCTGTGGGCACTCTCGAATGGGGTTGAGGAGTTGTGACGTAAACCGTGTGGCTTACGAAGCCCCAGTTGTTCGCTGACTGCCCTGTACATAACAAGTTTGCCGTGCCCGGCCCTGCGTGAGTCACTGCTCGTGCGGGAAGACCTGCGCTAGGACATTGTTTCGGGTCTACACGCCGATGCCAAGACAACGTGAGCTTCCCCTGAGGAGTCGCCCCTTTCCCCTCACGAAAGACACAGGCATGAGTTTCGTCCGCTGTCCTCGTGCTTTGCCCTCCAGCAGTGCCCAGTGGGACGCGTCGCTCAGAACTTAACAGATGATGGACGTGATCTGAGAAGTGCGTTGTTAGGAGTCTTCCTCGCTGTGCAGACATCACAGCGTGCGCTCACACACCTGGAGGGCACAGCCTCCTGCACGCTCGGCTGTGTGGTCAGGCCTGTCGCTCCCGGTGCCAAACCTGCACGGCGTGTGACTGTCCCAAGTACGCAGGCAACTGTAACACAGTGGTAAGTATCGGTGCATCTAAACATAGAGAAGATGTCATAAAAATACAGTATTATTAATCTTAAGGGACCCTGTCATATGTGCAGTTCTTCCTTGACCAAATGTAGTTGTGTGGGACTGCAGATTAGTACCACCTCTGTGGAAGGTAACATGGAGATACCTCAAAGAGCCACAAGTAGAGCTACCATTTGATCCAGCAATCCCGTTACTGGGCATCTACCCAAAGGAAAAAAAGACATTCCATAAAAAAGAGGTCTGCACTAGAATGTTTATAGCAGCACAATTCACAATTGCAAGGATGTGGAAACAACCCAAGTGCCCATCAACACATGAGTGGACTATTAAAATGTGATACATGTATACCGTGGAGTTCTGCTCAGCCACACAAAACAGTGGTGATCTCGCACCTCTTGTATTATCCTGAATAGAGCTGGAGCCCAGTCTACTAAATGAAGTATCCCAAGAATGGAAAAACAAGCATCACATGTACTCACCATCAAATTGGTGTTAACTGACCAACACTTAAGTGCACATAGAGTAGTAACATTCATCGGGTGTCGGGCAGGTGGGAGGGGGCAGGAGGGGATGGGTCTATTCACACCTAATGGGTGTGGTGTGCACCATGGGGGGGCAGGGGCACGCTTGAAGCTCTGACTCCAGACACACAAAGGCCATATATGTAACCTAAACATTTGTACCCCTGTAATATGCTGAAATAAAAAAATTAAAAAACAGACAGACGTAGTTATGTGGGGCATGCCTGTAATTGTGTGGGCCTTCGGTGTCTGTGCTTGGCGTTGTCGTCCTGGCGTCTGTCGTGTGGCGTTCCTTACTCACCCTTTGTGTTCTAGGCACTGTCGTGCTGCGCTCAGAGGAGTGAAGGTGTCCCCGCTGCTCACCTGGCACCCAGTACACAGGACACGTTTTCTCCTGTGACGTGCACCCTTACTGTTTCCTTAGTCCTGATGGAATATTTGGGATTCTCCAAATACTAGCCCGTACCATTTTGACAATTTCTCTTTTTAATTTGTTGCATTTTGTTATCAAGATATTATAGTAATACTTTTGACTACGTAGCTAATTTTTTGTTGTTGGTTTTTGTTACTCGTGATTTTAGGAGTGAAGTGAATCCGTGTCTCTGAATAGTGGTATACTTGCTGATTTAGAGACCGGCTGCAGCCTAATGATTCTAGAGTTCATGTAAAAGAAACGCCACAAAAACCAAAACCCTCAGGTTCTCTTCCTGTGTCTGAGAGTCGCGTCTGTGCATGTTTGCTCTATGTACGCTGAGCCGAGTGGTGCCGGGGTCCGAGTGAAGCAGACGCTCCTTAGAGCCCTTCCCAGTGTGTCGTGCGCCACTCTCGCCCAGAAGGTTCTCTGTAAATGTGTCCTGAGTGGGTGAGCTGAGGTGACCTGAGACAGTGTGGTTTTTTCTTTTCAAAGAAGACTGACCCACTTATAAAGAATCAGACATGTCATATTCTTTGGGATGACAATGATACACAAAGGTCACTGCCAGGTGCCTTCCTCAGATCTCTGCTCCACCCTTCTGGAAAAGAACCCTCAGGAAAGAGCTTCAGTTAAGCACCGTCTTTTCCAAAAGATGATGGCACAGCCTGGCCCTGTTGCCTGGCCGCGTGGTACCCAGCACTGGTGGACTTGTGTTTTCTTCCATGAGTGGCCTTTTAAGTCAAGCCAGGGAGTCCTCAGCTAAGTGGTTTTGTGCACCAGAAACCACCCCTTCTCTGCCGAGTGGTGGGACCAGGACCTGACCAGGAAGGTGACAGCCTCTAGCGTGCCCGGGTGAGGAGAGGCCCTCAGGTGTGGCCGTGCCATCCCCCGTCCCCACCCCGTAGGGCTGTTTCCTCCGTAGATACACAGAGATGGGGAGGGGGAGGTTTCTAGATACTTGTTAGCAATTTCACTAAGTAGTTTTACATTGTTGAATCTAATGATGAAAAATTAGACTTCTATATCTTTGTTTTTTAATTTTGTTTTCTTTAGCATTTCACTTTTATTGTTTTACCAAAGTATCAATCCACTGTGGATTAGAAATAAAAGAACAAAGAAACCTACTCTTGGGTAGTGAATCTTCCAGAAGTCTGGGCCCCGGCTGCCGCAGTAGGGCGCTGGGTGGGAAGGGGTGTTGGTTCTGAGCTGCTTGGCAGTCTCAGCTGTGAAACAGGCTTCCTGAAGCTGTTTGACAGAACCCAGCTCTCGCAGCCAGGCAGCCACGTTTCCCGTCTTTCCTGGGGAGTTGCTGCCTCCCTCCCTCTGCCGCAGGGTAAGGACAGGGGAGAGAGAGCCCTTGAGGTCTGGGCCTTACCTGCTCCAGCACTCAGGTGTGACCAGACCTTGTTTCTGTGGCCTCAGTTGCTGTAGAAAGGGGGTCTGAGGTGGGCATGTGGAAGGAAAGCCAGAGCCCCTCACTGACCCACGCCTGCCTCTCTCTGCTGCAGCCACCACCATGCTGCCGCTGTGCACGGAGCAGGCCCTGGACGAGCTGCTGGCGCGCAGGGAGGAGGAGTGGAGGGCGCTGCAGGCCCAGCGCACCCAGATGCAGGAGGCAGCCCTGCAGGACACGCAGAGCCGGCTGGAGGATGCGCAGAGGAAGCTGCGGCGCCTGCAGGAGGACTTTGTCTATAACCTGCAGGTGCTGGAGGAGCGGGACCTGGAGCTGGAGCGCTACGATGCCGCCTTTGCCCAGGCCAGGGCCCGGGAGGAGGCCAGGCAGGCGGAGGTGAGCGAGCTCAAGATAGAGGTGGCCAAGCTGAGGCAGGCGCTCGCCCAGGAGGCCAGGCGGATGGAGGAGCTGCAGCAGCAGCACCAGCTGAGGTTTCAGGAGCTTTGCCTGGAGCTGGAGCGCGTCCACAGGTGAGCAGCCCCTGGCCGAGGCCTCCACTCCTGCTCCTACACCCGGGCGCCATCCCCCATCCTGGGCCGCAGACTCCGGGCCGCCAGGGCTGGTCGGTCTCGCGGCCGGGCGCGTGATGGCCTCTGATAAGGGCTTGTTGAGTGCCTGCAAATAAGACAGTGCCCTGGCCGTCCTTTCCTGGGCTCTGATACAGCTCTGAAGTTGTTAGAGGCTGGTTTAAATGTTTGGAATTTGTTTCATTAATTATTACACAAATCTGTATTGTTTTAGTAAAACATTTGAGCTTATTTTAATGTGAAATATATATCAATTTGAAGTCTGAATGAGCTGACTTCAGGCAAGTCGATGAACAAACCAAATGCCTTCACTGTGGGGTCCCGTGGCTGGGCCGGGATCTTGCCCACGTGTTTGGCGTCCCTCAGCTCCACCCCCCACGGTGGCCTTGAGAGTTTGATGGAACAGTCTTCGTTTACAACATCACCCCACCCCCCGTTTCACAAGTAACATGCGTGTGTTTGTTGTATCATGTTAACAGAGTGTGTCTGTGTGTTTCTCCACGTGTTAAGTGTGTGCGCAGACTCCAGAGGGAGGGCGCACTGCGGGCTCTGTTTGCTCTTAACAGCGTCCCGAGTGTTTCTCACGTGGTTACATGTTCTAACGTGGACGGCATTTTAGAGCACTTTTTAAAATCACAAAAGTAATGTGTTCTTATTACAGAAAGTGATTTCTTACGGAAGATGATGAGGTGAAATGTCAAAATGGAAACCACCGCGGGGGGCCTGTCGTGGTATCTCTGGGACCCAAACAGCCTCCCGCACTCACTGTTCTGAAACTTGCTTCTGGCAGTTCCTGGTCTGTCTTTGGCATCTTTTCTTTGTGTTGGTTTGTTGAGTTCGGCCACATCTTTCTGAATGGCTCAGTGGTCCTCTGCTGTGTGTGCCCAGCCCATTTGCTCAGAGGCTCCCAGATGGCCGTGCGCTGGCCAGCAGGACAGCACCGGGCATTCCTAGTCCGCAGAGGGACCTTCTGTGACAGGTCAGGTGCAAGGAGAGTCTGCTCCCCTCTGGGCCCCGCTGAAGCCACCCTGCCAAAGTGCAGTGCCACTCCGACTTGCCGGAGCCGGTGTCTCCTGTCACAATGCACAGGCGTAGCTTCCAGGGTCCCTGCAACAGATGTACCTGTCGCGGGAGTCACTGTCCTGAGGGAAGCCCAGGGTGTTTCTGCGTCCTATACAGCGTCTGCCGGAGCAGGTGCCGTGTGCCAGTCGTGGTCTTTCCCTAAGCAGTGCCCCTTGGTGATGTTCACCCCACATGCCACCTTCCAGGGGCCAGGGGAGGAGCCGAGCATGGAGCTGGAGGTCGGCCTCTCCCTCCGCCCCAGCGCAGACCTGGGTGTCCAGGCTGCTCCTCTGGGCTCAGCGCAGGGCAGGTGCGTTGAACGCGGGGACGGTTGCGGCCGGGTCGTCTCCACACGAGTGCTGACTTGCTCATAGCTGTTTCTGAGAGCACTTAAAGCATCCTTTGAAAAGCGCCTTACGTTATTCTGTGAGGAGTCTTCTCAAGTCTTCGCCGGTTCGTTCTCTCCACACCTGGGACGCTGTCAGCTGTGTTCGGACTCCATTCCGGGACTCCGAGGGCGTGAGTGTCGTTAGGTCTTTGTTATTGTCCCACAGGTCTCTGCACTCAGTTTGTTTCTCTTCTTTTTCAGTTTATTTTCTCTCTGTTGCTCAGACCGGGTCATTTCTGTTCCATCTTAAAGTTTGCCACCTTCTCCCTCCGTCACGTTCGTCCGGCCGTCGGCCCGTCCAGCGAGTCTTTGCTTATTGCACTTTCTGTTCTCATGTTTCCACTTGATTCTCTGTCATATCTTCTTCTTCTTTGCTGAGATGTTCTGTTTTTCCATTTGTTTACTAAATTGCTTGTTGAAGCATTTTAATGGTGACCGCTTTGGTGATGTCGGCATCCGTGCTGTCTTGGCGCTGGCGTCTGATGGCCGTCTGCCCTCATTCAGGTTGAGATCTTTCTGGTTCTTGGCACGTCGGGGGATTTTTTTTTATTGTAGCCTGGACGTTTTGGGCTTTCTGTTGTGAGACTCTAGACCCTATTTAGTTTTCTCTTTTACAGGCAGCCACCCCGCTTAGGTGTAGCCGGGTCCAGGGGGAGGAGAGAGCTCTGCTCCTCTGTGGGCCCCGCTGAAGCCAGCCCTGCAAACGTGCAGCGTCAGCTCTGCATGTAAAGCACACTTGCAGATGTATGCAGTCAGCAAATATTCAGAGTCGCTTTTCTTTTTGTTTTTTGAGACAGAGTCTCTCTCTGTTGCCTGGGCTAGAGTGCCGTGGCGTCAGCCTGGCTCACAGCAACCTCAAACTCCTGGGCTCAAGCGATCCTCCTGCCTCAGCCTCCCGAGTAGCTGGGACTACAGGCATGTGCCACCATGCCCGGCTAATTTTTTTCTACATAGATTTTTAGCTGTCCAAATCATTTCTTTCTATTTTTAGTAGAGACGGGGTCTCGCTCTTTGCTCTGGCTGGTCTCAAACTCCTGACCTCGAGCGATCCACCCGCCTCGGCCTCCCAGAGTGCTGGGATTACAGGCGTGAGCCACCGCACCCGGCCCAGAGTCGCTTTTCTTAACGCGTGTTTTATTACCACAGTGACAAGAGTGGTGAGATCGACCGTCATCGGGAACAATATGAAAATCTGAAATGGAAGCTGGAGAGAAAACTCGAGGAGCTCGACGGTGAACTTGCTCTGCAGAGACAGGTAGAGCTTCCAGGGCCGGTTCTTCCTGTGTGTCTTCCCTGCCTGCTTCGAAACTCAGATCGTACAAAGTCAAGGAAAAAAACCACCATTTTGTTCATTGACTGTGTTATCCATGGGAGTGAAAGTAGAATTGTTGGGCCAGGTTTCCACTCTGGAGGGGTCTGTCGGGAGGTGTGATAGGCGTCTGAGTCTGCCTCGGAAGTCACTCCTGCAGCGCTCTCTCTCCTCACGGGTCAGTCTGCAGAGAAGCAGAGCTCGTGGACATACGTAGATACATGTAAGAGGAGACGTGTCGTGGGAACTGACACACGCAGCTACGGAGGCCGTGAAGTCCCATGACTTGCCGGCTGCAGGCGGCAGAACCTGGAAAGCCGGCGGTGTCATTCAGGCGCTCTGATTCCCAAGGCAGGGGGAGGTTGGGGTCTCAGCTCCAGCAGAGAGAGCGTGTTCACCCTGCCTCACTTTTTAGTTGTATTTGGGCCCTCCGTGGCTTGGAGGAAGCCCCCATGCGGGGCAGGGCGGGTCTTTATTCAGTCTGCTGATGCCGAGGTCCTCACAGACACACCCTGAGCATCCCTTAGCCCAGGCTTTTTTTTTTTTTGAGACAGACTCTTGTTCTGTTGCCCTGGGAGGACAGCAGCAGTTCGGGCTGAGGTCGGCTGGGCAGTGAGTCCAGCCGGCTTCCGGGCTGTCCACACGCAGAGCTGCAGACCCTCACAGACATCTGGGAACGTGGGTTTTTATCAGATAACAGCCCTGTCTCTGGAAGGAAGGAGACTCGATGTTGTAATGTGCCAGCGCGGCTACTGCCGGAAATTAGGGTAGCATTTATCTAGTGTGGTTCTGGAACAGTCTGAGCCTCTGCTTACGCTCTGCGCTGTTGCCCACGTCCCGCGTTCCAGTTGTTGAGCCGGAGTCTCGTGTGTTCTAGCTTCGTGGTTGCCTTTGGGCTGCTTTTTTGTTTCTCGTTTCAGAAGATCTTTGTGTCCATTACTGACTTGTCAGAAGGAGAATTGATTCAATGGGGATAATGATTTTCTTTTCAAAAATGAAATACAAGTCGACGGTAACTGAATCAGTTTAACTTTTATTACATGTGTGAGTTGTGCACTGCGAATGTAAGGAAATCTTTTTCCTTGAAAGTTAATTACAGGGTTAAAAGCCACTAGAGGAGAGACTGAGTGATTATTGATTTATTCATTCATTTAACAAATACTTTTTTTTTTTTGAGGCAAAGTCTTGCTCTGTCACCTGGGCTAGAGTGCCATGGTGTCAGCCTAGCTCACAGCAACCTCCAACTCCTGGGCTCAAGCGATCCTCCTGCCTCAGCCTCCTGAGCAACTGGGACTACAGGCATGCGCCACCATGCCCGGCTAATTTTCTATTTTTTGTAGAGATGGGGCTTCACTTTTGCTTAGGCTGGTCTTGAACTCCTGAGCTCAAACCATCCTCCCACCTTGGCCTCCTGGAGTGCTGGGCTTACAGGCGTGAGCCATTGTGCCTGGCCTTCCATGACTTTTTTATTCTGATTCCATTAAGTGTTACTCCTGTGACCCTTACCATCATTTTTGCCTTTCACAGAGGGTAAAATGTATGTTTTCAGTTGTGCTTTCTGCACAGTTTCTCTGCGGCTCCCACTGGCGTTGGGAATTCAGGGTGGGCCGCTATGCTGGTGCAGCTTGTCCATTTATTGCCGGCCCACGTGTGGGTCCTGTCTGCCCCGTGCCGGCAGAGGGTGCTAGACGCTCCTGGCTGCACCTCAGGGTTGGGTTCAGCCTCCCTCCGTGCCCGTCCTTCAGGTACCCGAGTCTGTTTGGAATGGGTGGTCCTGGGAGAGGGTGGCCTGTGGGGGCCCGTGCTCCGCAGTGCAGTCCTGGAGCAGTTGGTTCTCAGTCCGTATGCGCCCACTGGCCCACTCTGCGTGGGGCGCACATGGGGAGAACTAAGGGAAGAAGTGGGCAGATCTGCTTCCTCAGTGGGGGCCGACCCTGCAAGCCCCCTCTGCTGTCTATGCAGACGTGTGCGTCACAGGTGCCGTAGGAAGAAGCCTGAGAAATAATTCAGCGCGTGCAGTTGGCACTGGCCCACGGCCAGTGTCACAGATCCCAACCTCTCTCTCCTCGACACCGTTCCTGCGGTCTTTCCTCGTGGACCACTGCGTCCTGCCCACCTCCTGACTTCTAAGCCCGCCAGTGAGGTCTGTGCTGGGTCCCCACCACTGTCCTTTCACTGTGGCCTGGTGTGTTCCAGGAACTGCTGCTGGAGTTTGAATCTGAAACGCAGAAGCGGGAGCACGAATTCCGCCTGCAGGCTGACAGCATGAGCAGCGTGGTCTTATCCCACGAGCTCAAGGTAACTGGGGCTGCTTTGAGGGTTGACTGCCTCTCTTGAGTGGCGAGGCTCTTTCTGTACTGTGGGTCAGACGGATCACACATGGGCATGTGGGCCGGGGTCTTGGCTGCACAGAGCCGGGCCGGGGCCTTGGTGGGATGTGGGGGATGCGTCTGCTGAGGTCACTGTGGGGTCACTGTCTTCAGTCAGGAGTGCTGACGCCTCTGCTCCTGGTCGAGCTGCCTGAGACCTTGAGCACGCGCCCTCCCTTGAGGTGAGTGACCAGCCCGGTACGGCCGAGGCAGCAAGGCTGCTGCAGACTCTGTCCCTGTTGGCGGCCTGAGTTCTCCCGTGAGATCCTTGAAACGGGCCTGTGGGTGCTGCTCACCTGCCCACTGCACAGCAGAGGCCACGCTGGGCTCAGCACCTCTCTGGAGCCGCAGGGTGGCGTGTGGTGCAGCTGCAAGTGGAACATGGGCGTGGTTCTGCATGCCACCTCAGGCACTGCCAGGGTCACTCGCAGGATGCGGGACAAGGACCAGCCTTGGGGGCTACATGTAGGCAGGACAATGGCTGCTTGGGGGTGGGAGGAGAGGGTGATGTCTGGTCTGGCCCTGTTGCCTGACTGCTTGTCCCTGTGGGTGACAGCCTCTGTGGCCGGCACAGGGCCCTCCCCCAGGCTTTCTTGCCTCTCCACAGACAGGCAGGGGAGGCCCCGAGGACCCTGGTGGGCAGTGGGCAGGTATTCAGAGTGGCTGGGCCAGGCTGGGCACCCCCAGGCTCGCCTCCTGGTACAGATCGCAGTCCCCTGCCAGGCCAGGCCAGCCCGAGTCTGACACCCCCCCCCCCCCGGACACAGTGCTGACCCTCTCAGCCGGAGACCAGAGCGGTCTGGGCCTGAGGCTGGGGCTGCCCCACAGGGACCCTCACAAGGCCCCTTTGGGAACTTGCGAGCACCGAGGAGCGGGCTAGCAGGTGGGCACGTGGGTGCCCGGTGCTCCCTGTGGGGTGGGCTCTCCTGTCAGAGGGGGGACATCCCAGGTGCTGGGCCCATTTTCATCTCTACCTGCTGCAAGGGCCTGTGGTGTGCATCACAGTATGCAGTTTATTAATAAAAGCAAGAGCTGAGTCTTTTTTGTTGGCATTACAGGCATGAGCCCCTGAGGCTGACTGCCTTTCGCTCCTGAGCTCAAGGGGTCTTCCTGCTTTGTCCTCCCCAGTAGCTGGGACCACAGGCTTATGGTGCCATACCCGGCTAATCTTTCTTTCTTTTCTTTTCTTTTCTTTTCTTTTCTTTTCTTTTCTTTTCTTTTCTTTTCTTTTCTTTTCTTTCTTTCTTTCTTTCTTTCTTTCTTTCTTTCTTTCTTTCTTTCTTTCCTTTTCTTTCCCTTTCTTTCTTTCTTTCCTTCCTTTCTTTCTTTCTTTCTTTCTTTCTTTCTTTCTCTCTTTCTCTCTTTCTCTCTTTCTCTCTCTCTCTCTCTCTCTCTCTCTTTTTCTTTCTTTTCTTTCCTTTCTTTCTTTCTTTCCTTTCTTTCTTTCTTTCTTTTCTTTCTTTTCTTTCCTTCTTTCCTTCCTTTCCTTCCTTCTTTCCTTCCTTCTTTCCTTCTTTCCTTCTTTTTCTTTCTTTCTTTCCTTTCCTTTCTTTTCTTTCCTTTCCTTTCCTTCCTTCCTTCCTTCCTTCCTTCCTTCCTTCCTTCCTTCCTTCCTTCCTTCCTTTCCTTTCCTTTCCTTTCTTTCTTTCCTTTCTTTCTTTCTTTCTTCTTTCTTTTCTTTCTTTCTTCTTTCTTTTCTTTCTTTCTTTCTTTCTTTCTTTCTTTTTCTTTCTTTCTTTCTTTTTCTTTCTTTCTTTCTTGCTTTCTTTCTTCCTTTCTTTCCTTTCTTTTCTTTCTTTCCTTTCTTTTTTTTTAAAGATGGGGTCTCCCTACATTGTCCAGCCTGGTCTCAAATCCTGGCCTCAAGCTGTCCTCCCATCTTGGCCTCCCAGGTTGCTGGGACTATAGGCGTGAGCCACTGTGCATGGCTCCTGTATGGATATTATCTAATTTGGGTATAGCAGCCATCGTCGACACCAGTGTTTTACAGATAAGGAAGTGGAGGCCCAGAGAGGCTATTTAAAAATTCAGTGGCAGCTGGGATTTGAGTGGGGTCGCTCAGCAGTGAGCCAGGTGCTTACACACGCCCTGCATGCTTGATGTCTTTATTTAAATAATATTAAAATTGTGTGCTAAGAAACGGAGTGGAATTGAATCGGTCTGCTATGGCGAACGGCTGGGCTGCACGTGGGGTCCCTGCTGGGACTGGGGCCTGACTCGGTGGGTGCGGAGCCTCCAGAGGGCCACTCGGTCTCACCTGAGTCTGCGCCACGGGGGCGTGGCGTGCGAGGACATTCTCACCGTCTCACTGTTTCCTGAACTTCAGTTTTATTCTCTCCAATCTTGATAAAATGGCAGTACGTGTGCCAATTCTAATGCTTCAATTCGTTCTAACTATATCCTCATTTTCAATTTTTAAAATTGTTCAAAGGTTAAACTACTGAACAAAGAGCTCGAGGCTCTGCGAGAGGCTGGAGCAAAGGCTGCGGAGTGTCTGCAGAGGGCCGAGGCCGCGAACTCGGAGCTGGAGGGGAAGCTGCAGCACCAAGCCTGGGCGTTCCGGGACCTGGAAGCCGTGAAGGATGCCCAGTGCGTGTGGCCTCCCGTCTCCTGGGCGCGTTTCGCGGCTGCGTCGTGCGGTCTGGGCTGGAGTCTCTTTGAGTTTTGCTTTAGTTTCTTATCTGCTTTTTCCACTAATATTTGTTTCTTTTTAGGATAAAGGACTTAGAAGATAAACTTCACTCTGTGCAGCTAACCAGGGAAAAAGAGGAGGAGACGTTTAAGAGGAAGTGAGTATTTCTGACCCCACAGCACACAGCCTCCCCATGGCCGGGGGTGGGGGGCGAGGCTGGTACCTGCGTCCCCGGGTTCTCACCAGGGGGTCTGGCCTGGACTTAGCCTCGCACCTGTGTTTCTGCTCTGGATTTTCTCAGTGACGTTCAGGCTTTCCAGTGTTTTAAAAGTTAAAACATTTAAAACCTAAGTTAAAAGTTAACTTTTAAAACTTAAAAGTTTTACTTATGTTAACCAGTTTCTTTATTTTTTTATTTATTATTTTGAGACAGAGTCTCTCTCTGTCACCCTGGGTAGAGTGCAGTGGTGTCATCGTAGCTCACTGCAGCCTCACACTCCTGGGCTTGAGTGATCCTCCTGCCTCAGCCTCCCAAGTAGCTGGGACTACAGGCACTCGCCATCCCCAGCTACTTATTTTTTTTTATTTTGTAAAGATGGGCTCTTGATGTTGCCCATGCTGGTCTCGACCTCCTGGCTTCAAGCAATCTTCGCACCTCGACCCCTCAGAGTGCAAGGACAGCGGTGGGGAACCTACGGCCTTGGGGCCACATGTGGCCTTCTGGATCCTTGAGTGTGGCCTTTTGACTGAATCCAAATTTTACACAGCAATTCCTTTTTCTCTTAGCAGCTAGGTTTATAGGTGTGAGCCACTGCGCCTGGCCTGAAATGATTTTCATAATTCAGTGTAGGTCCTGTGATCCTGGCAGAACAGCACTGCCCCACCCCTGCCCCGCGTGCCTGGTGTTGCAGGTGTCGTGGGACACCCAGGGAGTAGATGTCGGGGAGGTCCCAGGGCAGTGGTCCTGACAGAGCCCATGTAGAATCCACCCCCACAAAGCTGGGCTGTAGCGAGGCCTTGGTAGGATGGTGTAGAATGGGTGCCCGAGAGGGTAGAGCCGGCGATGGCTCAGGGACAGGGCGGAGGCTGCAGGGTGGGGCCTGGAAGGAGTGCAGAGGGTGTGGGTGGGGCCGAGAGCCTGAGGGCAGCCTCTGTTTCAGCTGCCACCACAGGGTTCCCTTCCTTTTTCTTCTCTGAAGAAACATTGTAACCATAAATGAAAACATGTAGATGTTTATGAAGATAGTTGTAATGACGTGGGTGATGGGCAGTGACGCAAGGGTGACTGTCTTGCATTTCCTTGTGTTTGTTGTTGCCATGATGTTTGTGCAACATGTGCAGATTGAGAAGCAGAACTGTGAGGACGCTGTCTTTGCTGCTTTGCCCTGGACTCCCCTGCGGTGGGAAACGTTCCAGCCTGCCATGCACACCCCCTGGTGGTGGTGAGAGAGGGTCGTGCCCTCAGATGACATGTACTGTGAGGGTGCATGCCATGTTCTCGCACCCAGATGAGGAAACTGAGGCAGAGTGGGTGCGTGAGGAGCCAGATGGACATAGAGCAGGTGGTGGTGGTGCCAGGACTGCTTGCTTAGCCCCACCATGCAGCCATGAAGAAGTTGGACAAACACTGTTTCTCTTTGTAGGTTTTTAAATCTATATCTAGAATTTTAAAACATCACAAGTTGATAGTTGACGCTTGAACAACTCAGAGACTGGGGGTGCCAGTGCCCTGTGTAGTCAGAAATTCACATATTGGACGGGCGCGGTGGCTCACACCTGTAATCCTAGCACTCTGGGCGACCGAGGTGGGAGGATCACTTGAGCTCGGGAGTTTGAGGTTGCTGTGAGCTAGGCTGCTGCCACGGCACTCTAGCCCAGGTGACAGAACGAGACTCTGTCTCCAAAAAAAAAAATCACATATAACTTTTTTTCTTTTTCTTTTTTTTTGAGACAGAGTCTTACTCTGTCACCCCAGCTAGAGTGCAGTGGCACAATCATAGCTCACTTTAGCCTCAAACTCCTGGGCTCAAGCAATCCTCCTGCCTCAGCCTCCTCCTAGAATGCTAGGATTACAGGTGTGAGCCCACAAATAACTTTTGACTTCCCAGAAACTTAACTACTAATAGCCTACTGTTGACCAGATGCCTTATCAATAATATAAACAGTGGGTTAACACATATTTTGTGTGTTCTGTGTGTTATATACTGTCTTCTTACAATAAAGTAAGCTAGAGAGAAGGAAACGTTATTAAGAAAATCATGAGGAAAAGAAAATGTATTTGCTATTCATTAAGTGGAAGTGGATTAGCATAGAGGTCTTCATCCTCATCGTAGTCCCAGTGAGTGGGCAGAGGAGGAGGAGGGGAGAGGCGGGTCTCACTGTCTAGGGAAGCAGAGGTGGAAGGAGAGGCAGAGAGGCAGGCACACACTGAGTAACTTAATGGAAATACGTCGTAATTTGTCTTTTTTTGCTTTTTTATTTCTCTAAAAATGTTTCTGCGTCGTCCCAATTTTCTTCCAGTGTTTGCTTTAGTTTCAGCGCCCGTATCATGGAAGTGCTCATGTGGTGGAAGAAGTCAGAAGGGGTCTTGCGTAATTGGAACCCTCTGCCAGGCTGTCTGACGTCACTTGTTTGTGGCTCTGCTGCGTCCACATCTCTTCCTTGTCGTCTGGCACTAGCTCTGAAGCATTCATCTCCGCCAGGTCACCCTCTGTGACTTGCCCTGGTGTGGCGTCTGTCAGCTCCTGACTTTCTCCAAGCTCCGTGTCTTGGAGCCCTTTACCCTCTGCCTTTCTCGCCGTGTCCACGGTCTCATCCACCATTTCCTCAGCTGGCTGTGCTGCGCATTCTGTGCAGTCGTGCACAGCGTCCGGGCATTATCCGTGCAGCAGGAATCCATTGTTGCAGGCCCGATGGCTTTCGCGGCTTTTTCTGTAGCAATGGTGGCATCTTCCACGGTGGAGTCCTCCCAGACTGTCAAGACGTTCCTCCCATCGAGTTCTCTTCCACAGCGTTGACTGTCCTTTCCACAGAGACTCTGTGTGATGAGCCTTAAAGGTCCGTAGGACCCCTGGAGATTTGTGTCTGGGGGCAAACAGACCACTTCAATGCCTTCGGTGTTGAAGGTGTGGGGTCTGGGTGGCTGGGCATCATCCAGTGTCAAAAGAACTGCAGAAGTCAGTCCCCTACTGGCAGGCTGTTTCCTCACTCAGACAAAGCGTCGATGGAACCACCCAGAAAGAGGGTTCCCGTTACCCCGGCTGCTGTGCACAGCCACAGACTGGCGGCTGGTGTTCATCTTTCCCTTCAGGGCTCGGGGTTGGCCGCGTTGTAGGTGAGGCAGTCCTGGTCATCCCCCTGGCCACACCGGCACAAAACCATGGTGTGAGCCTGTCCCTTCCTGCCTCCAACCCTGGTGCTTACTTCCTCACTAGTCAATGTCCCGTGCGGCTTTCTTTTTCTAGAATAGGGCACTCCAGTCTGCATTAAAAGCCTATTCAGGCAGGTATCTTTCCTCCTTAATGATTTTCTTTTCTTTTTTTAATTTTTGTAGAGATGGGGTCTCACTGTGTTGGCCTGGCTGGTCTTGAACTCCTGACATCAAGCGATCCTCCCACCTTGGCCTCCCAAAGTGCAGGGATTACAGGTGTGAGCCGCCTCACCTGACTATCCTTAATGATTTTTGTAATGACATCTGGGAACTTGTCTGTTACCTCTTGGTTGTCAGAGCTGCTTCTCCTGTTATCTTGACATTTTTAAGCCAAATCTCTTTCTAAAATCATCAAACAATGCTTTGCTGGCATCAAATCCTCCAGCTTTAGGTCTTTCACCTTCCTTTTGCTTTAAGTTGTCGTTTAGTGACTTCACTTTTTCTTGAGTCATATTAGAGTCTGTAGGTATGCCTTTCTTACAGCAATCTTGCACCCACATAAAAGCTGCATTTTCAATGCAAGATAAAAAGGTATTTTGAAAAAAGTGTAAACTTTTCATGCCTGCTGGTGTAGCTGCAGCGACAGCTTCATGAATTTTCTCTTCTTTTTTCACCATGATCCTTACGCTGGATTCACATATTGTGAAATGGTGGGAAACCACAGCTGTAACCTCAATCCGTGGCACATACCAAGCAGTTCAGCTTGTCCTGTGGCGTCATGTCTTTTCACTGCTTCTTGGGAGCACCTCCCGTGTCACTGGTGGCACTGCTTAGGGCCCCGTGGTGTTATTCAGGGTTTGCAGGACTGCACTAAACACGGTGAAAAATACAGGAGAACTGTGAGACATCACTTTTTTAAAAATCATTTTTATCTTTCATTTTTTTTAGAGACAGGGTCTCACTCTGTTGCCAGGCTGGAGTGCAGTGGCACAGTCACAGCGCACTGTAACATCAAGCTCCTGGGCTCAAGTGATCCTCCTGTCTCAGCCTCCCCAGTAGCTAGGACTATGGGTGCCACCACTGTGCCTGGCTAATTTTTTTTTTTTTTTTTTTTTTGAGGCAGAGTCCTGCTCTGAGTGCCGTGGCATCAGCCTAGCTCACAGCAACCTCAAACCCCTGGGCGCAAGCAATCCTGCTGCCTCAGCCTCCTGAGTAGCTGGGACTGCAGGCATGCGCCACCATGCCCGGCTAATTTTTTCTATATATTTTTAGTTGTCCAGCTAATTTCTTTCTATTTTTTTTAGTAGACATGGGGTCTCGCTCTTGCTCAGGCTGGTCTCAAACTCCTGAGCTCAAACGATCCTCCCGCCTCAGCCTCCCAAGTGCTAGGATTACAGGCATGAGCCACTATGCCCAGCCTGGCTAATTTTTTTTTTTCTTTTTGTAGAGATGAGGTTTCACTATGTTGGCCGGGCTGCTCTTGAACTTCTGGGCTCAAATGATCCTCCCTTCTTGGCCTCCCCCAAGGTGCTGGGATTACGGGCGTGAGCCACTGTGCCTGGCAGGAGATCAGTGTTTACTGTGATGCGCGCTTTGCTGGAAAGATGAACTGGTCCCTCGGAGGTGACGAGTGTCACACCACGACGTGTTGTAAGCGTGTTGCAACACGGGAGCTCACCGCAACAGCAGCGGGAGGGGCTGGGAAGTGACTGCAGTGGTGCTGCATGTGCCACAGTTAATTCTGTGCAGTTACGGTGTATTGCGGCATCTTTGCTTTGTTTACATGTCTCTTGACTGTGGATGGTACCATGTGTGGTCTGTGTTTGTGTGCGTATGTTTTGATAGATTTTAACTTTTAATAATTGTGTGTATTTTATACTAGTAAATGATAATATAGACTAGGAGTATCTGCGTAGATTTTATGTATTCATCGCACCTTTTTCTTAATTTTTTTGATGTTTTTAGGCTATGCAGTTTGTGAATTTTTTCAAATTGTCACAAATCTCCAAAAAATTTTCCATTGTATTTATTAACAAAACTCACATATATATGTACCCTCACAGTTCAAACCTGTGTTGTTCAAGGGTCAGCTATAGTTGAAAGTGAGCGTAATTTCTAGCATTAACAAATAACACTGTTCAATGACTCTTTAAAACATCTCAGATGTGACCTAAATACCATAGCAATTTAATACCCACTGTCACTGATTCCAAACAGTACCTGGCCGGGCATGGTGGGGTTTGGGACCAGCCTGGGTGACATAGCGGCCCCCAGCTCTGCCACAAAACCTCCCTGAACGGGCTTTCCCTAGCAGTCAGAAGTTTGCACTGTTCCTTTGCCTCCTGAACACTGTATTTCCAGTCCACAGCCCCATAGAAGTTTAAATTAATGTATTTTTTATGCTTGAAAAAATTTGAAATCAATCACCTATAACAATATATTTATATAATCTAAAAATAATAAGTTTGCTAGGGTCACAAGACTGTAAACATTCAGAAACTTTTCTAACTAAAGATAACTATGATTACTAGTATATGCTTTATGAAATAGCATCATATGCTGGAAAGTTCAGTAATTATTAAGTAAGATGTAAAAGATCCTTGGGAACAGCCCTCCCGCTGACCCAGGCAGGGCTTCCCTCACGTCCGTTCACGGAGTCTGCCTCTCACACGCGTGGCCAGACAGGAGCGAGTGACGTCCCAGGCAGCACCTCACGTGCGCTGCTCTCCTTGCGACTGACGTGCCAGAGACCACCTGGTGCCCCCCTCAAGGATGTCTCCAGTCTCTGTCGGCGGATGCTGTCGTGAGGTCCTGCACCTCGGGGAAAGCAGGGGCAGGCGCTTGAGGCCAGGGGCTCTAGGCCGGCCTGGGCAGTGTGGCGAGACCCCATCTCTACACAAAATAAGAAATAAAATACAGTGCTTTTACCTGGTTGAGAGCTTTGCGGTTTTCCCTGCAGGTTGAGTTCCAGCACAGGGACGGTGTCCCCAGCTCCCCTCGGTGGCAGGGCCTGTCCGCACTGTGAAGCCAGTAGCCCAGTCAGGCTTGCTCTGCTAGGGTCTCGCTCCAGATAAGCGTACTTGTGTGTGTCTGGACGAATATCATGAAGACACAGAGAGTTGTGGAACACACTTTGCCAAGTGATTTACAAAAGCAGCCCAGGTTGAGGCAATTCAGAGCTAACGTGCTTAGTACACACTTTGTACAGAATCCCAGCACCGGCAGACCTGACTGGCACCAAGATCAAGGCAGGGAGCATCTGCCTGTTCTTGCTTTCAGGGGTTGAATAGGAGTCCGAGTGGTGCTGTTCAAATTCTACTAATGCACCTGCTTTTCCCGTCTTTCTTGTGGGGGCTTGTGAGTTCTGGAGGGCAGGCCAGGCCTGCGTCTGAGAATGGCTCAGTGTGTGTTTGCCTGTGAGGAGGGATGAGCCTGCCCTGCAGAGTTGGGTGGCCCAGCTGAGGACACATGCACAGGAACCACTGTAGCACAAGAAAGGGAGGTAGGTGCCTTGAAAGAGGTTCTGGGGGTCTGGAAGTCTGGGGCCGGGTGACCTGCTAGGGGACCCCTCTCTGTGTTTCAGGCATGAGGAGCTCGACCGACTGGCCAGGGAGAAGGACATGGTGCTGGCGGCAGTGAAGGGAGCCCACGCGGAGCAGCTGCGGGCGCTGGAGGCCAAGGTTCGGGAGCTGCAGGCCCACCGCGAGAGCATGGAGGTGCAGCTCCGCAGGGCCGAATGGAGGCAGGCGGACGCCGGCCAGGAGAAGGACGCCGTCATTGACAGGTGAGCGGGCACCGGCTCCACCCGGGGAGCCGGCAAGGGAATGAGTGTCTGGCGAGCAGGGGGTCTTCTTAGGTTTCTGGTCATTTTCTTAACGATTCTTTTCTTTCTTTTCTTTTTTTGAAATTGTGTAGTTTGTGTGTAGGCCTGCATTTATTTATTTGTGGTAAAATACACATAACATAAAACGTACCATTTTAACCATTTTTTAGTGCACAGGTCAGTGGCATTAAGCACATCCACGTGGTTGTGCAGCCGTCACCACATGCATCTCCAGAACTTTCCATCTTCCCAAACTGAAGCTCTGTCCCCGTGAACCAACAGCCCCATCCCCTTCCCCAGCATCCTACGTTCTACTTCCTGTCTCCATGAATCTGACTCCTCTGGGGCCCTCCTGTGAGTTGGGCTCACACAGGGTTTGTCCTTGGGTGGCTGTGTTATTTCGCCCAGCACCATGCCTGCAGGGTTCAGCCACATTATAACATAGGACAGAATTTCATTCCTTTTTTTTTTTAATTTTTTTATTGTGATAAAATACATATAATATAAAATTTACTATGTTAACCAGTTTTAAGTATACAGTTCAGTGGTTTTAAGTCAGAATTTCTTTCCTTTTTAAGGCTCAATAATATCCCCTTGTCCGGACGGACAGCATTTGTTTATCTGTCCGTGCATTCATTGACGTGTAGGCTGTTCCCGCCCTTTAGATCTCACAGGTAACACTGCTGTGAACATCGCCGTACACATGTCTCTTTGAGGTCCTGCTTTCGGCTTGTGTGTGTCCCCAGAGGGGGGTTGCCGGGTCACAGAGTCCTGCGCTCAGCTGTCTGAGGAGCTGCCCTTCTGCCTTCCAGCAGCTGCCCCGCGTCACGCTCCCACCACCGTGCACGGGAGTGTCCAGTTACTCCATCAACTCGCTTCTTTTTAAACCCAGTTTCCTTTCTGGTGTCTAAGGCAGGCCAGGCCACACAAGCAGCTCTGTTCCACCTGTGCCCGGCGTCTGGTGAGAGACGCTCACAAGTCTGGCCGTCGTGACGGCAGTGGGATGGTCAGCGTTAAACTGCCGCACGGTGGGGATCTGGGGAAGGTGCGTTTACTGAAGACATAAGTCATTGGCTAGTGTCTTCCATGCTTAGCAACCGGCTGTGTCCCTTTCAGAAATATCTGTCCCTGTTTTTTAGAGAATTCCCTGCTAAATCATATTTCTATTTGGGAGGAAATGACTCTTAGAACGGTGAGATACCAGGAGATGAAAGGCTTGTTCAGGATGGTGTCCTTAGAGTTAGCTTGTTGTTTTGTGGTTTGACCAATTACATTGAGCACCAGTGGCTGGGAAGCGAAGGCAGCTGAGCCCAGCGCGTGCGTGAGCGCCCGGCAGCCTTGCTGGCGACGTCCTAGGAGGCCCAAGAGACCCTTGCGTGTCCCAGCTCCGCCGTTACTGCAGCTGAAGTGACGGTGACCCGCTGGTCCTGCCTGCCAGGTCTCAGTCTCCCCTGGAGTCTTAGACTAAATGTCGTTCTTCAGTGTCCTTTAGTTTTCTGTCTATAGATATTAGTATTTCCTGCTCATTGAGGATTGTTAAACATACAGGGTATGATTTTGGTAATAGAAAATAGATTTAGAGACTCAGAAGCTTACTTCTTCCCTCCTTTATGTCTGGGGATTTCAGGTGTCATTCGGACTCCACTGTCCTGAGTGTGAGTTCACATTAAAGGATGACCTTGCAGTTCCTAGTAGCTTCTAGTGTTTTAGCAGTTTTATGCTGGTTGGGAGTTTGAAACTACAGAGAACACCGGTAGGATGTGTGAAGGTAAAAGCGTATGGTTTTTGTGGTGACCAGTGTGTTCCCACTTGGGCTGCTAACACCCTTCTGTGTCCACGGCGAGAGCTCGGCAGCCTCAGGACGACCTCTGGGCCTGGGCTGGGAGGGAGCCAGCCGCGTTCCTGGGTGGCTGTTGGTCTAGAGGTCACGCTGCTGCCACACTTGATAAGTGTGTTCCTTCGACAGCGAACACGGTTGGTAGCGTGGAAGGAGCCCATACGACATGCACGTGTCTGTGTCAGGCCAGATCTCCAGGGACGACTAGAAATGTTGAAGCCTTGGATGGTGCCTCTGTTTCGCCCTCTGAAAAAACGTGTCTGAAGAGGTGGGCACGGTGGCTTTCTTCCCATCCTGTAAGAGACCAGGCTTAAACTACACCCGTGCCAGACTGAACTGACCCTCGTGGCGAGGTGGCCCTGTGGGGCAGCAGGCTCACCGTCTGCTGGGAGCGTCCGTCAGCGCAGGGGCACGGGAAAGGCCTGTCCAACGCGGCAGTGTCTTCACCACCGTGCAAGCTCGTTGGAGCCGTTCAGGCTGTCACCTCGAAACAGGGCCGCCACCCAGCACGTGGGCAGGTAGCATCTGGCTGGGGTCAGTGCCACGGCTGCCCTGGGCAGTGTGTCCAGGTGTCTTCTCTAAATGTTTTTCTTGGGAAATTTATCCCATTTTGGGAAATTCTACCAGTGGCATTTTACTCTTAAGGTTATTTAACGGTTTCTCTAGAACCTTATTTTACTATTCAGTTTGACAAATATGTGTTGAACGTCTCCACGTCTGAGGTGCCATGCTGAGCATGGCAAAGGCATGAAGGTGGGTTGGTCAGAGGTGGCGCTGCCTCCAGACTGGGGGCCCTATGAGGCGTGGCAGGCGCACCGTGGCTCACCTTTCCACCCTGCGTACCTGGCACGTCACCTGGCATGCTGTAGGTGTTTGTCGATGTCTGGCTTGGTAGGGTGCATGACTGGGATGGTCATGGATGGATGGGGGGAGTGGCTGTTTCTTCTTGGGCAGCACCGTCTCCTTAATCTAGCAAGGGAGTTTCAGCGCTGACGTGGCATTTCCTGGGAGGGCAGGGCGTGTGTGTGTGTGTGTGTGTGTGTGTGTGTGTGTGTCCTGGGGGGGGGCCTGTGTGAGACAGAACCTGAGTGAGTGAGAACCGCGTCCCTGTTCACAGTTCCCTTTCTGTTTAGACTTCGTGAAGATGCGTCAGCCCTAAAATCTGCCTGGGATGCCCAGATCGCTCAGGTGTCCGAGGAGATGGTCTCCAAAGAGCTTCAGGTTCAGACGCTGCAGCAGGCAGAGTCCAGGCTCAAGGCACAGCTGGCCGCATGTCAGCAGGACATCGACAGGTAGGTGTCTCTGGGCAGGTGCTGCCGTCGGTGCTAAGGATTCGAAACTGAACAAATCGAGTCCCTGACCTCACGTCCTTTTGGGGGAGAAGGGTTGGACATGTGGCTGTGCAAAGGGCGTGTGTGGAGGTAAGCGGAGCTGGGCACAGGTGCGGGGTTGGGGCCTTTCAGGGGGACGGCGTCCTCCAGTCTGTGCTGGGAGCCATGACAGTGTCCGAGCTTTTGATCCTGTGTGAAGAGCTGCCTCTGTCTTTTGTCTGATTGTTAATGTCTTGGTGTTTTTTCTTACCAGTTGGATGCACATTTAGTTGAGTGAAGGTAATATTCTATTTCCCATGTATATTAAAATCAACTTTATAGGAGAATAATTTAAATATTTAAAGTAAGGTACAGACTGTACACCTGTGTAACCACCGCTCTGGGCGAGACTTTGAGCCTTTCCGTCACCCCACCCTCTCCTGACGCCCTGCAGTCAGGCCCGTCCCAGCCCCCACTGCCCACTCCTGGCACTCAGGTGAGCTTGTCTTTTCCTGAATTTCATCTGAGTGGAATCATACGGCGTTTTCATGTGTGTCTGGCTTCTTTGGCTTAACATGGTAATTTCAGGATTAATGCACGTTACAGGTATGAATAAGTTGTTCCTTGTTATTGTTCAGTAGTATTCTATCTTTTGAAGAGACAACAGTTTACTTCAGATTTTCTGTTTTTCTGTTTTTTCTGTGTCAGTTTTGGTAATTTGTGTCTTTCATTGAGTTTCTCCATTTCATCTGATTGCTTGGGCTTTTTTGGGTTTTTTTGGTTTATTGGTTTTTTTTGAGACAGAGTCTCATTCTGTCGCCCTGGGTAGAGTGCAGTGGCGTCATTGTAGCTCACAGCAACCTCCAACTCCTGGGCTCAAGCGATCCTCCTGCTTCAGCCTCCCAAGTAGCTGGGATCACAGGCACCACCACACCTGGCTAATTTTTCTATTTTTAGTAGAGATGGTGTCTCGCTGTTGCTCAAGCTGGTCTCAAACTCCTGAGCTCAGACGATCCTCCTGCCTCAGCCTCCCAGAGTGCTGGGATGACAGGTGTGAGCCACCGTGTCCAGCCTGTCATCTAATTGCTGACTTTATTGTCATACAATTGTTAAGAGTATTTCTATATTGTCCTATCATGTGTGTAAGGCTGTAGTGATGTCTCTTTCATTCTTGATATTGGTAATTGGTATTTTCTGTCTTTTTTCGTTGTTCAGCCTAGCTAGAGGTTTATCTGATTGATCATTTCAAAGAACCAGCTTTTGGTTTTGTTGATTTTTCTCAATTGTTTTTCTTTTTCCAATTTCGTTGATATCTATTCTTTATTATTTTCTTCTGTTTACTTTGGCTTTGATCTGTTTTTCTTTTGAAGGCTTGTAATGGTGGAAGCTCAGATAATTAATTTTGGACGATTTCTCTTTTCTGCTGTACTCAATTAGTGCTATAAATTTCCTTTGAAGCACAGCTAAGCTGCATCCCACAAATTCTTATATTATTTAGTTAAACTATTTTCTAATTTCCCTTGCGATTTCTCCTTTGGTCCGTGGGTTATCTAGAAATGTATTGCTTAATTTCCCATTATTTTGAGATTTCCAGATACCAGTTTGTTACTGATTTCTATTTCATTCTGTTGTGAACAGAGAACATACTCTGTATAATTTTAATTCCTCTGTACTTGTTTTGTGGTTTTAGAATATGTTTATCTCAATGACTATCTGATATGGACTTGAAAGCAACGTATTAATATATTCTGCTGCTGTTGGGTCCAGGGCCCCATGAGTGTCAGTCAGGCCAAGTGGCTGGTGGTAGTGTTCTTGCCTTCTGTGTCTTCACTTTCTGTCTACTTGTTCTACGAATTATTGAGAGAAAAATGTGGAAATCTCCAACTTTAACTGTAGTTGTCTATCTTTCATTTCTAATAATTTTAACTATATACTAAATATGCCATGAAGGGTTTTTTGTTTATTTCTTTTTTGAGACAGAGTCTTGCTCTGTGGCCCAGGCTGGAGAGCCGTGTTGTCATCATAGCTCACCGCAGCCTCCAACTCCTGGGCTCGAGTGATCCTCCCACCTCAGCCTCCCAAAGTACTGGGACTACAGGCGTGAGCCACCACACCTGGCTTGTGAAGTTCTTTTATTAAGTGCATATACATTTGAGATTGTTATGGCTTCTTGATGAATTGACCCTTTTATTAGTAAGAAATAGCCCCCTTTCTTCCTGGTGATATTCTTTGTCCCGAAGTCTCCTTTGTCTGAAAGGAACAGTGCTGCTCGAGCTGTTTCAGGCTGAGTTTGCACAGCTGGTCTTCCCCGGCTCTGCTGTAACTCGTGCTTTGTCACTAGGGTGCATTTCTTGCAGGTGGCATGTGGTTGAGTCTTCTTATATTTAGTGTAACAATTTCTGCCTGTTCTTCAGAGGATTTAGATAATTTAATGCTATTATTGATGTAAGTTTGGGTATAAATATCCAGCTTGCTCTTTGTCTTCTCTTTTCCTCATCTGCTCTTTGTTTCTTTTTTTACTGCCTTTTAAAAAGTCAGTTGGGGCTGGTTGTGGTGGCTTATGCTTTAATCCCAGCACTCTGGGAGGCCGAGGCAGGAGGATGGCTTGAGGCCAGGAGTTCAAGACCAGCCTGAGCAAGAGTGAGACCCCCTCTCTATCAAAAAAACAGAAAAAATTAGCCAGGTGTGGCATCGCACTTGTAGTCCTAGCTACTCTAAAGGCTGAGGCGGGAGGACACTTCAGCCCAGGAGTTGGAGGCTGCAGTGAGCTACAATGATGCCACTGCACTCTAGCCTGGGCAACAAGACAAGACTCTGTCTTCCAAAAATAAATAAATAATAAATATAAGAAATAAAAAGTCAGTTGAATGTTTTTTAGTATTCCATTTTATTTCTAGTTGTGTCATTATATAAACCTCTCTGCTTTATTTATTTAATGGTTGTTCTGAGATTTATAAGATGCACAGTCTTCCTCCCCCTCCCCTCCCCTCCCCTCTCTTCGAGACAAAGTCTCACTCTGCCACCCAAGCTAGAGTACAGTGGCAGAATCACAGCTCACTGTAACCTTGAACTCCTGAGCTCAAGTAATCTTCCCGCCTCTGCCTCCCCAAAGTGCTGGATCACAGGCATGAGCCACCGCACCCGGCCTAGACCCACAGTCTCTATCTGTAGATGACGTTTACCACTTCATGTGGAGTGTAAAACCCTTCGATTCAACCCTCAATTTATGATCCTATACAAGGTAGGATCCTTCTATTTCTGCTTTTTCTTCTTTTTTACCATTTTCTTATATTTTACGTGTATATGGAGAGTTATTTTTGCTTTGATCAGATGACTATCATTTATAAAAACTTAAAAATGGGAAAAAAAGTTTATAGTTTTTCCAATATTTATTTCTGATTTTCTTCACTTTTAAAAAATCAAATTTGAAGTTTCTGCATGAATCATTTTTCTTCAGCCCTCACACCTCCTTCCGGGTTTCTTGTGGTGCAGGTCTGCAGCTCTTAAGTTATCTCAGCTTCTGTTTGAGACTTTCTCACCGTAATCTTTCTAAGGAGCATTTTCACTAGATGAAAAATTCTAGGTGGAGAGTTCTTTCTTTCTGCATGGTAAAGGTATTTTGTTGCCTTTCTATGAGGGAGCTTTGGCTATTCTTTGTTCCTCTGTACATAATAAGCCTTTTCCCTCTGGTTTTATGTTTTCCTCTTTTGTCACTGGTCTGAGAGATCCGACGGCTACACACCGGGGTGAGGTCCTGAGTGAGCCCTAGCGCGTCCTCCTCCTGGGACTCCAGGTGCGCGAGTGCCGGCCGGTGCGTGTGTGGGTCCCACCAGCTCTGCCCATCACGTTCGGTATTTTTCCTCTTTGTGCTTCCGTCCAAATCATTTCTCTTTCAGTATTTTCCCACTCACTGACCTTTTTCTCTACAGTGTCTCGTCTGCTGTTAAGTCTGGTGGATTTTTCACTTCACACGTTCAGCTCTTAACAGTCTTTTTTTAGTCTTTTTTTATATCATTTATTTCTGTCATTATTTTCATGGTTGCGTTTAAATCTCTGAACATATTTGTGATAACTGTTGTAAAGTACTTTTCTACTAATTTCCTAATTCCAGTGTGTCTCCATGTCTGGGTCTGTCTGTATTCTCATTTTCTGCTGGATAGAGGCCACCTTGTTCCTGCTTCCTTGCACACCTAGAACGTTTTTATCGGTTGTCAGACGTTGTGAATAAATATTACGCTGGTGAGTGTCTGGTTCTCTTGTCTTCCTTTAACAAGTGCTGCCTTTGTTTGGCTGCAGTTAAGCACCTGCCCAGCAGCTTGATCCTTCTAGGACTGGTTTTAAATCTCTGCAGGGCGCGTCTAGAGAAACCAGCCCTGTTACAGGTGTCCCCTGAGCACGCTCCAGCCTGGCCGCCCTGGTGAGCCCGTAGCTCCTGCCGGCGGCTCTGCCCAGCACTGCTCTTTGCTCAGCCTCTGCCGGTCCCCAGTGCGTCCGCAGCGCACTTGTCAGCCGCGGTCCCCGGGGAGCCCCTACAGCTTTCAGGAGCTGCCTCCGCGCCGGTGCTCTGCCTTGTGAAGTCCCCTTCAGCCACCTCAGCTTCCCCAACGCTGACCCACGTCTTCTTCCTCAGCTCACAAGACCGCTGCGCCGGGCTTGGGCTCTCGCCCTCCATCCGCCCCGCAGGATCTAGGTGTTGCTGCAGAGGGAAGGCCGGGCGGCAGTCAGGCTCATCCTGCGAGGTCCCTTCTCTGAGGGACCGCGGTGCTGCCCGCCTGTTGTCTAGGAAGTGAAAGCTGCTTCATGTTTGTCCTGGTTGTTTAAAACGGGAAGACAAGCCTGGTGTCAAAGCCACCAAGTAATGTTTTAAAGATTTATTTATATTTTGTAGTTACGGGGATTAAAACCTGTGTGTGTGATGGTATCAGATCTACTTCTGTCACTACTTACTACCATGGTAGGATTGAGTAGTGCGGTGACATTTGGTAGTGTTTCCAAAAACTTGGCACTTGTCCACAAGGCTGAATAATGAGGACAAGCAGTTTGAGGAGGAAGGAGAGTTTACTTTGCCAGCAAAGGAGGGAAAATGGCAGACCTTTTCATCTTAAAAAAAACCCAAATTTCCCGAACATTCACAGAAATACAGAGCTTTTAAAAGGATGGGTCCTCAGCTTCAGGCAATTACAGTTGATAGTTCTGATCACCCCATCTCTGCTGAAGACAATCTCGTGACCTCCTCTGCCCAGGGTCTCCCTGTACCAGGTCGGGCTGGGCCATCTCCAGTTGCACAAATAAAAGACTCCCCCCCCCAGCCCCTCCCAGCCACCTGCCTGAGGCCAGGATGCCGCTTTAGAGACAAAGTACTTTTGCCATTTTTTCCAGGCCCTTCCCTCTGTTGCAGCAGCACTTTACTCGTGTCAGCCCTCAGTCGGGTGGAAGTTTAAACAATGAGTAACTGGCCCTTCCCCACAGTGGAGAAGCCCTGCTCCAGGGCACCCTCGTGCCATTCCTTTTCAGGAGAGATCGATAGCAGTGAACTTGGAGCCTTGCGTTTCCTAAAACGTCTTTATTTTGCCTTCTGGTGGGAATGGTAATTTAACTGGGTTTAATTACAAGATTACAAACCATAGGTGGGAAACCTTTTCATGTTGTCGGCCTCATTAATTTAGCTGCAATCAAATAAGGCCACATTCAAGAAACTTTATTTATATAGACTTAAAAATGTACATTATTTTGTAAAAATCTAACTACTATATACTTAATAATTTCAAAAAATGAAAACCACTTGTTAATTTTAAAGTTAACTAAACTTCTAATGACTTTGTTGTGTCTGCTTTTTGTTGGAAAGCATTTGAATGTTTGGTTGCAGCCTGGAGGTCGGCAGTTTCAGTTGATCCTCGATGGGCATCAGTCATCTGTGACCTTAAGGGCATCTTGATTTGGGTGAGGTAGGAGAATGTAGATTCGCAGCAACAAGCGGTTGAAAAGCAAGAAAGCATTTTTCGGGCCTGTTGCCAAAGGCGCGTGGGTGTTCTACTGTATTTTCCCACATTTCAATTGGATCTTAGCATCAAACAATGACTCTAAAATGTCATCTACTGAGAGCTCAATCAATTCCATCTGAAGTTCTTTAGGTTCCTTGGTGATATCAACTAGGTGAGGCTGAAATGCTAATGTGAGTGTGATGTCATGATGCTCAAAGTCAGCGAACCTTTCGTTGTACTCTCCAGTTAATAGGTATTAACAGCTGCGTATTCTTCAAATGATTCGCATACATCATCCTGCTCATCAATGAACTTTGCTAACCGGGGAAAATGTTCATCTGAAATTTCCTTTTGAAGAAGTGTTTTGAATAAAGATAACTTTTTTCAAAATGCTTGGCGTTTTTGCCACTTATATATACACTTAGTTTTACCTTGCAAAGAAATATTCTGGTCACTTTGATTTGACATGATATTGTTAGAACCGGTTTCCCTGGGCCCCAGGAACAGAGAGGCAGAGTCACCGAGGCTGCAAAAGGCAAAGGAGTTTACTGGCTAGCTCGAGCTAGGGTCCAAGTCCCAGAGCACCAATGCAGTGGCCCCGCCCTGGGGTAAAAATTAAGCTTTTATACTTTTCAGTAGGTTACATACGCTGGGCACACCATCCCCCCTCCCTCCCTCAGTTCATTTGTTCCTTCAAGACTGGCTGACCGTGTCGGCTCCTGATTGGTCAGTTCCATGGTCGCGTTAACTCCTGATTGGTCGGCTCCAAGTCTCGGGATCCTCCGGTGGTCATCAGCGTCATTTCGGGGAAGGGGAGGGCCCCCTATTCCAGGAAGCCTAGCCTGTCATGGAGTTACCTTTGCTCTTACAATATGACACAGAAATGCTGCATTCTCGTAGAAATCTTCTTTCACTAATTCACAGTGCTGATTCTGTTCTTCATAAAATTTAACTATTTGTTCTCACCAAGATAAAATTTTGACTAACACCTGTCCCTGCAACAGCCAATGCACCTTAGACTATGGCAGATGCATCATTCAGCTTTAGCCCGTAAGGAAACTGATGATGCTACATTTGCATGAATATACTTACAACTTCTTGTAAAGTTGCAATTTTAAAAGGCCACTTGTAACCTTAAGGCCCAGCATATCCACCCCTGTTCCAGACCATTTCCCCTCTGGATTTTAAAACCATTGTGTGTTACTTTGTTATTTCTCTGTAACAAATTATCAGGAACTTAGCGGCTTCTAACAACACCCATGTATCATTTTGGTTTCTTGGCCAGCAGTCTGGGCCGGGCGCTCTCCAGGCAGAGCTAGGGTGTCGCCAGGCCTGCGCTCTCTGAGGTCCCTGGTGGCAAGATCCAGTTCCCGCAGCTGTGGGGCTGAGGTCTCCTCTTCCTTGCTGGCTGCCGGCCGGGGTTGCTCTCAGCACCAAGGCACCCTCAGGTCCAGGGACCCGCTCACAGCAGGGGGTCTCCATCCCAGTCTCATATGGCGCCACGTCACTGTGTCACCACCTGGGATGGGCGGGGCCCACGCTCGGCGGTGGGGGGTGCTCTTGGGGCCGAGACTTCTGTCCCCACATGTGGCCTGTTGCCTTCCAGCCCCAGCCTTGCTGGCGAGAAGGCTAATGCCAGTGCTCTTCTCCTTTCTCTTGCGTTCTCGGAAACCTTTCGGCTTTCCTCCTTGTCCTCGGTAGTCTGCAGTCAGCCCTGGCAGCATCTGTGGGGGTCTTTGAAGCTGTTTGGCACGTGGTGGACTCCTTCAGCCCGAAGACCCAGCTCTGGTTCTGATCTGGCAGGTTTGCCCCTCTCTTTCCTTGACGACGTCGCCCTCCGTTCTGATCTGTCAGACCTGCCGTAAGACAGAATTGAACCTCTCTTCCTCCTGACTTTTCCCCGTTCCTTTGTCCCTTTGCACTACGTTCTGGAAGGATCTCTCGCTTTTTGCTCTTCCGGCTGACCATTTGCTCGTTAGCTCTGTCTGCGCTGCTCTCTCTAGTTGTTTGCTTTTCATAGCTGGAAATCCTCTCAAATTTCTGTGTGTAACAATTTTTCTTATTTTTTTAAAGTTTATTGACTTTATTCCCTCTCTTCTTACATATTCTTCTTTCTGAGTGTGATCACCCTCTTTGATGGTGTCAGGTTGTCTCCAGCATCTGGCGACCTTGACATCTGCTCGCCTCTCTTCCGGGCCATCCCGTGTGTCTGTGCTGGCCCAGCGCGTCCCTGGAGACCAGGAGGGCACGCTGCAGCTCCGCGTCCCCCTCCACGCCCCGCTCTGCAGTGGAGGGGCCTCGGGAGACGGTGACGTTGAGCGGTATGGGTGTGTCCGTAGGTACAAACAGCAGCTGTCACTGGCAGTCGAGAGGGAGCAGAGCCTGGAGCGTAAGCAGGTGCAGCTGGGCCTGGACTGGCAGCGCCGCTGTGACAACGTGGAAAGGGACCAGATCCAAAAGTCAGAGGCTTTGGTTCAGGGTCTGACCTCGGCGAGAGACCAGGTGTGTGTGGCCACGGCGTCACTGGGGCCTTCTCAGTCCTGCTCTGTGGGGGGACTGGGCGCTTACCAAATCCTTCCTTAAATTGAAGACACTAAACCTCACAAAGCAGTTTGACTTATAGCAACAAAAATCACAGTAATAAAAACATGCTGCTGCCCCATCTCCTGCCTTTGCAGAGTTTTGTTGCTCATGTGTTTCTCCAGCTGAGCAGTAGCGTGTTCCTGGCGGTGCCGGGTGACCCCTGCCCGCCCTGTGCCGCCAGCCCTGCGAGGGCAGGCTGGGGTTGGGCAGGAAGAGTTGTGCTGCTGGCTGCAGCGGGGACATCGAGCTCTGAGTGTCACGTGGCCCTGGTTCTCCTGGCATTTCTCGCCTGTGTCTGCTGTCTGCCTGCTAAGCAGGGTGGGAGCCGGTCTCTCTACCGTAAGGCTGGCGCTTCCCCGTAACCCCCAGACACTGAGTCTGAGCGTTTTCCCAGGTGGCCGCTAAGCTGCAGGAGGCAGAGCGGGTGCTGCGGGAGCAGGAGGCGGAGCTGAAGGCTGTGACCTCGGAGCGAGACCAGGCCTTGCAGGTGCTGAGGAGGCATGGGCTCCCCGCGCCGGGGGCACAGGTGAGCGCGCCGCCCCGGCACACCCCTCCTCCCCGAGCCTCCCTGGCAGCAAAAAGCAGCACCACATCCCCCAAACTGGAGCCAAGTCTTCCAGTCCTGTTCCTTTTTAAGTGACTGGTTGCGCTAACAAGGTAAGTCTGAAGCTTTAAAGAGTTAAATTGGATACATAGCAGAATCCTCCTCGCATCTCTCACATTTGAAAGCTCTAAAAATCCTGGATCCAGATGCTTCCAGACGCCAGGCGTGAGTGTGAGATCGTGGTGCGGCACTTGTCTCAGCACGGCCACAGCGGGGCTCTGTGCGCCTACCTGTCAGCACAGCTGCCGATTCTGTTGTTTCATAGTTGAGTGCTTGGCCTGTGCCAGGGTCTGCCCTGAGACCCCGATGTCTGCCATCTCACTTTGTCCTGGCGGTAGGTGCCATGCCCCCGACACACGGGCCGCAGAGGAGCATGCCTGAGCTATCTCGGCTTGTCAGGGCAGAGCCGCGTGCATGGCAGAGGGGGGCCGGTAGGGGTCCAGGGCCCTGGGTGACAGAGCGAGACCTTGTCTCTAAAAGTAAAATAATAATAAATTTAAAATAAAAGTTAAAACATTTTTTAAAAATTAAAAGTTTTAGTTTAACATAATAGTCTTTGAAATCACGCAGACCCAGGGTTTAAACCCAGCTCAGCCCCTGCTGGTCCTGGGCAGGTCCCTGCTGAGCCCCTCGGAGCCTCTTGTCCTGCGGAGGCCGTGGGGCTGGGCAGGGGGGTGCAGCCTTCTCGGCCAGTCCCAGGACAAGGCAAGGTGGGTGGGCCGATGACTGTTCCACTGGGGCCGTCTTTTGTTCTCTTTAGTTCTATCGTAAATACCTTCCCGTGTCATTAAAATTCTTCAAAAACATAATCTAAGTGGTTGCGCCTTTAATCATCTAGCCACACCGTGGTTTACCTAGTTGTCGTCTCCTTCGTGGTCCCCTGGATCGTCCACGGCACTGCTGTGACACCGTGGTGGGCAAGTTCGTGAGGTTCCCTCCTGTCTGCGTGATGACCTCACGTCGCTCAAGCGAGACTGATGACCCCTCCCCGGGAGCCCAGGGTGACTGTGCTGCCGGTGACACGCAGAGTCGGAGTCCCCGGTAGTCCTGGCCGTGGCGTGGGGAGCTGGAGCACGGGCACTGAGCCCCGCGCCGGGCGGGCCTTGGTGTGCAGGGCCTTGGAGGGGAGTGGGCTGGTGCTCTGTGCGGGTCTTGGCTGGGCTGGTGGAGCAGGGACAGAGCGGGGCACAGTGCCCCCTTCTCAGGTATCCCCGCTCCCTGCGCAGCGTCTGAAAACAGGTTTTCATCGGACTTGTCCGATTTTCGGGTTGTTCCCGTCAGAGGGGAAGATTCGTGGCAGTGATCTTCCTGTCAGAGGCAGAAGTCTCTCCCCTCCTGGTTTCCGCTGATGGTGGGAATCTGGGTTGATGGGGGTTGTTTTTTCACCCTGAGTTTGCCGGGGTCACCGCATCGTCCTCCTGCCTTGCTGGCCTCTCAGGAGCCTGGCGCCCTCCCGCGGCTGTGTGCTGACCCCTTGTGCCACTTCCCTGTGTCACCGACTTCCAGCAGCTTGGTGACGATGTGCTCTCTGGGGTGATTTTCTCTGTGTTTGTCTTGCTCATGGCTCGTTGGACTTCTTAGCCCTGTGGGTTTACGGTATTCGTCAAGTTTGCAGCATCTCTGGCCGTCTTGTAAAATGTCTTTTCGGCCCCTCTTGTTTTCTGGGTTCCTGTTTCCCTGTGCGTCACACTGCTTCCTATTGTTCCTCCGGTCTCTAAAGATCTGGGTTTTTTTTTTTTTCCTCTTTTGGTCTCTTCCATCTGTGCTTTATTTTATTTTATTTTTTATTTTTTTATTTTTTTCCTTCTGTGCTTTAATTTGAATACTTTCTGTTACTATGTATTTACATTCACAAGTCTTTTCCTGCGCACTATCTGATCTGCTTGCAGTCCCATCCTATCCAGTGAATTTTTATTGCACTAAAACATACATAACGTATTTGCTGTTTTAACCACTCGTAGGTGTGTGGCTCTGTGGCATTAAGTCCACTCCCGTGGCTGTGCAACTGTCACCACCGTCCACCTCCAGAACTTTCCATCATCCCAAACTGAAACCCTGACCCCATTAAACACTAACTCCCTCCCCCCGGCCCGGCACCTCCCTTCTGCTTTATGATTCCACGGACTGATGACTCTGGGACTTAGACATACGGTGCGCTCCGCCAATCTGAGTGTCACAGTCTTACTTCTGGAGGGTCGGACGGGAGGGTCCTTGTAGCGCCAGAGGACCGGGGAGCAGAGGCTGCCACAGAGGGAAAAGGTGCAGCCTGTCGGACAAGCAAGGGAATTTTGTAGCCAAAACTGTTTTCCTTTTGCTTCTTGGGTTTGTTTTTATTTGACAGATACTCCTAGGGCAGCATGGAGAAGAAATCAGTAAAGATTTTCCGTCTAGTGAGATCCGGCAGCTGCGAGAGCAGAATGCGAGTCTGCGGAACGCTGTTGCCCAAATGAGGAGAGACATGGAGACGCTCAGCGAGCAGATCCCTCCTTCTGCCCCGCGGGGAGGAGACCGGCCGGGCCCAGAGGCTGGAGGAGACCCCGCCACTCCCGGTGAGGGGCAGGGGGGAGCGGGGAGACGGCAGGACACGGCCCCACTGGGCTCAGAGTAGCTTTGTGTTAGGGACGGTCTCGCAAGTTGTGACAACTGCTTTTCCTTCAAGAGGAGGGATCTTAAGTTTCGTATTAAGAAACTTTTGTATTGGCAAAGTGCAAGGAAAAAGGTGAGGGGACTTACTTGACACGCTTAGAGACCAAAGTAGACCAGCCTGAGCAAGAGCGAGACCCCGTCTGTACTGAAAAAAGAAAAAATTCACTGGGTGGAATGGTGGCACCTCTAGTCCCAGCTACTCAGGAGGCTGAGGTAAGAGGATCCTTTGAGCCCTTTGAGGGTTTGCGGCTGCTGTGAGCTAGGGTGACGCCATGGCACTCTAGCCCGGGTGACAGAGAGAGACTCTGCCTCAGAAAAAAAAAAAGAAAGAAAGAAAGAAACTAAAGTAGAGCTGGGTGTGGCCCGAGCTCCTCCAGAGGCTGAGGCGGGAGGATAGCTTGGGCCCAGGAGTTCACAGCCAGCCTGGACAACTAGGAAGACCCCGTCCCACAACAAGAGAAAGAACCCAGAGTCTCAGCCTTGGCCCAGGGCCTGGTGTAGCGCTGTGCTGCCCCGAGTGGTTGGTAGCAGGGGCTGGTGGCCACCAGGCGCTTCCTCCAGGGGACCACCCTTGGGAGAGTGGGGAGGGCAGCCCCACCCGTGCCTTGCTGGTTGTGGGGCACCGGGAGTGGGTGTGGACGGGTGGTCGCCAGGCTGCTGGATGACTCAGCACTGGAAACAGGAGTCATTGCCCTCCGCGCACAGAGGGTGGGGGGTGGAAGCCGGGCTGGGCCCTTCTTGGAGCACACGGCGCCCTGGTGAGTGAGGAGAGGCTTTCAGGCTGGTGCGGGCAGCATGGAAGCCGCCGGGGGTTGGCGCAGGGAGAGGTCGGGTGGTGAGCAGCTCTGCCTTGGTGGTCATGGATGTGAGTCTGTATCTACGTTACGTTCCCTGGTTTTTTTGGCAGATTATGTTCTGGCCTTTGAAGCAGAGGTAGAAAATCTAAAGCATAAGTTTAAAACATTGGAAGAACAACTGAAAGATGTGTTGGACCCTCTGAGGATGTCCTCACCACACAGCAGTGCCCGACCCAGCGTCCACACCTCGGAGGCCACTGGTGAGCGTTCTCGTGTCCCTGTGCCGCATGCACTGTCTCTTTGGGCAGTGACAGGTACTCCCTCCAGAAAGTGCACTGTGAGCAGACGCACAGCTGGCGGACTGTGGCAAACGGTTCCCCGGAGCCCCTGTGCTCCCTGCAGTCTGCCACGGCCTTGACTCCTCCCTCCGGAGGGCGGTTTTCCTGCGGATGGAATTATGTGGAACGCGGGCTTTTGTCTGGCTTCCTTTGACCCACCTTCTGTTTTGCTTGCTAAGCCAGACGGTTCTCCAGGTGTGCACGAGTTTGCACCGGCTAGCAGTGCGCGAGGGGCCTGGTGCTCTGCACCCGCAGTCACGTGGGGTTAGGGCTGAAGCCTGTGGATTTGGGGAGCACAGTTCGGTCCATAGGAATTAGCCGTTCAGTATCCTCTTTTATGACGTGCCACTTCGTGTCATTTGCCTGTTTTGGATTTTTATTGGATTGTCTGCCTTTTTTCTTAGATTTTTAGAGTATTTATTCTGAATGTGAGTCTGTTATTGGTCATATGTGTTGCGAATGTGTCCTCCCGGTTCGTGGCTTGCCTTCTACTCCTTCACTGGTGTCTCCTGGTGAGTGGCAGTTCTTGATTTCAGGACAAACTCGCGGGCCAGTCTGCACCTTTGTGGTTAGCCCAGCACCACAAGGTTCATTCTAGTTTTCTCCTTTTCATTATTCTGATTTCCTTTTCCAACAAGGAGAAACCTGGCTCCCTCATCCCTAAGATAGTCCCCTCTTTGCTGGTGTTGTGGTGTGACCCTTCTGGTGTGACCGAGCCCAGGGCTGCTGCAGGCGCCACCCGCCCTCCCACTGCGCTTTCTCTGTGGTTCAGGCTGGAGCCTCTCTACTGACCTGTTCTCTGAGTTTATCAGCTCTTTCTTTTGTCATTGCCGTTCTGCTGTTGAGCCCATTCAGTGAGATTATTGTTTCCATTGTAAAGAAAAAATGAAAACCTCAGGAGTCCCCAGAATTCATTATGCCAGGGGAGAATTGAGAGCTGAGTCGCAGGAGCACCCTGTCCTCTCCCCAGTGATGCAGGGTCCTCTTTTCAGAAACAAAGGGGCTTAGAAAATGCCTAGACAGGACTGTGCTTTGGTGGACAGGGCATGGCAGGGAGAAGGGAAGCCTGGTGGCCCAGGTGGTCTTGTTCTGGGATGAGCCTCAGGGAAGTGTTTTATTTAGATACTTAGGGACAAACCTGTCCCAGATCAAACAGGCAGAGCCTGGCTGCGTTTGACAGAGATTCTCTGCAGGTGCAAATTTCTCCCCAGCCTCCCCGAAAGACAGCCTTGCAGTGAGCTCCTCTTTGCCCACAGCCATCTCAAAATATGACAAAGAAATGAGTTTTGGGGTAAAACATTTCTTACTCCCGTCAGCCCTAAAAAAACAAAACAAAACAAGACCCTTCAAGATTTGCATCCCCTATAAAATGAGTGTGTGGTCAGTTAGAGCCTGAGGACTGTAGCCTGAATAAACTCCTAAACTTCCGTTACAAGTTTATCTGCAGGATGCAAACCCAGGAGAGATAACATCACTTCTCTGCCCACCCTGAGATCCCTTCTTTGAATGTTCATCTTTTCTCAGGCAGGTTTGCTGAGCTAGAACCCAGCCTCAGCCTCCCTCCTTCGCCCTCCTTCCTGTGCACCCTTGGCCTTCTCACCCTTTCTGTCCCTGCGCGGGGGCTGTGCGTTTCCCAGGCCCGGCCTCAAAGTCTTGGCTTAATAAACCTCAACTGAGTGTCACTCTCTTTTTCTGTCACTTATTATTTAAATTAACACTGTTTCAACTCTAAAATTTCCATTTTGGTTTCTTCATATCTTCCATTTCTTTGCTGAAACTTTCATTTTGCCATTTGTTGTGAGAGTGTATTAAATTGCTTGTTGAAGCGTCTTATGGCGGCTGCTTCCTCGTGTAATTCCAGCATCTGTGTCGTCTTGGCGTTGCCTTTTTCATTCCCGTTGAGATTTCCTGGTTTTCAGTACGAGGAACCGTTTCTGATTGTATCATTCTATCTTTCGTTTTATCAGGCAGTCAGCGTGGCTAGGGTCGCGGTGGCTCGGGGCTGAGCTTCCTTCTTGCTGCTGCCCTGCCCGGCCCCCGCCTCTCCTCTAAGGAGCCACTGAGAGCCCAGTGAACTGCTGGGCAGGATTGGGCTCAGGGATTTGGTTAGGGGCCGCTTCCCAGAGGTTTTGCTCTGTTGCCTCTGGCTGGTTTCACACATGGGCTCCTCCCTCCACCCCTGATGTGCTCTGTATACAGCAGGCTGCAGGCAGGGAGGGTGTGGGGCTTTGGGGGTAGGAGAGGGGCTGTGCTCTGTATACAGCAGGCTGCAGGCAGGGAGGGTGTGGGGCTTTGGGGGTCGGAGAATGGCTGCTTCCAGGGAGGAGGGCAGGTGTGTTCTCCCTTTTCCTGTTCCTTCTGCTTTTCTTGAGCCTTTTATTTTTGTCTGGGCTCCTTGGTGTTCTGGGTGGTGGCAGCTGAGACCCCAGGCCAGGATGCACAGGAAGGAAAACAAGACAGGGAGCTCACTGCCATGTCACCCCTGGAATCCCCAGGCCCAAGCCACTTGGCCCTCTCCTCTCCTTTCGGAATCTGCTGGTGGCTCTCTGTGTCTGGCCAGGGCTTACCGTGGAGAGGGAGGAGTAGGCGCTGCACGTGCTCCGTCTTGTCAACCAGCGTTGCAGTTCTGGGGTAGACGCCAGGTGGGATAGGCTCTTCTGGTTGTATATGGCTAGATTTGGTTTGCTAGTATTTTGTTGAGAATTATTACATTTATGTTCATGACTAAGACCAATAATTTTCCTTTCTCATAATGTTCATATCAGGTTTTAGAGTCAAAATTATTCTGGCCTCATTTGTTGGAAGGTTTTTCCTATTTTTCTGTTTTCTGAAAAAGTTTGTATCCGACTTGTTAGGGTGGGGAATTTGTACATGGGCTGAGAAAGATTTCTCACGCAGTGATTAGGATTTACAGAACGAAATGTTTATTTATTTCTCCAAGAGAGACGGAGAGGGAAGGGAGGGAGTGGCCACAGCAGGGAGGAGGAGGGAGAGGTTAGTGCCGCAGCTGAGGAACGAGCTTGGTGCTTCTACAGGGTGGCAATGGCCTTTCGCTCTGCTGCAGCAGACTGGGAACAGCGGGCAGCTGCAGGTGCTCCTTATTGTTTTCTCTGCGTGGCATCTGGCGTTGCCGAGAGCCGCAGTGGGGAGCTCACAGCCCCACTGTCACTGAGGGCTCTTCGAGGCCAGGAAGCGAAGTGTTAGAGAGAACTAGTTAGACCACAGGTGTTTTAATTAAACAAAACAAAGGGGGTAGTTGTATTGTGAGTTCTTTCTTTTTGTTAGATAGTTTATTTTCCTGTGTTAAATAGGTTATCAGTAAGACCATCCTTCAAGACTCACATTAATTTTCTTAAACAATCGGTAGAAGTCACCTTTCAAACCACCTGGGCCTGGACTCTTTCTAATGGGAAGGCTGTAGATGGTGAATTTGGTTTTTTCATAGTTAGAGAACATCCAGATATTCTCCTTTGTGCATCATTTTTGGTGTTACGTTTTCCTAAGAAATTGTCCATTTCAGCCACTGCAAATTTTGGGCGTACTGTTGCAGATATTGATAATTCCCTCCTGTGTCTGTAGGAGCTAAAGTAGTGACCTCCTTTGCTTCTGTTCTATTTTTTTCTTGCTTAGTTTTAGCAGCAAGACAAAGGATTTATTTATTTTTTTAGCCTTTTCAACGCATCAGTTATTGATTTTTTTGATCGTCTATTACACATTTATTTTCTGTTTCCTCAATGTTTCATATTAACTTTATTTTTTCCTTCTACTTTATTTGGTTTTAATTTGGTCATTTTTTTTGTTGTTTGTTTTGTTTTTAAGAGACAGGTCTCACTCTTGTTCAGGCTTGTCTCGAACTCCTGACCTCAAGCAATCCTCCTGCCTCGGCCTCCCAGAGTGCTGGGACTATAGGCATGAGCCACTGCACCCAGCATTTGTTATAATTTTTTGAGATGAATTTTAGCACATTGATTTTCACCTTTTCTTCTTTTCTAAAACATGCATCTAAATATTTATATTCATAAATATGCTCTATGTTCTAAAATGTGCATATAAATATTCTTGAATGGGGTTGAACGTGGTGGCTCATGCCTGTAATCCGAGCACTTTGAGAGGCCAAGGCAGGAGGATTGCTTGAGGCCAGGAGTTCAAGACCAGCCTGGGCAAGGTAGTAAGACTCCATCTCCACACACACACACAGTCAACCAGACCTGGCGGCAGGTGCTGTAGTCCTGGCTACTTGGGAGGCTGAGGCAGGAGGATCACTTGAACCCAGGAGTTGGAAGCTACACTGAGCTATGATCAAGCCACTACACTCCAAGCTGGGTGACAGTGAAAGCCCATCTCTAAAAAAATGTGTGTGTGTGTGTGTGTGTGTGTGTGTTTTCTTGAATGGACAGCTTTAGGTGCATCAAGTTTGGAAAGTAGCATTATCATTCAATTCAAAATAATTTGTAATGTCCATCGTGATTTCTTCTTTGAACCGTGTGTTACGTGGACATCTTTTTCTTGGTTTTCAAACAAATGGTCCCAAATTTAAGTGGAGAGTCTAGAGCAATTGGTCAGGTACTCCATGGTAAGGTTGGTGTTTTTCCTACAGAGATTCCTTTCCTTGCATAAGGATTGTACTTTATGCACAACACCTCTCTGACCTTCCTGTGGACCCGGGCCTCTCTGCCGCCGTGAGGTCAGCAGCTGGTCCCGCGGGCCTCCACAGGAGAGGGCAGAGATGAGAGCGATGTTCATCTCCCTAGAAAGACCTTCCTTATTTTTTAAGATCTGAGCCTGACAGAAGTCGCTCTTCTCTACAGCAGGATCTGTCCAAGCTGGCCACATGTCCACTGGATTGGCGTTCAGGAAGCTTGGAGACAGAGTGCTTCTCTTGAACTTGCTGGTGACTCGGCTCAGGCAGAAGGTGAGGCCATCCTGCTGACGCTTGAAGTTGTGGGGTCCTCCTACTTGACAGCTGTTCCCACGGGTGGGCACACGTGCGGGCTCTGAGCGGCTGCTGAGTACAACCCTGTGTGACCTCGTATGTCCACTCGACCTCTCTGTGCTTGTTTCCTTCCCAGGAAAGGGCTGTTGTGAGGAGTAGCTCGTTTGTCTCGTGTGTGGTTGCAGAAGGTGCAGAGTAAGTCTGCTAAGAGAAAAGAGGTCTAGGCTGCGGGTGCAGTGCTGGGGGGCAGAACACCCACTCCTTGCTGGGCCTCAGGCTGCTCCGCTGCCACCCGCCCATGGGACAGGCCCTGGGAGTGGCCAGCATGCTGCACGCAGTGTCAGTGACAAGCACACCCGTTGGCACTTCCCCCGTGACGTTAGCAAGTGCCATCCTTTGTGGTCCCCTGGTCCACTGCCTTTCCGGGGGTCAGGTTGTGATCATGCTCGGCTGAAAGGAATCCCAGCACAAAGCCTGTCCTGTTACATATGTGGCTGGAGTCACAACCCAGGTCTGATTGCTCCAAATTCATAATATCTTTTTGGTTTTTACTTTAAAAAATTATGATAACATATGCATAACAAATGTTACCATTTTAACTATTTTTAAGTGCACCATTCAGTGGCATTTAAGTACATTCCCAATGTTGTGTAAACATTACCACTATTTCCAGAACTTTTTTATCCACCCCAAATGGAAACTCTGTATCCATAAAGCAGTAATTGCCCACCTGCCAGCCCCTAGTAACCAGCCCCTAGTAACAAGTGGTTCCATCTTGGTCTCTATAAATTGTCTATTCTAGGTGCCTCATGTGGACAGAATCAGTGCTTATTGGTTTTTTTTTTTTTTTTTTTTTCCAAGACAGAGTCTCAGTCTGTCCCCAGGTAGAGGGCAGTGGCGTGATCACAGCTCACTGCAGCCTCAAGCTCCTGGGCTCAAGGGATCCTCCTGCCTCAGCCTCCCAGAGTGCTGGGATTACAGGCATGAGCCACCACACCTGGCCAAGTACCCCAGCTTTTGTGTCTGGCTTCTTTTGTGTGGTGTAAAGTTCTCAAGGTCTCTCTGTGGATGTGTCAGAGCTCCCTTCCTTGCGATGGCTGAACGATACTCCGCTGTATGAATCCAAACACTGCTTGTGTTTGTTTCACTTTTTGGACAGCGAATAACGCTGCTGCGAACATTCCTGTACATGTGTCTGTGCGGACTTAGGTTTCCAGATTTTGGGGTATATAGCTAGAAGTGGAATGGCTGGGTCACATGATCATTCTGTATTTAACATGTTGAGGAACTACCAGACTGTCTTCCAAAGCAGGTGCACCATTTTACACGCCCACTGGCAGTGTGGAAGGTTCCAGTTTCTCCACATCCTCCCGACATTGGCTGTCCTCTGTCTGTGATTCTAGTCCTCCTGGTGGGGTGAGGTGCCGTCTCGATGTGGTTTGATTTGCATGTTCTTGATGACACGTGATGTTGAACATCTTTTCATGAGCTGCTTGGTCATTTGTACATCTTTGGAGAAATGTCTGTTTAGATCCCTTGCCCTGGGTTATTTGTTGTTTCGTTGTTGAGTTATAAGAGTTTTTTCCTGCATTCCTGGATGCAAGCCCTTATCAGATACTCGATTTGCTGATTTTTCTCCCACTGTCTTGTTATTCTCTTGATGATCGAGTCCTTGGGAGTACAAACATTTCTAATTTTGATCGAATCTGGTTTATGTATTTTTCTTGTTGCCTGTGCTTCTGGGACATTCTGTCCTGTTGCCTTTTATTTCTCAAGAGGCAACCTGAAGAGGGAACTATCACAGGTCCTCTTAAGTCCACAAACACATAGATTGCACCTTCCCTGCAGACGCTGTGCCCTCACTAAAGCGGAGCATCGCTGTGGAGCGGAGACGGCCCCGGGTGCAGGCTGGGCTCCCACACTTGGCCTTGTCTTTTTTTACCTTCCAAGACTTTCAATTTATTTATTTCTTTGTTGTTTGTTTTTGTTTTTGTTTTTGTTTTTGAGACAGAGTCTCGCTTTGTTGCCCGGGCTAGAGTGAGTGCCATGGCATCAGCCTAGCTCACAGCAACCTCAAACTCCTGGGCTTCAGCGATCCTCCTGCCTCTGCTTCCCGAGTAGCTGGGACTACAGGCATGCGCCACCATGCCCGGATAATTTTTTTCTATATATATTTTAGTTGGCCAGATAATTTCTTTCTTTTTTTTTTTTTTTTTCTTAGTAGAGACAGGATCTCGCTCTTGCTGAGGCTGGTCTCGAACTCCTGACCTTGAGTGATCCACCCGCCTCGGCCTCCCAGAGTGCTAGGATTACAGGCATGAGCCACTGCTGTTTTTTTTTTTTTGAGACAGAGTCTTGCTCTGTTGCCCAGGCTAGAATGCCGTGGCGTCAGCCTAGCTCACAGCAACCTCAAACTCCCGGGCTCAAGCAATCCTCCTGCCTCAGCCTCCCGAGTAGCTGGGACTACAGGCATGCGCCACCATGCCTGGCTAAATTTTTTCTTTATATATTTTTACCTGTCCAAATCATTTCTTTCTATTTTTAGTAGAGATGGGGTCTCACTCTTGCTCAGGCTGGTCTCAAACTCCTGAGCTCGAGCGATCCTCCCTTCCCGGCCTCCCAAAGTGCTAGGATTACAGGCATGAGCCACTGCGCCGGGCCTATTTATTTGTTTTTAAATGCCAAATAAATATTGTTTGTATTGATGGTATACAATGTGTTGTTTCTAAATATGTGTACCTTGAGGAATGGCCAATCAGACTAGTCAACATGTTTGTCAGTTCTCATACTTAGCGTTTTTGGTGGCATCTGGTGTCTTGATGGGAAGTGTGTCTTTGTTGCTGCAGTGGGGACGAACTCGACCGCTTTTCCGTGTCTGTTCCTGAGGTTAGAGGACCTGTGACACGCACGAGAGAGGGGAGACTCCAGGTCCTGACGCTTTGGAGCTGCCCTTCCCAGTGCTGCCCAGCGTTGGGATTTCACACACACGTGTGTGTACACGCACCCGACAAATAAGAAACATTTAAATAAAGGTTTATAGTTTTATCTTGGTGTGATATAAATGATGTGGTTATCCTGGGAAAAATGCTCACCTCAAAGTACTTTTTGTTTGTTTTTCACTTTGTTTGTGTATGTGACAAATTCAAACATAGCTCATTCATCAGGAATTCTCTGGAGGAGCCCTGAGAATGAAGTGGGAAAGTGAAAGGTGTGGGGAAGGTGTGTCTTTCCTGTCCGCCTTGCCCCGTCCGCTGCGTCAGGCGTGGGGCGGACACTGGGAGCAGCACCCGAGGGCGAGGCTGGCCCAGGGGCTCTGGAGAGGCTGTGGCGGGGACCCTGGCTGGGAACCCCGTGGCCAACCTGCAGCCACTGGAGCCGGCCCTGCGCCCTGCGGCTTCCCTTTCCAAGCCTTCTGTTCACTTCCGCCTCTTGTCTGCCTTGGGGTCTCCCTCCTGCCTCTTAGGAGCCTCTGCCTCAGCCCTCCCAGCCCCCTTGCACCTGCCTCCCCGGCTCTGCCCCTTTGATTAACAGAAAAGAAGAATCCATAGCTCTGAACCTACAGTTCTCTAGAGGCGTTTGTTTCCACCTGGGCCTGGGGCTCAGGAAGAGGGTTTGAGGCCCTGGGCCTCTGTGCCAGCACCTCCACGCACAGACTCGCCCGCAGCCCGAGGCACAGCACGGGCGGGGCTGCCGGGCAGCTGGCAGGTGGGAGCAGCAGCCAGGAGGGTGAGGAAGCGGGTTTACGGTGACCACGTCCAGCCAGAGGAGACACCAGCTCCTGGCTCATCTCGGGCTTCCTGTCCTTGCCCTGGGCCCTGGCTCCCCTGCCTGCAGCCTCCTTCCTAACGCTGCTCCTGAACGGCCTCCTAGGTGTCGCAGAAGCCCCTGGAGCTGGACACTGTCCAGCGCGAGCTTCCCCGTGAGGTGAGCCAAGTGCACCTGGAGGTTTTGGAGCTTCGGATGCAGGTGGCTGAGCTGGGGGTGCATCTCGGGATGGCCCGGCAGGAAGGAGGGGAGCCCTCAGGCGGGAAGCAGCCGCGAGCCTTGGACTCTGCAGCCCTCAGGAGAGAGGTGGGTTCCCTGCTCCAGAGGCCCAGCAGCTCCTCCTGCCACCGGCCGTCTGGGCTTCTGCCGTGACAGCCGTCCTTGCTGGTGTTCCGCCGGCAGTGCCCTGGGCCGTGGTAGGGGTGGTGCCTGGACCGCCCGCTTCTACGCTTTCTCCTCTTCCTCTGCCTTCTTCCTCCATGAGCTTGCTCTCACTCTGGTCCTCTGCTTCAACTGTTGATGCCATGGGCGGGGTGCAGGTCCACCCGCCAGTTCTCCCTTCAGGTAAAAACATCTGACGTAGGAAACTCACATACCAAAGATGGCTGTTGTGTTTCCTTTAAAACAGGACCATCGATGGCTTGCTAGGGGGGCGCCCCTATGAGCAGGCCCTGCCCTGGCACTGTGTGGAGGGGCCTCGTGGTGCTCATTGCAGCCTTCAGGTCCACCTGGGACTGCTCCGGGCCGAGACTGTCCCCCCACCCCGGCCCCCAGCTCCATGACTGGGGTTGAGCCGAGGTTCTGAGCTGTGGAGCAGGCTCTGGACCCTGGCTCGGCCGTGTGGCGGAGTGGACCAGCAGTCCCCTTTCTTGTCCAAGGCCACGAGAAAAGGTCGGAAGATCAGGCTGCCTGGGCTCCCTCACACGCTCCCTGACACTGTCAGTGGCCTGTGGTGACCTGTGGTTGCTGTTGGTGACCTATTAAAAATCCAGAGGTTGTAGGGACAAGAGGATGTCTGGAAGCTCTAAGATTCCCTGGCAGAAGCAGCACAGAAACTGAAGGCAGCATGTGCATCCCCAAGGCCCAGGACACAGGGGCCGCTGCTGGGGGACTGGGGACGGGCTGGAGAAGGTGTGGCTGTGGCTCTCTCAGGCTCACAGAGAATGAGGAACAGGCCAGATTTGCCTTTGTGTGGGCAAAGTGTGAGGATGCCGGGGAGAAGACGGCCAGGTTGGGGGTGCCGCAGGAGCCTGCAGCCCCACATGGCACACGACCATCGGCACTGGGAGTGCAGAGCTGGCTGGTCAGCGCTGGGCTCCCCGGAGTGCAGTGGCTGCAGGTTGGCTCCTGGCCTCGCCGGCAGCGTGTTGCAGCCCTGCGCCTCCTTCACCTGCCCAGCAGGCAGACTGGCCGCCAGAGTCGTCCAAGACAGGGAGCTCTCGGGCTGCAGTGTCCACGTTCAGAAGAAATGGCAGCCGGGCTCTGGGCTGTCTGTGGGTCTGAGTGACCTGTGACCTCCACAAGGTGAGAGGTCACTCCCTGGGTGGAAGCTGAGTGGCCACTCTGTACCGGACAAGGTCTGAGCTCCTGGAGACAAGAGTGGGGGCAGGGAGACACCACTCCAGAGTGGGATCACCAGCGTAAGGACAAATGCAGCTGTTGTTTTGGGCACATAAGGAAACCCTGGGTGTGCGTGTGCAGCAGCCCCCAGCGGGTTCAGCAGCAGCAGCGGTGCCCAGTGCCCAGACGCCGGCACCTGCATTTCCTGCTCTGCTCACAGGACCCAGCTCCAAGGGGCTCCCCTGGCCACCTCCGGGCCGGCGGCAATGATGGGAAAGATCGTGCTCCATGGGTTGCACGGGGAGGCACGAGTCCTTGCTGGTACAGACAGATGATCAGGGAAGAGGAGTGTCAACTGACAGAGTAAAAGGGTGGTGTGGTTGGACGATCACGGATGAGCACTGAAATTAGACGTGGAAGCTGGATGGGAAACAAGGTGTTCATTCAGCATCTCCCCACAAGTCACTACTTTTTTTTGGTAGAGTCTCACTCTGTTGCCCAGGCTGGAGTGCAGTGGCGTCATCATAGCTCACTGCAGCCTCAAATTCCTGGACTCAAGTGACCCTCCTGCCTCAGCCTCCAGAGTAGCTGGGACTGTAGGTGCCACCATACCTGGCTGAGTTTTAAAGTTTTTATAAAGACAGGGTCTTGCTGTGTTGCCCAGGCTGGTCTTGAACTCCTGGCCTCAAGTGATCCTCCTGCCTTGAGCTCCAAAGTGGTGGGATTACAGGCGTGAGCCACTGTGCCCTGCCCACAAATTACTTCTTAATTACCGAGAGAAATAGTAACTTTTCAGTGGAGCAGCCTGTGGGACCCCACCCTAACCGAACTGTCAGAGCTCACGTCCCCAGGATTGGGACAGACATCACGTGCCTCTGGCTGGGCTGCACCAAGAAGCGCATAGCCTGGGGCTCATGCCAAAACCACAGACCTGCACCTGAGCGGGAGGAAACCTCAGACCCAGGCGGCCCTCCAGTGTGTCACAAAACACAAGTGGAGACGTCCCCCTGCATGTGAGCGCCACGTGGCATCCTGGACAGGAAAGATGAGCTGTGCAGGGACATCTGGACAGGTGGCCGTGGGTCAGGTCCTGTGTCCTGTCCACGCATCCCTGTTACAGGAAGCACAAACCCCAATACTGAGGCATGTAGTGCCTGGCGCCCCCAGCTCACTCTCAGGTGGTTCGAGAGGATTTCATGGAGGGGCTGGTGCCGATGAGGTCTGGGGGACCGTCCTTGCGGCTTCTCTGTCAGAAGCTGGGCCCCTTTGCCCCCGACCCCAGCTGAGGGTGAGGAGTCTGCAATGCTGGAGAACCTCACATGGCTTTTGGGGAACAGGCAGGTGCAGTGTCTCGCTCCCACTTCTCTGGTGCCGTGTGAGCTGCCCAGGGCGCACCAGGCCCAGCCTCGGAGGAATGACTGCAGGCAGCGGTGGGGTGCCCTGCTCCTAGGCAGGCCCAGCCACCTGCCCCTGTCCCAGCACCCAGGGCAGCTGCTCCTGGTCCTGGAAGCCGGCACTCTGCCCCAGGCCTTCCCACCTGCCCGTGCGAGGACAGTGGGGGGACGCGGACGTGTCCCGAGGCCACTGGGGGGCAGTGTTGGCCGTCGATTCGGCGCTGGCTCCCCTGGAGGCATTGCAGCCGCTGTGTGGGCCTCAGACCTCAGCCTCCCGAAGGACGGCTCTTGGTCAGCGGCCCGCAGAATCTGTGTTTTGGGGAAAGACTTCAGAGAGTCATCAAAATGAACTTTTACCAACTAAAATTTTATCAGACACTGAACCCGAGAAAGGTGGAATCCTGATCGTATGTCCCCCGGGTCACTGTGTGTAGAGTCACGGTGCATTTGACTCTACGGCACGAAGGCCCCGGAGCCCCTCGAGCCTGGCAGCGGCCACAGGACAGCAGCGTCGCAGGAAGGGACATCTGCTCTGAAGAGCGAAACGCGTTCTGAGGTCTGCAAAGTCTCTGTATTCAGGATTGTTCTTTTCTCACGTGAAGTAACAGAACAATCCAGTGTGTTCCTGTGGAGGACCCGGTTCCCGCCTGCCCAGGCCTCGCTCTCCGGGCTGTGGTCTGTCTCCCTGGGCCCAGGTGGGGTGCAGAGGCCCTGGCCTCTCCCCAGCCCCATGGCCCAACTCGCGGCCTTTGTCCTGCAAGCCCAGAGGCCGCTCCCAGAGCAGGCGCGTGTCACACACTGGGAAGCACATCAGGATCTGGGGGGCGTGGGCCTACGGGGAGAAGAGACTTGTCTGTGCTGAGTCATCCCCATGACCCCTCCGGGTCCCACACTGATCTGTGGCACATGCCCGGGAGGCACCGTGCACAGTGGCTTCACAGCTCCCAGCTGCCCGAAGAACAGCAGCTCCCCGAGGGCACGGGCGCCTGCCAGCCCTGGAAAGGCACACCAGGAAGTGGGACGGGACAGGGCGTGCTGCTCTGTTCCAGGGACTTGGCAGCTCCCGAGGCCAGGATGGGTCAGCACAGCAGGGCAGACGCAGGAGCAGGTCATCACTGCCAGGCTTGCAGTGCCCTGTTTCTGTCCCAGACACCCCTTTGCGCTGGGACTGCGCTCCAGTGCAGCAGTTGTGGGGACCACGAGCTGCCACGAGACTGAGCAAGGCTGGCATGGCGCCAAGAGGGGCTCAGATTGGACTGTCTTAGGCCCAGGGCCCTGGGGAGACCCAGGTGGCTCCACTACCCGCTCCTCGACAGCCTCCTCCTTCAGCGCCTTTGCCTTTGCTTTCTCCCTGCCCCTCCTTCAGGTCCCTGGGGAGCACAGCCCGCTGTGGGGGGCTGAGGGGCATGCGGCCAGCAGGCGGAGCAAGGAGAGAACCAGAGGGGAGAAGAAGGCAGGGTCCCACCAGCACCTGCGGGCGCCACTAAAGGGTGGGCGGGGTGGCCTCTCTCTGCTCCTCATGTCCCCGGCATCCTCATCCTCTTCCCTTAAAAGACACAGAGGCAGGGGTGGCCGGAGTGTAGGACAGTGGCAGGTGCAGAGGGACACGCTGGTCTTTGGGCTCACGGGAAGAGGAGGTGGGGAGGCCAGGACGAGAGGCCCCCTGTGGTCAGGCCTTGGCCCAGGAGGTTCATGGTAAATGGGATTTATTTATCCTGTTTGTGGAAAGGAAGAAACCCACCAGAGCACAGGGGACAGTGGCCCCTCCTGTCTTTCTCTTAGAAGGACGTCACCCCGTGACGCAGACAGTGGTGCCGGTTCTGGGGGTCAGTGGGGAGGCTCTCTGGGCCGGGCCGTGGCCACCCGCCATCCGCTCCCGCACCCCTATTTACCCACTTCCCTCAAGAGATCTGGCTGGGGCTGGCCTGGGGGCCATCTGCGTGTGGGTCTGTCCACAGGGCGTCGAGGACGCTGTGCCTGTGCAGGCTGAGGGCCAGAGGGAGCCCCTCGTGCACCTGCGGCCAGGGCCACCGCCCCCGCAGACCCCGTCTGTGCACCAGCTCCAGAGGAAACTGAAGGAAGCAGCCAGAAAAATCCTCAGCCTCCACCTGGAGAAGGAGCAGCTCATCGAGATGGGGAACAGACTCCGTGCGGAGCACGTCCACCCTAAAGGTGAGTTCTCGAGAGCAGGAGCATCGGCCTGGGGTGGGGGGCAGGTTCTGGGGTGTGTGCCCCACGGTCGAGGGGAGGAGGCCCAGATCGATCCGCTGGCACCTCTGAGAGCCAGGGGTCGGCAGGAGGGCTGTGGCCCCAGACTCACCAGGAAGCCGCTCGCTGTGGAGCGAAGCCCAGGCAGAAGTCGCAACGTCCGCCTCAGCGACAGGCCTTCTGCGAGCCCGCTGTTCTGGCAGCGTCTGTGAGGACAGCTCCTCCAGGTAGCGAAGCAGCTGGGGTTCTCTGCGGCTCGTGGAGAGCAGCAGAGGCTGCCGTGTCCCCGGGCGGGGCTTCCGCAGAGAAGGCAGCCATGTGTCCTGATAGAGACCAAGGCCGGGACCGTGACACGCACACGCTCAGGCTGGCTCCTGGGAAAGGCGGGTGGCTTGCGCCTGAGGCACGCCTGTTCCCAGCACGCACGGCAGACTGCGCTCAGAAGTGCCCAGCGCCACCACGGAGGGACGGAACTCCAGCCTGAAGATCCATGGGAAATCCACTAAAGTGGCCAGACACGGTGCACATGGCCTTTTGTGGGGAGAGGGTTCTCACACCCTCTCTGGGTGGGCACTGTCCGGTGACATTGGCCAGGCGGCGGCTCTCAGACTGTTTGTGTCTAGTCCCCTTCGATTTTCCTGCAGCGCCAAAGCACATGCCCCATTTCTCACCAGCCTCCCTTGCCTCACACAGCCTCTGCCACGTCTCCTCCTCCAGCCGGACCCCGACTGCCGGGTCTGAGTTGCCATGGTGGCCCCCGGAGTGTGGGTGCTGGGGTTCCACCCCTTGTCCAGTGGCGTGTAGACCACACCCACTCCAGCCCGTGTGCTGACAGCTAAGGGGAGGCCGGGGCCTGGGGACCACGCCATGGGACAGGCATGAGCCAGACCTCACCTGTGACTTAACCCAGGTCCTCCTCAGACCACTGTTCACTTGAGTTGTTTGGGGAGAGAGTTGTCATTGAGGCTTTGTCCTACTAAGAACCTAGCCCTGGAAAGAGGAGTAGCAAACAGTTCTTGGTGGTTGGTATTTCTAGTTGTTAGTGGTAAACAAGGGATGTGGACCTGCCTGCCTCATGCTACCTGCCTCGTCAGGGACCCATGAACGCAGGGGCAGGCCTGGGTGGGCTGGTGCCCCAGTCACAGCTTGGCATCTCTTGGGACCAGCGTTGATGGAAGCCGCTCTTGCCTGTCCCCTTTCTCTGGCCATCTTTCCGCCAGGGTGACAAGGGCCTTGTCAAGTCCATGCCTGAGCTCACGGCCTCCTCCCTTGTCCCTGTCACTTCATGGTTGGCAACTGTAGTGACTTGAGCATTGTGGTTCCGTCTTCCCTCTCTTAATTCCATCCTATTCTATCATCTTGTACACTGGCAACACCCTTCCCTGTCTGAGCCTTGCTGCTCTTTGACCTTGACCTCCATGCCTGGTTCTGCCAATACCACCACAGACTCTGACTGCAGCTGTGCTTCCCACTCTGACCCTTCATTCCAGGGAATTCATCTTTCTCCCTCATTGTGGGTTCTTTAGTCGTACTAGCCTATGGCCAAGTGTTTCAGTGAGTCCTGCATCCACGCGCCCATCCACCTGCCCACCCGTCCATCTAACAACTCACCCACCCATCCACTCATCCTTCCATCCACTCATTCTTCCACCCACTCTTCCTTCCATCCACCTACCTGCCTATCCATCCACCCATCCATCCACTCATCCTTCCACCCACCCATCCTTCCATCCGCCTACCTGCCTATCCATCCACCCATCCATCCACTCTTCCTTCCATCCATCCACTCATCCTTCCATCTAGCTACCTGCCTATCCATCCACTCATCCTTCCACCCACCCATCCATCCATCCATCCACTCATCCTTCCATCCACCCATCCACCCACCTACTCACCCATCCATCCACTTATCCTTCCATCTAGCTACCTGTCTGTCCATCCACCCATCCATCCACTCATCCTTCCATCCACTCATCCACCCACTCACCCATCCATCCATCCACTCATCCTTCCATGTACCTACCTGCCTATCCATCCACCCATCCATCCAGCCTTCCTTCCACTCATCCTTCCATCCATCCATCCACCCATCCATCCACTCATCCTTCCATCCACCTACCTGTCTGTCCATCCACTCATCCTTCCATCCGCCCACCCACCTACCCATCTACTCATCCATCCATTCATCCTTCCATCCAGCAGAGAAGCCCCTGCTGGTACCAGATGCTTCCTGCCTCTGTCAGTGTCTGCCTTTCCAGGCCCAGATCTGGCTGAACCCGCTGTCTCCTCTCACCAGGCCTGCTCCCCGGCTGCCTTACAACCTCAGAGAAAGCCACAAATTCCTAGTGACTAAGTTAGCAGCCCTCTCTGAAGGTTAAAGAGACCTTAGCAATAAAACTCTGCATATCTGGTGCCTTTGTTAAGGGTAGACTTCAAATTATCTTTTCGTTTTTTTCCGTAGTGACATGTCTGTGTGGCTTTTCTGCCTCTTCTTGGACCAATTTTGGCCATTTACATTTGTCTGGAAAGCGTCTGTCGTCTTAGCCTTGAGAACACCACAGAGCACACGGGGCCCCATCGCTCCTGTCCCCTCCCGCGTCCGTGGCTGTCTTTCCTTCATTTTATGAGACTTCTGTTGTTTCGCATTTTGATATTTAAGTCATCTGGAGTTTACTGTAGTGGGCGATGTGGGGTTCAGCTCACTGTCCTTCCCCCACTGCTGTGCACACATCGACTCAGTTCATCTTTAGGGAGAAAAGCTCCCCTCAATAAGACTGAAAGATTTAAGACCACCAGGGCATGGGAAAGTCAATGATCCACAGATGAGACGTCATTACCTTCTGAAACATCTCTAAGGAAAAGGCATCAAAGAAAAAAGAAAACAGATGAGGTAAATGTTTGTGACAAACCTGACAGATGAAAGGAATCAGCACCCGTGACGGGCGGGACAGCGTGTGGGCGCAGGGCCGGAGGCAGGTCCAGCACGAACCGCACAGCCGATGAGGGTATCGCTTGGCCTCCAGGAAATAAGTCTCCGGCTTAAAAGTTTCGCGGTTGGTGTTGTGGGTACAGGGGACACACCGTACGGTGTCGGTAGGAATTGCTGTTGGAAGAGCCTTTTTGGAGGGCAGTTTGGCTGCATTGGTCCAATTTTTAAATGTTTGGACCCTTGGAATCAATGATTCTTCTCCTGGTATTTAAAAGATATTCTGATGGATATAGGAAAGATAAATGTGAAGGATAATCTTGGCAAAATTTTTGCAATAGCAAGAAAATAATTGCGAATGGTCTAATGGGAATGGCGTGTGCTCGAGGCATCGGCGTCCAGCCCTGGCAGTGCTGCCCGGCCCACCCTCGCGGGTGCTGTGGGTGGGTGCAACTGTCGAGCGCCATAAGTACCACGGCAGCGTCACGGAAGCTCCTGGGGCTTTGCTCTCTCGTTCCGTGTTGTCTCCCTGTGGGCCTGGTGCGACCCATGGACCAGCGTGGCCTGCTGACCACACTCCCACGTGACTCCGGCCTGGTCATGTCATCACATGGGAGCACAGCCTGCCCAAGACCACGTTTAGATCACCAAGCAAACACATGAAAGGGCGTGTGCAAGACTGCATACGTGTGCGTGCACACAGCCACGGGGAAGACTGGCAGGCAGCTTGTTGGTTTCTTGGCAGTTTGGGAGGAGAGTGGAGTGAGAAGAGAAGAATGAAGGAGGCTTTTCGGTCTTGCTTCATGTATACCAAGCACACACCATGTGTTTCCTTTCGGGAAGTCTGTTCCCCACTAAAGTGGAGTCCTAAGCTGGGCGCAGTGGCACTTGTCATCCCAACCACTGGGGAGGCCGATCACAGCTCACTGCAGCCTCCAACTCCTGGGCTCAAGCAATCCTCCTACCTCGGCCTCCAGAGTAGCTGGGCTATAGGCCCTGCCACGCCTGGCTAATTTTTTCTATTTTTGGTTGCCTGGCTAATTTTTTTTCAATTCTTTAGTAGAGACGGGGGTCTCACTCTTGCCCAAGCTGGTCTTGAACTCCTGACCTCAAGCAATCCTCCCACCTCAGCCTCCAGAGTAGCTAGGATTACAGGCATGAGCCACTGCACTCAGCCCTCTTTGGTTATTTTTTAAACTAAATGTGCTGGACTTCTGATTTTATTCTTTTTAACAACCTTATTAATATTTTTTCTAAATTTATTTATACTCTTCTGTTTGACCTGGCAAGAGCCATGATTTGTGTTGAAATCTCTACTGCTCTTTTGTTTGTGTTTCTCCTTTAGTCTTCACCGTGGTGCTTTATAAATGTTAATGTTACTTAGAAATGTTCGTGACAGTCATAGCTCACCCTGGTTCATTATGCAGCATCCTTCCTGATGTTTAACAATGTCCAATAATAGTTCTTTAATCGTGTGTTGAAAGATAATTTTCAGAAAGAAGTAAAATATGGCTCTCAAACAGGTATGAAAAATAAGCACGTGTTTGGGGTTTTATTTTTTCATTATTTTTTTACTTCAGAAATTTTATTATTTTTATTTTATTTTTGTTATTTCAGAGTATTACGGGGGTACAAACACTTTGGTTGCATAACTTGCTTTTGCACCACCGGAGTCAGAGCTACAAGCGTGCCCCTTCTCGGACAGCGTGCCTCACTGCACCCCCTTCCCGCCGCCGGGCACCCTGTGAATGCCGCTTCCCATGTGCACATTAGTGTTGATCTGGGGTTTTATTCTGGTCATCAAACAGTGAGGAAACCAGACAGATGTCATAACTAGTTCAAGGGAAAAGTAAAAGAAGCACAAACATATATAGAGCTCAGGAATCGACTGTGAGCTGCAAATGAAGGCAGAGCTGGGTCTTCCAGAGGGGAGCCGACAGGCCGAGTCTGTGTGTCTGTCGCTGGTGGAGTTGGGGAGCAGCTCTGGGGCACACGGCGGCCGGGCCTGCTGACCACAGGGTGTCCGGGAGACAGAGCAGCTTCTACTGACGCACAGTTTTTCCCTACAGTTCCCCTGTGTTTGAGGGAAAATAAATTAGACTTGGTTATCTCCACAGATTGGCCTTCTCAAGTTTGTTTTGCTAAAAGTTTTCTTAAGGAATTTCAGATTGGACTTTTAAAAGCCTCTTAAAAATAATAAATAAATAAATGCCCCTGAGGCCAGGAAACCAAGTCAGGAACCCACCGGATTTCACCTGCCTGTAAATTTGAGCAAATTCGTTTCTTCTCAAGCTCTCCAAAATATCTGAGGTTCCCAGACCTGTCAGGAAGTGACCTTCCTAGCTCACCGGTGAGCCTGCGCCGTGCGGTTTCCCGGGGGGACTTCGGGAGCGTGAACTCCGAACAGGCAGCTGTGGGGTCGGCTGCGCCGTCTGCCCAGTAGGAAAGCCCCAGGCTGAGCCATGGGGGCCCCACTGCAAACTCCTGGCCTGGAAGAAAGTGCTCAGTTCACAGGAAAGCAGCGAGGTAATGGGCACACACACGTGTGAAGCGGTGACCGGGTCCGTGCCTGACGCTGCACACGGTTGCCGTCTAATGGCGCCGGGCGAGGCAGCGTCGGGACTCTGGGGAAGGGAAATCTCCTGCACCGTCCTCCCAGCTCGGCCTCCCAGCGTGCCGGGATCACAGGTGTGAGCCGCTGGCCCAAATTCCATCTTTCATGGGTCCGTTTATCGTCTGGGAAAACCGGCACTTCCGGACCCATCTCGGAAGGTCCACAGGGCAGCGCTAACTTCACGGATCCATGTCACCAGCATCTTCAAGTGGATCGATACACAAGCTCCTCGATTTCCAGTGTGCGAGCTCCGAGCAGTGGCCGATGCATCGGAGCCAATGCGGTTTGTCCGAGGCGCGATTGTTGCTCAATGGAAACTTTTCTCAGTTTCCAACATTCTAAATAGCAATGGTTATAACTTGCCCCCACCACAAAAACTTATTAGGATCCTCAGTAAATTTAGCCACATTGATTTGTTATTCCAGGCAACATTATTTAAACAGTAATTATGTCTTGAGGTATGTCAGATTAAAGGTAAATTTCCAAGATCTTTAGGTTACTTAACATAAATTGAGTTGACGAAAGGATCTTCATTTGATGGCAGGTCATTTCTCAGTGAGAGAGAATGCATTGATTGCAACCATAATTTTTAAGTTTATGTACTTAAACCTTTGATTCTTATTTTTATATACTACAGAGAGGGAATATCTTTGGGTTTATCAACAGATGTGTTCACTTCTGCCACTTGGAAAAGCTGAGGGATGTGTGTGGCGCTGGCGCTTTGTGTTGTGTGCGCGAGCGCTGCTGAAATGCCACGCGTGTACAGCTCATGGGTGTCCATCCCCCCACGTCCTTGTGAACTAGAAGTCATTTTGGTTTTGAAGAGGAACATGCTGTTCTTTTTGAGTATTTGTACTCAGCACAGGAGAAATCAGCAATGATGTAGAACAAACACTCCCTGATCTTGTTTCCAGGGAAACTGCTGCGCCACCTTCTTCCTCCCACTCCTGAAGCCCAGCGCCCAGGCGTGGTGCCCGAGGGGCCCCCAGATCGCAGCCCCTCTGTGGGAGAGCCGCAGCCCCACTTCACAGCGCAGGTACCTCTCCTTCATCTAAGAAGTGTTTTCAGTAATTGTTTACTCGTTGTTTATGTCTTGCATTGTCATTTAAGAAACTTCACAGTACAATAAATACGATGTGAAAAGTCCTCGGCCTCGCACCCAGGGAGGGGCACGTGAAGGGCAAGGACGTGCACGTGCTACATGGGTGGAAATTGAAGTGTTAACTGGTGGGCCGGGCACAGCTCAGCGGCCGTGGTCGTGGGCTCGCCTGGGTGGGGGCTGGAGGGGCTGGTGCCAGGGCCCTGCCTGTGGCCACTGCTCATGGCTCTGTACAAGCCCAGCTGCCCCGGCTTCTTCCTGCTTCTTCCTGTGTTTCCTTTCACGCCTGTCAAGTGATGCCCCTAGTGCTCATTTTTGGCTGCTTTTTCTCAGTCTTCCCTGCAAGGCAGGGTGGAATCAAGCGTTGAGACGCAGGGCGGGCAGATTGGCACCAGCTAAGGGACTGAGGGTGCGGGCCCAGCCCTGGAAGTGCCAAAGAGCTGCCCGGCCCCTGGGAGGAGGCTGCTCTTGCCGACCAGGGGCTCGGTCTTGGCACCTGCTGTCTCCTAGAAGGATATGAGAAGAACCTAGACTGACTTCAGGAAGCCTGTCAGATTTGTCCTGGCCAATGAAAGCAAGCATGTCCCTTCCTTTTGGCCTGTCACCAAATGGAGTGAGTCCCCAATACCAGAAATTTGGGGAAGGCATTTCTTCCTAATCTTGTGGGAAAACTTGTTGGCGTACACCATCCATGACATGTGAACACTTGAATTCCTTTTATTTAAATTTCCACAACAGGACACTAACAATGCTAAGAAAGAATGTTTTTCCAAATACCTGGGAAAGAGCCGACCCCACTCGACACAGAGAGTCAGCAGAAACGGTATTCTGCCAGGCCCTAAGGCAGGAGTGGCTGTGCCCGTTCAGGTACAGCTGGGCGCTGGGGTGGCCAGGCAGTCGGTACTGGGTGAAGCTAGGAACAGGGAACCTGAGCACTCTGGCTTCTTAGGAGACAGCCTTGGTCAGGTGTGGTGGCTCATGCCTGCAATCCCAGCACTCTGGGAGTCCAAGGTGGGAGGATCGTTGAGCTCTCAGGAGTTTGAGACCAGCCTGAGCAAGAGCAAGACTCGTCTCTACTAAGAATAGAAAAAATTAGCTGGACATAGTGGTACCTGTAGGCCCAGCTACTCAGGAGGCTGAGGGAGGAGGATCGCTTGAGCCCAGGAGTTTGAGGTTGCTGTGAGCCAGGCTGACATCACGGCACTCTAGCCCAGTGACAGAGCAAGAAAGACTCTGTCTCAAAAAAAAAAAAAAAGAAGATGGCCTTGCTCTGAGTGTTTGCCACTGACCTATCACTGCAAGCTTCATCTTGAGTGACCCATCAAGGACGATGGGTGGGTGGAAGGGCGCTGGGGGGTCGGGAGGGTGTTGGGGGGCGGAAGGGCTCCAGGACACCTGAAGTGCACATGGCCCTCAATGGCTGTCCTCTCTGTGCGGCTGGAGCGAGCGCTCTTTTGGACACGTGCCCTTGGCTTCATCCCACACTCCATCAAGACTGGACAGCTGTTGCCCCAGGCTTGTTTTGACCTTTATTTTTTATTGTTATTTTTTTTTCATCGAGCTGCTGTAGTTCTATGGTTGTTTCATCCTTTGAATGTCCAGAGGAGCCCTGTGACGCAGGCACTGCCCGTACCCCATGTTCCCAGAGCCCGGACGGCTCCCCTGGGTGCGCTCCCACCCTGCGGGCCTCTCCCAGGGGTCCCGGCAGTATCCCCTCTGCTGTCCCCTCTCAGGCCTGTCTCTGAGCCACGCCCCACCTTCTCACCGGTCAAGGAGGGAGCGACTGAGGAGCCCTGTTTCCCTGGGGTAGAGGGAGGGTGGCTTTCAAGGACGATTATGTCTTTTCTAACGTTTGTAGAAGCAGCATAGAATCCCCATGGCAACCTGCAAATCAGCTCATCAGAAAGAAAACAGGTCCCCAAAGCCACCCCAGGCTCAAGAATTCCCTGAGGAAAACGGCTGCCACACCCAGAGGTCGTCGTCACTTGCCAGCAGCTCCCTCCAGGACACGTGGAAGCTGCTAGACCTGGGGTCCAGCCCTTCTGGCCTCACCTCTCAGGACGACTGGACTCCAGGTAGGAGGTGGTGTGGGCGTGGCACAGTGGCTCCCAGGGCGCAGTGGCTCCCAGAGGCACAGTGGCTCCCAGGGCGCAGTGGCTTCCAGAGGCGCAGTGGCTCCCAGGGCCGCAGTTGACTCCCAGGGCGCAGTGGCTCCCAGGGCCGCAGTTGACTCCCAGGGCGCAGTGGCTCTCAGGGCCGCAGTGGCTCCCAGGGCCGCAGTTGGCTCCCAGGGCGCAGTGGCTCTCAGGGCGCAGTGGCTCCCAGGGGCGCAGTTGGCTCCCAGGGCGCACGCAGTTTACTCCCAGGGCCGCAGTGGCTCCCAGGGCGCAGTGGCTCCCAGGGGCGCAGTTTGCTTCCAGGGCACACGCAGTTTACTCCCAGGGGTACAGTTGGCTCTCAGGGCGCAGTTTGCTCCCAGGGCGCAGTGGCTCCCAGGGCCCCTGCCTTCTACATGTGGAAACCCCTGCGCGCTGGTTTAACAGCACGTCAGTCCCAGGGTCTCCCCACCGCCCACTGGCGCCCGAGCACTTCCTGCACTGGGCAGTGTGGTGGCTCCCGGCACGGCACCCGCAGCCGCGCCTCGTGGTTCTGCTTAGGTGGGATCCGAGTGCCGCGGGGACCGCCCTGTTGCTGCAGAAGAGACGGCAGCTCTGTGGCCTCACTCCGTGAAGACCATGCCCTGTTCCCGCCTTGCCGTCCTTCCCTTGGGCTCTGTCTCCTAAGCCACACGCCCCGAAACACAGTAGTGGTTGTCATGAAGTTTTTGGGGAAAGCTGTTCGGGTGGCCCCCTTTGGGGAACTGCATGAGACCACCCCGTCGCAAGAAGAGCGGAGGGAGGAAAATGCAGCCTGCAGACAGGCAGTGAGGCGTCCGCGTGAGGTGCGAGTGCAGGAGTGAGCCTTGCCCGTCCTGTGCCGGCCGTGCGCAGCCTCCTGGCCCAGGCAGGCAGCACGGTGTCCGGCCTGGAGCGGACCCTCTCTCTGAACACTGTCCCCTCGGGGGCATTCGAGGTCGTCCCCGATCCTCTGCCACCACAGACAAGGCTGTCGTGAACGCCCGGGCACACGCCGCAGTGCAGGGACGGGGACACGGGTGTGAACTCCCAGGCGCTGCTTCGTGAGAAGGTGTCTGCGTTTCTCCTTCTGGTAGCTGTCGTCACAGCGGGGACTGTGCAAGTTCCTACTCACGCCAGCGGCATTTGAGGGTGCTGCTCACCCCAAACCTCTCCTGCGCGCTGTGGCCAGACTTTAACCTTGGCCAGTCTGATGTTTGCGGTTTCAAGTAGCATTTCTGTTAGGAGCTTGTGCATCTTTTCCTACGTTTGTGGCCTTGGTTTTTGATCGTTTCTGGGTTTTGTGACGTACTCAGGCCACTACAAGCTTATTTCCCCATTTCTTCTGATTCAGCTCAGGTTTTGTTTTCTTGTGTTGACCTCCATGGTCCACTTGGAATTCGTCATGGGAGGTGTCACAGTCCAGGAACCAGACTCTTCTTGATGGCTGTGGAGGTGTCCAGAGAGCGGTTAGCGAACAGCCTGTGTTTCCCCACTGGCTTGAAGTCCCAGGTCCCCTGCTGAGCCGCAGGTTCCCCGGGTGCTGGGTTTGCGTCTGGGGGGTTGTGCTTCTCCGCAGACGCTCATCCTGGCTCTCCTGGGGAAGAGGGACAGGTCCCCAGAGCACAAGGAGGAAACACATCTCCCCCGTGCAAAACAGCCTCCGCCCTGCCCCTCACACACGGCGGGTGCCCGGCTGGAGCTGCCGACCAGCCTGATGCAGACACTGCGCCCGGGGCCACGGCGGGTTGTCCTCACTCTCCGCCCTCCTGGTGGCTGGCGGACCTGGGGTCTCCCTTGCGCCGCTTTCTCATCATTTCATTGGTTATTTTCATTTATTTTTCTTTCGGTATAATCTTTAGACTCAGCTTTTCGGAGTCTAGTTGCCCTCGCCCTGCCCCAGACCCTGTCGTTGCTTCCTGGGGACGCGTTAAACTCGCGTTCCGACGGGGGAGGAGCGACGTGACAGGCCGTGTTCTCTGTGTGCTCCGGGGCTGCCATCACCTCTGCGCTGTCTTTGCTTCTGTCTCCGCCTGTCCGAGTTCAGCTGACTGAAGCTGGCTGGCTCCGCGCTCCCAGCACCCGTGTCCCGCCCCATGCTCCTGCCACGCCCACAGGTCCCACTGGGGACTGTCACCAGCACAGCAAAAGCCAGAAGATGGTGTCTTTAATGTGCAGAGAGAAAACAGCTGTCAGCCTAGAATCCCACACCTGGAGGAATGGTCTTTCACTGACGAGGGCAAAAGAGACTTTTCAGACAATAAAAACTGAGGACTTTGCCTCTAGCCATCTCTCACCAGACACGCTGGGGGTCAGCAGACGTTTTTGTAAAGGGCCAAGTAACAAAGTGTTTGCCTGGTGACCACATGGCCCCTTGGCGGCTGCTCTTCTCTGCGTCTGGTGGAGCAGTGGGGCGGCGGGTGAGGCAGCTGGGTACATGGGTGTTGGTTTCTTACTCTTCATGTTGCTTTATTCTTCATCATTTGTTAAACTGTTCTGTGTGCTTGGTGTAGTTTGGGTGTTGTAGGGGGAGGGCAGACTCTCCCCTCTCTGCCATCTGCTGAAAGATGAACTCGCGATTACGTGGATTAGTGAGAGGAAGGTTTATGTACCGTGCGCGTGGGGAGGGTTGGTGGTCGCCACGTCCCGGTGCAGCTCTGTGTTTTACGTTTGCATCCCTGTCTCTCTGTCGGAGGGGAAGATGCGGGTGTGGAAGTGCTGTTTGGGGGACAGATGAGCGCGTTGGGGGCAGACTGGCCTGTGAACGGTTCTCTTTGCTGATTGAATTTTCCGGAGGGACAGGTGTTAACATTGAAATGACTTGGGCCAGGTCTAGCTGCACCCTTGATGCTTTTTCCTGCAATGCGCTGAGATGACAGGGAGAGGACGGGAAGTCCACGGATTTTTGTCAAGGGCCTGTTAATCTCTAAGGGTGTAGTTCAGAATACCAAGGAGTCATACGTGGGGTGAAATCCCCTGGGTCCTTCAGTATATTTTATAATAAGAAGTTTTGAAGCGGGAGGGGTGGTCAACTGCAGGGGATGCTGTGGGGGTCCGGGAAGCTCAGCACAGAGAGGCGACCCCTGCTTTCTGCAAGGGGAAGGTCACTGGAGGTCTTCAGTGTGCTCTCGGTGGAGGGCCAGGATTGTCACCTGAGCTTCCTGGCTGAAGAGTCTTCAGGAGCAGCTGGGATGGACAAACGTAGGAACCTCGGCTCTGAGAAGCAGCAGTTAAGAGAGGCCATACGCGAGGAGGAGGTGGGGCCAGGTGGGGACCCCGGGCAATGGCATGATTCCGGAGGGGAGACAGGCAGTCTCAGGGGAGAAGCCAGGAGCAGGCTGGAGTCACTCTTTGGCACCCTCGGGCAGGACGAGGCGGAGGTGGGCACCGAAGCAAGCAGGTCGCAGGTCGACGGTGCCTGGAGCTGCACTTGCCCAGCCTGCAGGCTGGAGACTCCCAGGTCAGAGACGAAGGCCTCCAGGGTCACACACCGCGGGTGGCAGGGGCGGGGCAGCCCCACACGGGAGCCTGTCCACGGTCCGCAGGAGACACGCCATCATCTGAGGTTGCCACTGTGCAGGCCCTGGGGAGAGAGTCCGGAACAGCCGGCTGTGCCTCCAGCAGGCAGGAACGCAGGGCCCCGCAGGTCTGGTGGTGGAAACAGGTTCTTCCTTTGAGTGTAAGGCACAGCCTCAGGCTCTGAGAGAGGAGGGAAGGAGGAGAGGCGTGGGAGGCTGGCAGAGAGAGGGTTTGGGAAATGGCCAGTGGGCAAGTCGGGAAGCAGACCCCGCAGGGGGTGGCGTGGGCCGCGTGCAGCGTGAGTCCTGTGGAGAGCAGGGCCTCGGCCTCGGCTGAAGCTAGAGCAGGTAGCTGGTGGCCGCATGTGACAGCAGAGGTCAGCCTGAGGTGTGGGGCGTGGCTGCAGGAATGGCTCCGAGGGCTGCCATGGAGCAGCCCTGAGTGCAGCTGCCCTACGGCTGGGAGTAGAGTCGCGAGGGCGGGTGCCGTGAGCCAGTGGAGGTGCTTTGGCTGCGTGTCCCAGACAGCCTGCACTGGTGACGGGAAGCAGAGCTCCCAGCCTTGCCTCGCCGCAGCACCACGGACCGTGACATGTTCACCGGCACAAGGAGCCCACCGAGGAGATCAATGTCTTGAGCACCCAGAACGTTCCTGCACGTGGTCTGCCCAACACCGTGGGGGGTCACGCTAGGGAGCAGGGCACATCAGCTGGCACGAGCTGAGGGGCTGGTGGCCCCTGCGCCTCTGCCCTCCTGGTGGCTCCAAGAGGCTGCAGCAGCTCCCAGCATCGCGGCAGAAAGTGGAAGGTGTGTTCTCTCCTCGAACTGCTGCTGCTTTTAATCGAAGAAGGAGGTGCCTCCCCAGAGCCCCCAGCAGACCTGCTCTTCCTTTTCGGGGGCCCGGCGAGTTACCGGGCAACCATCTTAGACTCTGCACCCCAGGATTGAGGTCAACCTGAGAGTCTGCTGCCTGGAGCTGACCGACTTGGGGTCTCCTGGCAGGAAAGCCGGGAGGGGCCGAGGCCGTCTCAGGGTCCATGCGGAAGCCGGGCTGCAGGGCCCACCCTGCAGGGCAGAGGGGCGCTGGTTCGGCATAGGCACATGGTGCTTGGTTCACCTTACAAAAGATTTAGTTTAGAGGAAAAGATTGAAGTTACTAATGTAGTTGCTTAACTATCTATGAAGTTTCTTTGTGCTCTCCTTGGGTCCTGAATATTTGAGCGTGAATAATTACCTATGTGATGTTCTTGCTTTGTGTGAGAATACTTTTTTTTAAAAAACCGGGAAAACAGGCCAGGTGCAGTGGCTCACACCTGTCATCCCAGCACTCTGGGAGGCTGAGGCGGGAGGATCGCTTGAGCCCAGGAGTTTGAGACCAGCCTGAGCAAGAGCGAGACCCCATCTCTACTAAAAATAGAAAAATTAGGGCCGGGCATGGTGGCTCACACCTGTCATCCTAGCACTCTGGGAGGCCGAGGCAGGCGGATCGCTCGAGGTCAGGAGTTTGAGACCAGCCTGAGCAAGAGCGAGACCCCGTCTCTACTAAAAATAGAAACAAATTATCTGGCCGACTAAAATATATATAGAAAAAATTAGCCAGGCATGGTAGCGCATGCCTGTAGTCCCAGCTACCCAGGAGGCTGAGGAAGTAGGATCGCTTAAGCCCAGGAGTGTGAGGTTGCTATGAGCTAGGCTGACGTCACAGCACTCATTCTAGCCTGGGCAACAGAGCGAGACTCTGTCTCAAAAAAAAAAAAGAAAAATTAGCTGGCTGTGGTCCCAGCTACTCAGGAGGCCGAGGCGGGAGGATCGCTTGGGCCCAGGAGTGTGAGGCTGCAGTGAGCTGTGATGACGCCACAGCACTCTAACCGGGGTGACAGAGCGAGACTCTGCCTCAAAAAAAAAAAAATTAAAAGCTGGAAAACAGAATTGTGAGCAAGGTGAGAACACAAGAGGATGAGCTCTCTGGTTAGGTTGGCGTCCTGGGTGAAGCACAGCGCGGGGGATCCCTCCCCAGACAAGCAGTCTGTGAGCTCCGTTCTAGAAACTGAGAGAAGTTTCCTCCGCTTTTCCTTTTTTACGTATTTAGTGCGTCGTCAGCGACAGAGCGTGAATACTACACAGTCATGAACAGAGTTAAACATAATGAAATGACACCGAGACAGTTAAAACTGAGTGGCATCCACGTTGGTGACCTGAAGAGCCGTCGTGGAGCGTGGGGTCCCCTGGAGACGCAGGCAGCTGAGCTGCAGCCCTTCCTCCTCCTGGTTTTGAGGTGGGACCAGGGGCCCCCTCCGCCCTGCCCTGTCCACACCAGGTCCTTTGCCAACCTGGGCAAGCCCCACAGTAACCCTGTCCCAGGGGAGGCCTGGACAGCTGCCCGGGGTGGGCATTGCCCCAGCACCCCACATGCAGCTCCTGGTGGTCCAACTCTGAGCCAGGCCTCTTGTCTCGTTGCGTTTTTGTGGCAGCCTCAGACGGGTCTCCTGCACAGCATGGTGGGGCCGAGCCTCCAACCCTGTCAACCTCCCGTCTTCCCCCAGCCCCCACTGGGCTCTACCTGTCCCCACCTGTCCCCACCCCCACGCTTGCCACCTTCCGGCCTAATCTCCCACCCCGCTTCCTCCCTCCTTGCACTAGCCCCCAGGCCAGGCTGTTTTTCCTATTTATCTTGATTTTGTGTGCTTCAAGAATGTCCCTGAGGGAGGGGCACAGTCCTTGATCACTGTCCCTCCACCTGCTCACCCACTGAGCACAGGGAGATAACCGAGAAGAATGGGGTGTGGGTGGGGCCGGGGATCTAAGAGTGCGATTGATTAGAGAATCGCATTGTTCGGTTGTGCTGTCCCTGCTCACCCTCAGGACAGACCGAGCTCTGCCTTCCTACTGCTCACTTGACCGGTCTTGTAAAAAAATCAAAAATATTGAAAGTTGAAAAATAGACACTTCCTGGATAGAAGTATTAATATAAAGGCAGCTGTTTTCTCAAGTTGAAGTAACCTTCAGTGTAATGCTAATCAAAATATAGGATTTCTGGCCGGGCGCGGTGGCTCACGCCTGTAATCCTAGCACTCTGGGAGGCCGAAGTGGGTGGATCGCTCAAGGTCAGGAGTTCGAGACCAGCCTGAGCAAGAGCGAGACCCCGTCTCTACTAAAAAAATAGAAAGAAATTATCTGGCCAACTAAAATATATATAGAAAAAATTAGCCGGGCATGGTGGCGCATGCCTGTAGTCCCAGCTACCCAGGAGGCTGAGGCAGGAGGATCGCTTAAGCCCAGGAGTTTGAGGTTGCTGTGAGCTAGGCTGACGCCACGGCACTCACTCTAGCCCGGGCAACAAAGCGAGACTCTGTCTCAAAAAAAAAAAAAAATACAGGATTTCTCTTGGCCCCAAATAAGTGGAGTTTCAAGTTCTAGAGCAATAAAAGTGCAGGGAGAGATAATTAGCAGGACCCAGCTTCCTGCTGTTAGTGTCAGCTCTGAATGTGGGGTGCAACAGAGGAGGATGGGGCTTCTCGGAGCCACTTGGCACAGGGCAGGCGGGCGCACAGCTGTCACTGCCTCCGTAGGACCACAGGCTGTGACGCGCTCCAGGAAGTGGGATTGCGCATTTACAGATGACTAGAAGAGGGTCAGCCTTGGGTGTGGGTAAAGAAATCACAAATTTCTAATTGTTTTACATCAAAAATAATCCCATGGGAAAGATACTCAGCAGCACAACAAAAGCCACTCACAGCGGATAACTGCGGCAGGTCACCCTGACGCCCCTACGGACGCGGCCCCTCAGCAAGGCCTCCAGGGGAGTGGAGGCAGACTCGGCCTCGCCGCAGACAGCGTCTGTCCTGGGGCGGGGGGGCTGCAGCCCCTCTGGTTCCCAGCGAGGCCTCCCTGGAGAAGTGAGTGCCCTGCCCCCCCTTCCTGCCTCCACACCCCCCGGCCTGCGTGTGCTCTCGGAGTGCAGGGTGTGTGTTTAGACGTGTGTGCGTCTTTTCTTTTCAACGGCTCATCGCTGTGGGCAGCTTGGTTTTTCATTTACAGGTGCAGTGTTTTTCTGCATCACCACAGAGCTAACAGAGCTTTCCGGTAGTTCAGTGAGCCACTGAGGCTCACCTGTCGTTTCTGTGTCTCCCACCTGCGTGGACCACGTGGCATGTGGCTCCCGAGTGCCGCAGTGCTGAGCGCGCCTGTGGGAGTCTCTGGCTGGCACAGTGCCTGGCAGGGAACAGCTGGGGCAAAGGTGCGGGTTACGTTGTTACCACATTGCCCTCCAACCCTTGGCCCCGCGCCTGCCCCTGGCTGCGGGTGTACCGGGCGTAACGCACCTTTCCTCACTCCAACACTGCTGGATTTTATCAGTCCTTTTCTTTTTTTTTTTTTTTTTTTTTTGCCAATCTGATAAGTGAAAACTTGAACGTCCTTATTGGTTTTACTTTGCAATTTTTAAACCCGCATCAGCCATTTCACGTGTCTGTGTTAAGGTTTTGCACCCTTTTCAGAGGCAACTGGGAAAGCTATTCTGATAACAGAAAAATGGGTGTTCGTTGTGATTTCTAAAAGTCAGCAATGCAGAGGGCAGACGGGAGTGTTCTAGGAAGGGCCTTCCTGTGGGGCCGCAGCAGCAGCAGAGCAAGGCTGTGTGCCGCGTCCACAGGCACACGCGGTGTGAGGGAGCAAGGCCAAGGCCAGCACTGGACAGTTTCCCGGTGCCCACCTGTGCTGAGGTTTGGAAGCTGAAGCCACAAAGCTACTGTGAGGGGCCCAGGGCACTGCGTGAGCACCCAGGGTCACAGAGCCCACAGCCGTGGGTCCCAGGTCCCAGCCTGGAGTTCCAGAAGGGACAGGCCGGCCCAGTGGGCAGGAAGGCTAAGGTCGACCTTGGGTTGAAGCGGACAGTGGCGGGACCCCAATGAAGGCAGCTACCAAGGTGGGGGGGAGGCGCCCCAGGCCCAGCTGCGCTGCTGGCTCTGAGCAGGCCAGAGAGACCCCTCATTCCCCACCCCCATACTGAAGGTGAAGGTTCAGGGATAAAAAGGTGTATAACTTTAGAAGGTGCCCAATGTTAGTGCTGGCTCCTTTTTCTTTAAAATTTTATTCTTTTGAAAATCACATTAGTTTTGTCCACAAATTTTGAAATTTTTCTTTTAAAAACCGGTTGCACAAAATGTTCAGATATGGTATGCATGATCCTTGTGAACTGGCTGCTAACCCAAAGTGATCTTTTAAGACACTCCTTATGTAATGAGAACATTTCTGTGCAGATCTGTGCATTGAGGACACCGTGTTGCCAGGCTTTTCTTATCTAAAGATCCAGAGCGAAAATAAGAACAAAACAACCACTTCTTGTTGGACAGCCTCGATATTTGTGGCGTCTGCTCGCCCGTGCTCACCCGGTGCCTGCACAGCCTCACCTGCTGGGGACCCAGCAGCTCTCAGAGGTCAGAGGTCCAGGCTCTGTGCTCAGATGAAGACCAAGGCCAAGGTCATACGGCCCAGCTTGTGCAGTCAGGCCATGAATGAAACCCTCTGACTGCAGAGAAGGGCCCGACGCCCAGGCTGATGGGCCAACTAACCCGGGGTGCCCGGCAGGCTGGCCGTGTCTGCTCAGGGTGTGGGCGACTCCACCGTGGTTTGCTCCATGGCAGTGCAGGGAGGCTCCCACAAGCTCGTCCCATTTTTCAAGAGAAGCTGGAAATCGTGTTTTTTATATAAAATATTTCATTTAAAAAATATTGGCAACTAATCAAACCAAAACAAGGTGTGGGCCAAATCGCAGCTCCCTTTGCAAGCTGCATGCTCCTGAGGGCCAGGCCAGCCTTGCCCAGTGACGTGCGGCCCTCCAGCTAAGAACTGCATTTACAGCTTTAAAGGTTTGGCAGCGCCTGGTGGAAATGGGTGCAAGGTGAAAATGAGTCTCTTTCTTCTCAAGAGTCATACACGCAAGAAGCCAAAGCAGGTGCATATACACATAATTAAGATACGAAGCAAATGTGCCAAGTGCCACCTGGTCTCTTCCACATGTTTACTGAGACACCCGCAGGTGTCAGCCTCTGCGTTCGGCAGCTGGGGAGGTCCCACCTCCTCATCCGTCCCTTCCTGTGTCTTGTGTTTTTGAGCTGAGACTATTCTGGGCCTTTCTTGAAGGGAGACCCGGACTCAGAGCAGCCTTTCAGACATTCCTCTGAAGTCAGCTTGTGGGCAGCCACACCCGGGGGCCCCTGCACAACGAGGGTGTGAAGACAGACCCTTGGCATCACCTTGTCCACGCGCCTTCCAAACTGGGAGTCCCTGGTAGCGCCGTCTGGCCTCTGATGCTCAGGGGAGCAGGTTGGCACCTCCCAGCTGTGGGTGGCAAGGAGTCGGCTGTGACACACACTTGTGATAAGAAAGAAAAGGCAAAAACAGCACAGGAGGGGTGACCTCAAAGAACGGTGTGTGATCCCTCTGTAAACTCTCCAGACCTTGCAGTCTCCCCGCTGAGCTCACACTGGAGTACTAACAAACGAGAGCCCTCAGTCCCAGCTAAGCTGCACTAGAAGGTGAGATGCACGGCCTGTGGGAGCTTCCAGAGCCCACCCCACCGGGAGGGAGAGGCCACAAGGGTTCCTAACCCCAGAGGCCAGCACAGGAAGGAGTTCACTGGCTGGGCTCCAGGGACAAAGCCCGGGAATGAGGAGAAGCCGCCTGTCCTGGATGAGGACTCACACTGCTCTCAGGGCCTGCAGCCCTCCACTGTGATCCCAGGAGGAAAAGGGCCTCCTGCTCTCTTGTTCCCCAGTGTCCCCCTCTGTCCTCCCGGCTGCGTCCCTGCTGCTCTCGGGGCGGACTGGAAAAGAGAGAGCCAGGTCCCACTGGTGGAGTTTTTATGACATTGGTGTGCACAAGCTCCATGGCATCTTCCTGTCGTTGCAGCGGAAGAAACCTGAGAACTGGTTCTGGTCGAAGCAGGGGGCACTGCAGTGTGCAGAGCCGGGTGAACAGCCCAGCTTCCTGCCGCCACCGATTGTCACGGCCCGAGACTTCGGAAGAAGGAGGAGAAGAGCACCCTGTAACGTTTCTGAGAAATAGCTGGTGAAGTGGACCTTTGTTAGCTCTTTTCTTGAAATTGTAATGACGAAATAATTGCTGCCACTTAGGAAAGTCGCTTGTGTTGAAATGACTTTTAAAACAAAGTAAATACATTAGGAAATAACCATATTGCCTTACTTTTTAATGGTATTTATTCTAGGGCCACGGAATGGCCACACACTTCTGCTTGTAGCCAGGCTGTAGTTACAAAGACCAGAATTTAATATTCCGCCATAGACAACTGGAAAGTGGGCAAACTTTGTGAAACAGCTGTTCTCAGACAACAGGTAGCACCAGCCTGGAATCCTTGAGGGAAGGAGGACAGGTGAGGTGAGCCCCAGGATCACACGGCCTTCTGCCCGAAGGCCGCTTCTGGGCTGCAGGTAGAGGGAGGGCACGGCGGCCAAGCAGAGCCCGGCAGCCTCGCCAAGTCGCTTAGGCAGCAGGTGGAGTCTGAGGAGGCAGGAGAGGCCGAAGCTTTCATGGCAGAGTCCAGAGAGGAGAAAACTATGAAGGAAAGAGCTCCAGACATGTGCACAGAGGTTCTCTTGAATCTTTGCTGATGACCAGCCCACACATGGGCAGAACAGAACTCCACAGAGCCAAGCCAGGGAGAGAATGCACCTTGTCAGAGGGACAGTTTCCAGAGCTCTCACAGGGCAGTGAGAGTGATGCCTCCCTAGTGGCCACCGGGGCAGTCAGTGGAGACTCCAGAGAAGCCACCCCAGGAATAGGGCCGGTGGCTCATCTAGACCTACCTAGAAAAGCTTGAACATGGCCTTGAGCAAGCAAGTAGCCCAACTGCCTGCCAAGACAGAGCCCAGCACTCCTGAACAAAGCATTCAAAATGTCTAGCATCCCATCAAAAATTACAAGACATGTGAGAAGGCCGCAAAACATGGCCTGCGATGAAGGGGGAAGTGAGCCAATAGAGACGCAGAAATGAGAGACGTGGCGGCAACCAGCACACAGACAGCAGCCGACCGTCTGCGCGAGCACCTGATGGGGAGAGTCACTGACAATGTGAAAAAAGAACTAAGTGAAACTTCCAGAGATGAAAAATACAATGTCTGATAAGGAGAACTCCTTGGATGGATTAAAAACAGAACAGAGACGGCAGGAGGAGGAGCAGGGACTTGTCACTGCAGTGAGAGAAGGAGGGATGGTGGGGAGGAGGGAGCAGAAAGCACATTCAGACGGGGGATGTGCTGTGTGTTCAGATGGGGGTGGGGCAAGAAATAACAGCCAAATTTAGGGGCCCCTAAATCTGATGAAAATCCGAGAAGCTTCACTACCCTACAGCCAGCAGCAGGTGAACACACAGGGGCAGCCAGAGAACACCATGAGCAAGTTCCTGAAAACCGGTGGTAAAGAAAAATCTCCACAGCAGTCAAAGAAGAAATAAAAGACACATTACACACAGAGGAGTGAAGATAAAAATTGTGACAGAAAATGAACCTCAACCCTAATCTTATGCCAAAAACAAAATCTAATTCAAAATCTATCATAAGCCTAAACTAAAACTATAAAGCTTCTAGAAGAAAACACAGGAAGAATCTTTGTGACTTTGGAGTAGGCAGAGATTTCTCAGGTTATAAAAAGTTTGAACCATAAAAGGAAAAAATTGATGGGTTGGACATCATCACAATGTAAACATTTTACTCTTCAAATGACATTGCTAAGAAGGTGAAAAGATAAACCACTGCCGGAGAAGGTATTTGAACACAAATTAAGGACTTGTATTTAGAATATATAAAGAACTTTACAACTCAGTAATAAGGAACAAATAAACTCAATACAAGTGAAAATATTTGGTTAGACACTCCACAGAAAAGACAAACAAATAGCCAATAAAGATGCTCAACAGTATTAGCCATTGGGGAAATGCAAATTTAAATCACAATGAGATGCCACAACATGTTCACTCAAGTGATAGAAATTTTGGCCGGTCCGATGGTAGTGTGTTATCAGAACTTACTAACGTTGGTGTCACTAAAGTTGGTGTACTGTCCCCCACTGCTAAATTCGACTGGCTTAAAAAAATGATTGAAATTTTTAAAAAGCATGACAATATCAAGTATTGGCAAGAATGAAAGGCCACTAGAACTCTTACATGCTGCTTGTGGGAACAGAGTGGCATAGCTGCTTTGGAAAACAGTTTGGCAGCTGGTAAAAAGTTAGACACGCTTAACGCAACTCAGTCCGTCAATTCCAAGGTCATTGTGCAAGAGAACAGACACATGTATATACCCAGAGACCTTTACACGAATGTTTATGGCAGCCTTGTTTGTGATATCCCAGAATTGGGAACAACAAGATAACCAGTCAAGCAAATTATGGTGTGGCCACACAGTGGAATTCTACTCGGCACCTGAAAGAACTGCTGAAACTTGTAGACCTCAGCGAACCTCAGAAACATCCCTCTGGTGTCTGGAAGAAGCCAGACCTCAAAGCGTACCTGGTACACGCCGTCATATTTAGGTCAGACTCTAGAATGACCCCCCCCCGATGGATAGTGACGGAAAAAGCAGATCAGTGTTTGCTTGGGGCCAGGGTGGGTGGGGGTATTTGGGGTGATGACAACGTTCCGTGTGTGTGGGTGTGTGCATTTGCCAAAACCCATCCAAACATACACTTAAAATGGGCACATTTCATTGTGTATAATTTAAACCACAATAAAAATTATTGGGGAAAAAAAGGAGCCCCTGTGTCCAGCATCACGCAGACCTTTGTGGGAGCAGCCGTGCCCCGTGGAGGCTCCTGGCGGACGTCAGCTTCCTGCCCCAGGTCGTCCCCCGGATGTGTTGGTCTCTGTCCTGTGCCACACCCACCATCTGCTCACGCAGTTTCGGGGGTAGGGTCAGGCCCACCACAGACAAGGTCAGGGGGGCCGAGGTGGGACAGAAGCAGCTTTCACTGCCGCACCTTCCGCCGAGGCTGCAGCCCCTGGCAGGTGCGGGTGAGGCCTAAGCAGTGCCCTGGGGCCTCCTGATCACCCCTCTCCCGCTGTGGCACTGGGGACCTCCTGGGGGGGTCACTGCTGCAGACACTGCCTTCCCGCAAGCCCCGGCTCTTAAGTGCTTGGAGAAGCCCTGGGAGCTGGGGCCGGGAGAGGGGTGAAGGGCATCGTCACCCAGACCAGGACTGCCCAAGCTGCTGTCCTTTCCCGGCCTGCGCGTGAGATTTTGTTTGAAAAAATATTAATAGCACCTCGACTTTAAAAGCTAGTGTACAGAACAGCCACTTTGTCGTCGTGGTCGTAGGGAGTTACTTGGTCTCTGGAGAATCGCTGCAAAGTCACACAAATTCCTGCAAAGTGCAAGGAAACGTGGGCTCAATCCCCCTTCCCTAAGGGAAGGTGCCCTCCTGTGGATTTGTCCCCCAAGTCCCAGCTTTGGGGAAGTTCGATGCCACCGTTGGAGGTGGGGCCTGGTGGGAGGTGTTTGGGTCGGGGTGATGGACTCCTCACAAAGACTCATCCCCTACCTCGGGGGCTCTGCCAGTCCTGCAGGAGACCTGGTTGTTGGCCGGGGCCTGTCCACCCCCCCGCCCCGCCCTTAGGCTGCCCTCTGCCCTCCGCCCTCCGCCCTTTGCCCTCCGCAAGCCTGGCCCTGCTTCTTGTTCAGCCTGGAGACCGCGAGCCAAACAGGACTCTCCTCTCTGTGAATTGTCTCAGGTATTGCTCTACAGCACCGCAAACCGGTGGCCGCAGAGCCTGCCAGGCGGCCGGTGACAGAAGCGCCAGCCCTAGCGGCTGTGTCGTCACGGGGGCGGCTTTGTTTCAATAAAACTTTATGACAAAACAGGCAGCAGGCTTAGAGTTTTCTTGCTATTTCCTGTATTTTTACGACATTTACTAGGTGGTCCAGCCTCTGCAGAGACGCGCTCTGGCGATTTTGGACTGATCCGTTCGCCTTGCTGAGCTCCCGTGTTAGCGCTAGTAGTTTGTCCTTGATTCTCGCTTTGTGCTGAGGAGACGATGACTGTGTTGTCTCCGTCTGCTTCTCCCCTGCCAGCCCCTCAGCTCCTTTGTCCCTCGGTGCAGCGTGGGCGGGAGCGGGAGGTGGCCTCCCTGCGCTGACGGCTCGAGTGTCTCCACGGGGAGCCGTGACCGCCGGCACCTTTTCAACACAGCGTCTCCCAGTTAAGCAATTCCCCCTAGGTCCCTGATGAAGCGTTTTCGTCACAGTTTGGCGTTAAACCTTCTCAGATGTTTTTTCTGCATTGAGATATGACTTTTTCTTTTATTTATGGAGTGAAAAATGGTGATGGATTTTCTGACGTTGGACCAGCCTTGCATTTTTGGAATATGCTTTACTTGATAAGCATGTTTGATACTTGTTTGATTTGCTAATGTTTTATAGAGGTTTTAGAGCTATATTTATTAGTTAAATAGGCCCATCATTTTCTCATGGTGTTCTTACCTGGCTTGGGAATCAAGATGACTTCATAAAATGCACCCGGAAACTCTCCCACTTCCTGCTTTTCTGAATAATTTGAACAGATGGGATTGGCCACCACCTAGCGGTCTTTTGGGAGGGGAGGTGTCTGATTACCGTTTCAATTCCTTAATAGTTACTGGGCAATTCAAATGCTTTTTTTGGGGGGGGGGGAGTGCTGATTTTAGAATTTTCCATTTCATCTAATTTACTAGTTTTAATTTACTAATTACTAATTACATTTAATTTACTAGTGAACAGGTCTTCATAACACTCATCTTACTGTTTGCCTTTTCGGTACAACCTGTATCAAGCTAAGAGCCTCCCTGTGCCCCTGATGAAGCACGCGTGTCCGTGGGGCTGGTGCGGCCTTGTGTGCTCCCTGCGCTGAGGTGGCCGTGGCCAGCGCGGTCCCCGCCGAGCTCCTCCGCTCTCCCCACGCAGGGTCGTCGTAATCACTCTCTTCAGACGGCAGTTTGGGGTCTGTTGATCCTCTGTGCTGTTTTCTTGAGGTTTCTATTTCTCTGAAATTTGCCTGTAACTTTAGGATTTTCTTCTTTCTTGTTTCCTTGAGTCTGTCCTGTGCTTTCTTCCCGACTTCTCACGCTGGAGACTTAGCGCAGCTGAACTTTCTTAACTGTTAACGTCTCCTGATAAGTGTGTATGAGAAGCTGTGCTCCACCCGGATCCTGTAACTCTGAAATTTAAGCATTCAGTTCTAAACATTTAATTCATTTTATGATTTCCTTTATAGCCGAGGATCATTTGGTAATACATTATGCAGTTGTGAAGCAGAGGGGACGTGAGGGGGTTTTGATGCTGGTTTCTAATCCTGCTGCATTAGGTGTGGATCGAGGACTTGCTCTGTGTCTGGCGAGAGCGACTCCGTGTGTGTCCGTGTCTGCTGAGAGAGGAGGTGCGACTGCCTGTTAGCTTAGCCCGTGTGTGCAGTAGCGCAAGCCGGCTGATCCTGCTGACCAAGTCTCTGCTGCCTCTGCATGGATGGGTGGGTTGGTTTTTGGTCAACCAGGGTTAGTTAAAGTCTTCACCTAGGCCGGGCGCGGTGGCTCACACCTGTAATCCCAGCACTCTGGGAGGCCGAGATGGGAGGAACGTTTGAGCTCAGGAGTTCGAGACCAGCCTGAGCGAGACCCCGTCTCTACTAAAAATAGAAAGAAATTATATGGACAGCTAAAAATATATATATAGAAAAAAAACTAGCCGGGCATGGTGGCGCATGCCTGTGGTCCCAGCTACTCGGGAGGCTGAGGCAGGAGGATCGCTTAAGCCCAGGAGTTTGAGGTTGCTGTGAGCGAGGCTGACGCCACGGCACTCACTCTAGCCCGGGCAACAAAGTGAGACTCTGTCTCAAAAAAAAAAAAAAAAGAGTTCTTTACCTCTATGTCCCTTCCTGCCTAATTCTACTTTATGTTTTTATTTTTACTTGTTCTGCCTTTTTGTTTTAAATGGGTCTTTCCTACAACATCTTGTTGGATCTTGACTTTTTTTAAATCCACTCCAAGGTATTTTTTTATTTCATTAGTCAGTTTAACTCATATCTACTAAATTCTTATCTCCTGGAACTTAATTCTCCTATATTATTTATTTATCATTTCTGTTTCATTTTTCTACATTCTTGTTTTTCAGTGGAAAAATCACGTGTTCTGCTGCTGTTTTTTTTTGTTTGTTTGTTTGTTTGTTTGTTTTTAGACAAGAGTCTTGCTCTGTTGCCCGGGGTAGAGTGAGTGCCGTGGCGTCAGCCTCGCTCACAGCAACCTCAAACTCCTGGGCTCAAGCGATCCTCCTGCCTCAGCCTCCCGAGTAGCTGGGACTACAGGCATGTGCCACCATGCCCGGCTAACTTTTTCTATATATTTTTAGTTGTCTGGTTAATTTCTTTCTATCTTTTAGTAGAGATGGGGTTTCGCTCTTGCTCAGGCTGGTCTACTGCTGTTTGATAGTTACGCATTCTCGTCCTGTCCTGGGATGATTCCCCGACTCACCACCACTCACGTCCCTGCCACCTGCCCCTCCCCTGACAGAGCCCAGAACCCCCCGTGTGGGCTGCGTGGGCCTGCGGTTCCCAGTCCCCCGTCCCCGGCTCCAGCAGCCGCTTCTGGCCTCCTCCCCGCTCGCACAGCTCCTCCAGTTGTGTCCCGCGTGGTCCTGACCCCGGCAGAGCTCACCCCACTGGCCTCGGGGACACTCGTGCCTGGACGTGTCGGGGCTTCTGCTCCACATGGTTCCGTATGGAGATGTGGGAGAGTTGGTGCGAGTTTTGCCTCATCCTTCCTCGCCCCCCCCCCAAGGAACGTGCACGCGTGTTTCACACCGGCCCAGCCTCACCCCGGTGCTCTGGCCCCGCTGACCAGGCAGCTGCCTTCCTCGCTGGGACCACCCTGGAAACGCATTCCTCCTTTGGCCGCAGACTTGGGGAGTCGTAGCTGCGCCCATTAAACCGCAGAGCTGCTCGGTCTGGTTGGTCTGAGCGCCACACTCACAGCCCGGCACATCCGCCACCCGAGGCAAGACTCAGTTGGTTTTGTGACTTGGGAAGGGCGGGAGGAGGGGACCTGTGGATCGGAAGTTCTGCCACGCACACGTTTGGCACCATCCGTGGCTCTCGCAGTTCAGCCGGCGACAGTCTGACGCTGTGTGTCTCATGCAGGAGAGATGTGCCCTGAGACTCACGCCGTCCCCTCAGGCTTTCCGTAGATGCTGACGAACGTGCAGCTCTTGTGTCCAGCCTGTGCCCAGGGCTGAGCCTCCTCGCTGGGGACCAGAGGCCTGTGGATGAGCAAAAACAGCCCAGCCCCCCCAGCAGGGCCTGAGTTCACAGGGTGGGGGCTTAGGTCGCGTGTCCTCCCGAAAGTGCCACCACGACACCTGACCCAGGGGCCGCTCACGCCTAGGCGTGGCCGCGGGTTGCTCCCCTTTGCCACGTGCGCTTGGTGCCCGGTCATGGACTCTCCCCTGCCACGAGCACCCAGACCTCTCCTCTGACTCAGACCATGGCCATGACGGCTGCTCTGACCCGGTGGGGACAGAAGCCACGGGCAGGTGGGGTGGCAGGGCAGGAGGTAGAGACCAGGCCTTCCGCAGGGGCACTGACGCACCTTCCAGCGTGAACTTCTGTCCGTGAGACATGTGCAGAGTGACCGGCCGAGGCGTCCAGAGGCCTCCATGTCCCTGCCGTGACTCTGGGCCGTGGAGCCAGCCCTTCCTGCGTCTGCCCTAGAGCAGCCGGTGCACAGTGGGGGCCGCGGGCAACGGGGCAGACGGCCGCTGCAGCCCTCCCGGTAGAGCCGTCTCTGGGAGGACGCCAGCGCTGACTCCCAGTCTGGGCACTGGTGTGGGGTCTTCTCCAAGCCCTCGTGGGTGCTGTTGCCAGGGAAGTGTGGCGACAGGCAGTGCGGCTGTGGCAGAGCTGTGTCCGTCCCACCAGCGTGGGCCTGGGGTGCCCCCACCCCCCGTGACGAAACCCAAAAGCCAACTCCATCCACCCATCCCTGCGGCCCACGCCAGGCCAGGCAAGCACTGGTCTGTCCCTGCTGCGGCCACCCGTCTGCCCGCAGGCCTCTTGTGCCCTCCCACCAGCGGTGCCCGTGTGCTGCGGGGAAGGAGGCGCCCGAGATGCAGGACAGACCTCGAGCCCCCGGGGGGGTCTGGACGAAGCTCAGTCCCGGAACCGACCTCAGCCACCCAGCGCTGGCAGCGAGCCTGGCCGGCGACTCGGGCCCGGCTGTCGCGCGCACCTCGCCTGCATGTGCCACGGGCATGTTGCTGCTCTGCTGCTCCTTCCAGGGGAGGCCGAAACAGCCCCTGGAGTCCAAAGGGTCACTGGGCAGATGTCCAGAGCGCGATTCCAGGGCCCTGGTTTCCAGGGGAGAGGACTTTGGCCCGGTGCGTGGCCCACGGCGCCCTGAGCGGGACGGGCAGTCCTCCCGAGCGTGGCTGCTGGGGTGCCCCCAAGAGAGCCTTGCCTCACCCCCAGCCAGGCCCAGCCAAGGCGAGCAGAGAGCAGCCTGGATGTGGGGCGTGGCCTCGGCGAGTGGCCGGCGGTGCTGCTGCCCAGGGGACGTTGCTGTAGCCTTGACAGCCCCTGGCCAGCCCAGGCCTGCTGGTGTGTGGCCCGGATGCCGGGGTGTCTGCCCGGCGCTGTGAGCCGCCCTGGCGGGCCTGTGAGGCCATTTGTGAAAGTTCTTCTTTTGTGAATTTTATCTAGAATCCCCTGCATCCCTTGCCGGGCCCTTTCCTGCTGTCCCCAGATGGTGCCAGCAGAGGCCATGTGCTGTCTGAACGAGGCCCCGGGCACTTGTCGAGGGGCTCTGGCCTGAGGGGTGTGAGGCTGTGACCACGTCCACGTGGGTGGCTGCTGCCCTGCACCCCACCCTGGCTTCTGTGCTTCCCTTCTGGGGCCCCAGGGCCCCTTCCCGCCTCATCGCCTCCCCTGCACCCACTGGCCTGCGGCCCACCTGTGCCAGCCTCAGCCCCCACTTCTCCTGGAGGTCTCTGGGTCCCATGTCACCCCGCATTGGCCTGCATGCTTGTCTTCTCTGCTCAGGCGCAGAACCCACTCCCCTGGAGGCCTTGTGCCCACAAGCGTTTCCCCTAAATTCCCCACTGCCAGGTGGGCCCCCTCAAGGGCCAGGATGGGCACCGGCACCACCCGAGTGGGCTCAGAACCAGGGAGGGCCCCCCCCCAAAGTGGCCTGAGGGAGGAGTGGTCACAGGTGGGCAGCTGGGCAGCGATGCCAGTGCACTGACCAGGGGTCCGTCTGGTCGGTGCCGGAGCCCGAGGCCCCCCAGGTCCCCTGCCCCTGCCCCAGCAGCGGAGTGGGTGGGGCCCTAAAGGGCCTGGGGTTTCCCGCTGCCCCCCCTGCGCACGGTCAGCCCAGGCAGGACTGCCCAGAGCCTGCACCAAGGGCAGGACCGTGTGGCCCAGGCTCAGGGAGGAGCCCTCCCGCAGCTGGGGGTGGGCAGAGCGGCTGGGTAGAGAGCAGGCCCAGTGCCCTGCTGGCCAGAGCGTCCCCCTGTGCAGGGCAGTTGGGGCCACCCGGGCCTCCCTCCGCTGGAGCCCCATTGCTGGGCAAGTGCCCTCCAAGCCCCTTGCTGTCCTGGGGGCCCACAGCTCAGGGGTGGCTGGCAGCCCCGGCGTGCTGGGCTGCACGAGCTGGGGCTCCCTGAGGAAGAGGTGTCGGCTGGGGGCTGTGCAGGAGCTGGGGGGCTCGGGCCAGGGCCTCACGCGAACACCACAGGCGTGGGGATCCTGGGAGGGAGCTCGAGCCCAGGGCAGGGGGAGCAAGACCCCACGTCCAGCTGAAGGCTCAGGGTCTGCGTGCACAGTGGGAAGCCGTGATCCCAGGAGACCCGGGAGTGGAGCTGGCTGCACTGGGAGGTGCTGGGCTTGGGTGAGTCCTGTGGAAGCAGGACAGGTCTCCGCAGAACCCAGACCGTCGGAGTGGAGGAGGGCAGAGGCCACGCTGAGCTAGAGAGGCCTTTGTCCCCTGTGCCCAGGGCCACAGATTAGACCCACAGCCTGAGCTGCCTTCAAGGGCAGGCTCTAGAGAGCCGAGGCAGGGCCCCGTGCACCCTTCTCCAAGCCCTCGGCAGCTGGGCAGCCTGGGCTCAGGGGCAGGAGGAGCCCCCTGCAAGGCCTGGATGTGGCCCAGAGCCTTTGGCGCCCCTGAGGATGAGTCGGGAGGCAGGGCCACGCTTCCACCACGGTTCTAGGTCAAAGGACTGTGCAGCCATGCAGGAGACAGGCCTGGCTCACTGCAGTGTCACCCGCGGCTTGCCCGGCCGATTCTGCCCTCAGCACACGCCGGACCCCGGAAGGGAGGTTAAGCCTGGGCGGGCTGGCAGGCCCCAGTCACTGTCCCTTGGCTAATAGCTACAAGGCCTTAGACACTGCAGGAACTTTCCAGAAGCTGTGTGCTGGGCCAGAGCAGACCAAGCAGTGGGCAGGAGGCAGGTGTGCAGGGCCCAGGAGGCAGGGCCCTCGAGCTGTGCTCGACAAGCTACGTGTCCACATGATTTCCCAGGGGCCTGATCGGAAGCCCAGTGCAGAGAGCGGTCCCAGGCCAGCTCCCAGCCCGGCTCCGCAAAACAGGTCAGGCGAGAGGGCGGGCGGGTGGCGGGACCAGGAGTGTCTCCACAAACCAGCTGCCGGCCTGACAGCAGATTAGTATCAGGTAGGAGATGAATCCAGGGTCACAGAGAGTCACTGGGGGCAGATGGGCTCGTCACACCCGCCCTCATGCCCTGGGGAGCCAGGAGCACGGCCAGTTCCCGTCTGCAGGGAGGGCACGGCAGGGGGAGGACAGGCAGGAACCGGAGACCACAAAGCGGGTTTCTGTCCCCGGCAGCCAGACCAGCTCAGGAGCCTGCCCCAAGCGAGGCAGGGGGGCCGCTCTGGGGAGGGGAGTGAGCCTGTGTCCCTGCCCAGGGGACTGTCGGGTGCCCTCCGACCTAGTTCCTGCTGAGGGTCAGGGGCCACCCTGCCTGGTGACCGGTTGCACCCAGCCTGCCCCTCCCTGCCTCTCCCAGGGGGCAGCCGGAGGGTCCTCCCGGGCAGCCCAGCGTCTCTCACCCACAGCGCCAGCTCCTCCAGCCGGTCTTGGGGTCCACACTGCCCTTTTCCTGAACCTCACTTTCTGCAGAGATGCCCCCAGCAATTTCTCACAGGATTGACTCAGGTTAGGCCCCCAAATCCCGGAGAAGACTAGACCCTCCTGTCCTGGGGAGGGACAGCCAAGGCCCCTGAGTTTGAGGAGATCCCCAGGGTTACGGTGGTGACCCCAGGACCTGGTCAGAGAGGACCCTGGTGTCCAGCCTGACGCCCCTTCCATGGGACACCTCTGCCCTCCACAGGGGCTGCGCCTTCCAGAAGGAAACCAGGGACAGAGTTTGGGGCGGGGGCTGAGGGCAGAGGGGTCTGTTGAAAGAGAGGGGTGGGGAGTCTTTGCAGAAAGAGGAGGAATTCCTCCGGGGCTGGGAGAGCTGAGGGGGTGTCCAGGGTCCCCAGGACCCCAGTAGGGGGCCAGAGGGTGTGACCCCATGAGGCTGCTGGTTCCAGGTATCAGGATAAGCCCCACCTGCCACGCGACCCAGAGAAACAGTATGTCACCACGAGTGTCCCCAAAGCACAGACCCCATACCAGCCCCCTCAGGCCAGACCCCAGTTGTCACACCAACCATGGGGTGGCGGCTCAGTGGATGCTGGGCACGCAGTATGCATGTCACCCCCAGGCGTGTGAGGGGTCCCTGCTGAGCTGGCAGTGGGGGTCAGGAGCCTCCAGGGAGAGGCGGTTCTGAGCTGACATCTCAACCATGGATCTTAATGTTGTTTTGTTGTTGTTTCACAAAACAAATACATTCTTAATTCAAAAAACTTGGAAGCTAGAGAAGAGCTGGCGGGATGAAGAAGCTCACAACGGTGCCCCTGTGCAAAGATGTTCAAGGCCCCCTCGGGAGGGCTGCCCTGGCACCTTGGCCCAGGCGTGTGGCACGGCCCCGAATCCTGGGCCTGTGCCCAGCCGGCCACGGGTGTTGGGGCTGCTGGGGGGTCAGAGGAGCCCGGTGAGTGCAGCTTCTCCGCAGGCCCCTGCCAGCCGAGCTCACCGGGCAGCAGTGCCCAGCGCACGGGTCTCCGAGCAGTGGGATGCCCTGCACTGACGGGAGGTGGGGTCGGAAGTCCAGCATTAACCCCAGACCCCTCACCCCTGTGCCCCTGTGGGACCCGTCATGCAGTGGTCAGGTTCTCAGAGCCTGCTGTGCATGTGGCCCAGGCCCTGCCACCAGCCAGCATCCATCCCACTCACGCCCACCCAGACCTCTTGTGCCTGCGCCCCAGGCAGGGACCCCGAGGCACAGCCTAGGCCTCCCGCAAGCAGAACCAGGCTGAGCCGCGTGGCCCCTCCCTGTGCTGCAGGCCTAACCAGCCCTCGTCTTGCTTCTCTTCCCTGGCAGGGCTCCCAGCACCGCCAGCGGCCCCCCGTCTCCAGGAGGCTGTCAGGAGCCCCGATGTGTCGCAGGCGGGCTTTGCCATCCGAGGGATGAAGGTGTCAGCCCAGTCAAAGGCCAAGCCCACCAGAACCTCCAAGTGTCATCCTGAAAAACCTAAAGGCGGCCAGCGGCCCCCCAAGATCCGTAACTACAACGTGAAGGACTGACCTGCAGCCTCCCCACGGGAGCTCAGGGCCTGCGGTCTGCCAGGTGTGGGGAGTGTGCAGCACCCGCTGACCCCCGCAGAGCACATTAAAACCCAGGTGTCCCCTCACGCATCTGCTTGGCTGGCGGTATTGTTTACCTGTCCTACTTGGGAAATGCAGTATCAAGTGCTTGTGCCAGAGCCCGGCCTGCCTGCGTCACCACCCACAGCCACCTGCACACTGGCATTGTCGTGGACAGTGCAGCCTTCCCCAGAGCCTGGCAGAGGGCAGAATGCCCACCCGCAAAGCAGGCTTTTCTCAAGAGCACCATGTGAGGGGTCCTCCCGGGACTAAGAACCTTGGCTTCTTCACGCCTATAGTCCCAGCACTCTGGGAGGCCGAGGCGGAGGATCATTTGAGCTCAGGAGTTTGAGACCAGCCGGAGCGAGAGTGAGACCCCGTCTCTACTAAAAATAGAAAGAAATTAGCTGGACAGCTAAAATTATATATGTACAAAAAAAATTAGCCGGGCATGGTGGCGCATGCCTGCAGTCCCAGCTACCCGGGAGGCTGAGGCAGGAGGATCGCTTGAGCCCAGGAGTTTGAGGTTGCTGTGAGCTGTGATGACACCACTGCACTCTAGCCCGGCGGGCAACAGAGCGAGACTCTGTCTCAAAAAAAGAAAAGAAACTTGGCTCCGAGTGAGCCTGGCCAAGGTGGGCCGATAGCCAGGTGGGCCCCTGTGCCTCGAGTGGGTTGGGCTACTCATGTCAGTGCTGGCAGGGTGGGGGCTGACCCAGGACAGTGGGTCACAGCAGTGCCGTCCATGTCCATCCCCCATGGAGGACAAGGGTAAAACGTCCCTGACACAGGGGTACCCAGGGCCAGCACCTACAAGGATGAGAAACTTGAGCTGACGCTTGTCCAGCGGTCACTGCAAGTCCCACGAGAACACGCCACAGCCCCTGATCAAAAAGCACGTCACGACAATTGTCTGTGTCTTCTACACTTGCACAGATGCCCTCTGCGGTTGACATGGTGGTCACCACCACACGAGGTGTCTTGGGGGCCCATGTCCCCCCGACATTCTTCCAGAGCCCCTGCCTTTGCTGGTGCCCGCACCTGGTCATGCCCTGCCTGCGGCAGAGGGCAAGGGTGGAGTGGCCTGGCCTTGCCTGTGCCCTCGGGCAGCCTTTCCCTCTCTGAACCGGGCAGACAGCTTCTCTGGGAGGACTTGGGGGGAGGGCTGCTCCCAGCCCTGACCTGCTGTGCGACCTGGGAGAACCGTGTACACTTGCAGCTTCAGTTTGTACCCGAGTGAAATACGGACAGCGAGATCTGCCTTCCTGGCTCTCGGCTGTGCGGGCAGGGGAGATGGCATAGCAGTGGTGGCTATTGGCAGTCTCCAACACAGCGCTCGGGGGCAGGGGTTGCAGATTGCTCTTGCTGGCCTGTGCCTTACGGCTGGCTTTCTTCATTTGCTCATGTAAACACACAAATGGGAATGGGGGTGCCCCCCTGAAACAAGGCGTGGCTCTGTGACTTCCTTTAGCTGAAAGTGAGCTGAGTTGCCTGTCACCTTCTGTAGAAGCTGAGAACAGGTGGGCAAGTCCTCGGCCCTCTGGGGTGCGGGCCCCGGGGCCTCCTTTCTGGCTGGCCCATCATGAGATCAGGGGTCCCCATGGCCTCGGCACAGCCCTGCTGACCACTGACCAGCAGCGCTGTGGCGAGATGGGTCTGGGAGGGGCATTTGCACAGCATGGTCAGCTGCTCCCGGCCACTCGGGATGCCGGGTGCCTGGAAAGCTTTGCTTAGGCTGACCGTATGGCCTCGCCCTGAAATCTGAAGACTGAGAAAAGCCCTTGAATGAGGACGCAGTTCAGTCTCAGACCTGGCCCTGTCTTCTCTGTCCTTCCCGACCATTCCTCCCGCTGTGTGGACGGGCTGCAGGAGGGAGCAGTGGCCTTGTGCAGAACTGCAGCTGTCCGTCCTGCTGGCTTCCGTGCGGCCGGGCCGCGACCACACCCCACAGGCCTGCGCCCCTGAAAGGGAGGAGGGCAAGGGGTGCCAGGACAGGGAGGCTCCAGGCCCTCTGCGCAGCCTAGCACTGCCCATCGCGCCGCCCGGAGCCCCCAGAGCAGGACGCCAGTCGAATGCCTGTGGCCTCACGTGGTGTCTCACGGTGCGGGCGAGGGCAGGACCCCTCTGAGCCACCCCCGCGGGGGAACCACAAGAGCGCCCGTGTGGCCGGGCAGAGCCTCCGCCCGCGCGCGTGGAGAACCCGCGGCCTCTGCCTGGGCAGCGGCTCTTTTGTCCAAATCCCGCCAGGTGGGTGTCGGGGCAGACCCCGCTGGGCCCTGGGGGTGCCCCCGTCCGGCCCGCCCCTGGCCCTGTCCCCAGGGCGGCTGCCAAGGAGGGGCGGCGGGGCGGTGGGCGTCCACCGGGACCCCGCGTGGCCGGGCCAGGAGGACCGGTGACCGGCAGTAACCCCGCGCGGGGCGCCCTCCGGGGTCAACGACCGCGCTCGCGCGGCGGGCCATCACCCTATCGCCTAGCAACGCCCACCCGCGCGCCGCCATTGGGCCGGCGCAAACACCCCCGGCGCCCGATTGGCCGCCGCCGCGGGAGCCACGCCCCGTGTCCGCGCGGGCAGCGACGGCGGCGTGGAGCGGGCTGCCTCCAACGCGGGGACCCCGCGCGCCCGCCCGTGAGGTGGGGGCCGCGCCAACCGCCCGCCCCGCTTCCCGGGCGCGGCACCCGGAGTGGCCCAAGCGCGCCCCGTCCCGCCTCCCGCGCGGCGCACACGTGGCCGGCGGACCCGGACGGGGGCGGGGAACGGAAGTCGGGGGCGGGGGATGCCCGCGCACCGCCCGCGCCCCTCCCCCTGGGCGCGTCCTCGCGCGGGCTGGCTCGGCGGCGCGCACGGGCATCACCCCACGGCGGCGGCGCGCCGGGTCCCGGGGCGCAGCCCCGACGCTCATTGGCCTGGGCGGCGCAGCCAAGCTGTCAGCCCATGTGGCGTGGCCGCCCGGGGATGGCCGCGGTTTAAATAGCGCCGGCGCCGGCCTAGAGGGAGCCAGAGAGACGGCCCGGCCCCGGCCTCGCTCCGCGCGCCGCCCGCCCTCGCCGCCCGCCGCCCGCCGCCCGCGCCCAGACCAGGTACGGCCACGGCGCTCGGGCCGGGCCGGGGACTCGGGGCTGGACCGGGGCTCGCGGGGCCGGGCCGGGGGCTCTTGCGGGGCCGGGCCGGGGGCGCTCGCGGGGCGGCGCGGGCCCGCGTCCTCCGGCCTCAGGAAGCGCGTGGCCCGGCGCGCCCGCAGCAGGGTCCCCACGCGGCCAGGCCGGGCTCGGTATCCGAGCCCCTTCGGGGCGCCCGGGTCCGGCGCGGGGAGGGCGGCGGCGGGGCCCGGGGCCGGGAGGGTCGCGGACAGAGCCATCTTCGCCCCCGGGCAGCCCGGGCCGGCCTCAGGCGCCCACAAAGGCCCCGGGGCCGCCGCCTCCTCGGGGCTGCGAAGGCCGAGGCCCAGCGGAGCGGGACCCGGGAAGCGGCAGCGCGCGGAGGGGACCGGCCTCCCCGACAGGCGGGCGCCGCGGGCCGAGGCGCAGGGGCGCGGGCAGCCCCCCACCCGGGCGCCGCGGGGATCTCCATCCCCTGCCTGCCGCCGACTGCGCGTGAATAGCAAGTAGGGAGAATAGAGCGGCGCTTCCTGGAGCCCGGGGCGTCCTGAAGCCGGTGCCTCCGCGGCCAAGGGCTCTTTATTCACTCGGTGGGAGGCAGCCACCCGCCTGCGGCGATAGCCTGCCTGGCGCCCAAGGGAGCCCGCTTCCCTCCACTCTCTGGGCTGGCGGGGAGACCCCGGGGCCTTGGTGGAAGTGACTGGACCAGCCCGGCCTTGCCCCTCTGCCTCAGGCTGCACAGCAGCCCTTGCTAGACCTGCAGCCCAGTAGCCTGGGCTTCTCTGTGGACGTCTTAGGGACCTGGGCCCCAGGCGGTTGTTGTGCTCTGGGTACAGGGAGGCGAGCAAGTGTCCTGAGGCCTCACCTGCACAGGTGTTTGGAGCTGGGCAGCACCTGCCTGGCACCTGGCCAGGAGTGTTTCTCCAGGTTGGACCTTGCTGTAGGGGTTGGACTGGCTGGGTCAGTCCATCGTGGAGCAGAGGCTACCTTTCCCCAGAGCCCTGCCGGGCCTTGGCACCCAGAGTGCAGGCCTGTCCCCACCCGGTCCCTCCCCAACCCTGCAGCTCCTGGGCTGGCCTATAGAGCAGGCCTCATCCCTAACGTGGGGTCTCTCCATGTGGCCTGGGGTGAGTAGCCCCAGTGCCCTACACCCTGCTTTGGGGCCTGGCCTCTTTGGCCTTTGCATTTCCTTGCCGGCTCTTAACAGGCTGGGCACTGGGGGGGGGGGGGGCTCATCCTCCATCTCCAGGAAGGCCCTGCCTGCCTGCTCCGCTCTGAGGTCCCCACGCCCCCAAGGATGGCCCAGGAGCACCGGCCACAGGAGGTTGCAGGGCTGACTCTTGGCCAAGTCAAAGCCAGGCACTGCTGCAGAGGCAGCTGATCGCTGGGCACTCAGGGCAACAGGGCCCCAGAGGTGACAGGCTGGTGCCAAAGCCCAGAGCACCCAGCCCCTCCAGCAGGGTCTTGGAGGTGTCTCAGCGGGGCATTCTGGGCCCTGCTCTCAGGCTGTCCAGGCAGGATGGCAGGGAGGGGCACAGCTAGGCCAGCGCCTGCCCTCGGGCCCCATGGGCAGGTCAGGCGATTCTGGCCAGTGAATCTTGAGCAGCCACCATTTGGGGTGCTGAGGCTGTGGGCTGGGCATGCTGGCCCGGGGCTGAGACCTTATGGGGCTATGCCGCCCTCCCTACAGAAGAGCCATGGAGGAGGTGGTGATCGCCGGCATGTCCGGGAAGCTGCCCGAGTCGGAGAACATGGAGGAGTTCTGGGCCAACCTCATTGGCGGGGTGGACATGGTCACAGATGATGACCGGCGGTGGAAAGCCGGTGAGTGGCTGTGCGGCTCCCCTTGCTCAAGGTGGGAAGTTCAAACTCCAGCTCTGCCCCTCAGGCAGCCTCTTGCCATGCTGTCTTCCAACTGCTGCTGGCGCTGTGGAGCCCACAGGCAAGGCCGGGCTGCAGCCTCTTCCTGGACACGGCGCCAGGGTGGCCTGGGGTGTGTGCTCGGCCTGCCGGAAGGCTCCCTGGATGGCTGAGAGGCCGAGGGCCCAGCAGGCCTCATCTGCCTGTTGGCAGAAAAGCCAGGCTCAGAGCATGGGTGATGGACTGGGGCCCGAGACCTCTGGCCACACCGTCCCTTCCTGTGTCCTGAGCTGGCAGACAGGACACCAGGTACCCTAGGGAGGCTAGGCTGACTCTCCCACGCCTAGTACGATCTCCCGCAGAGCAGCCCTACCTGCCGGACGGGGTGTGAGTCAGCGTGGCGGAGCCCAGGCACTGGCCAGGCAGAGGGTCCCCTGGCCGCGCCTCACCAAGCTTCGCTCTGGGGCCCTTCTCAGGTGGGGCTGGGGTCCCACGTGGCGGACCTGGCAGCCCTAGCCCCTGCTTTGGGGTTCACCATCTGCCCCTCCCAGGGAGCCTGCTCAGCTGCCTGGGCCTCCTGGCTGTGGCTGAGGCTCTACAGCTCCACCACGGCCACCGCCCGGGCCCGCAGCGTCCCTCCGCTGCCTGCCTCTGCCCTCCAGTGGGCTTGGTCAGGGGAGGAAAACGCCTGCTGCATCCTGCAGGGCTCTACGGCCTGCCCCGGCGGTCTGGGAAGCTGAAGGACCTGTCCAAGTTTGACGCCTTCTTCTTCGGGGTGCACCCTAAGCAGGCGCACACAATGGACCCCCAGCTGCGGCTGCTGCTGGAAGTCACCTACGAGGCCATTGTGGACGGAGGTGGGTCCTCGGGGCTGCTGGCTGGCTTGGGCTGTGCCCCAGCGTCCCACAGCCTCTTTGGGGTAGAGTAGGCTCAGCCCTGCCTCCTCCCGGCCACGTCCCCAGCCTGGTTTGGCCCCTGATCTGGAGCCAGCGGGCTTGGGGAGGCGTGGGCCCCTGGGCAGGTCACGGTTTCACAATTGCACACCAGAGGTGTCCCAGGTGTGCCCCGATGCCCCAGTTTCCTCACTCCTGGCTGGTCTTGGTCTTGATCTGGCTGGTCCTGGGGCGAGGGCCAGGATGACAGGCAGAGCAGGAGGCTCTGGAGCAGCCCCTGTGTCCCTCCCGTCCTGCTGTCCCAGCCACCCCACAGCCCAGGCCCCCCAGGCAGCCTCTGCTCCACCTTTCCCTCCCCTGCTCTGGGGGCCTGCAAGTGGGGAGCCCATCCCGCCAGCCTGGCCTCTGCTCTGTGTGACCTCGGGCTGGGGACACGAGCTTGTCCTTCCTGCCGGGCATAGAAGGCCCTCTGGGTGAGAGGGTGAGCCTCGGGAAACCGCCTGGTCCCCTCCCCATCAGTAGGTGCCGGCTGGCCCCTGCCCACCCCGGGAGGGCTGGTGGGGGGTCCTGGGGGGCTCCGTGTCCCTTGGGCCTTTCCTGCTCCCAGGCCCGACCTGCAGATCTCTCTTTCCCGCCAGACACACGGCCTTTGTCTCCCTTCTCGGCTCTGCCTGGGGCAGGTGCCCTTAGAGCTGGGGCACTCCCTGGCCCGGGGGCTCTCAGACCCTGCGGGTGACACCAGGGACAATGCTGCTCTCTGTCCTCCCACAGCTGCCTCTGGCCGCCTCTGGCGCCCTCTCCTGGGCCCGCCTGTCCCGACGCTCCGTGTCTTCTGAGTGTCTTAGTCCTGGGCCCTACGGGGCTGGCGGCCCACTGTGGCTCTGCTGTGTCCCCTTGGCAGGACACCTCACCGTCCCTGGCCCCTTCCAGAGTCCCGCTGGGAGGGAGCCCCTCTCACCCCAACCGTGAGGCCCCGAGACCAGGCCCCACCCCCAGAGTGGGCCGGGAGGGCGGCCGGCCTGACACCGTGTTCCGCAGGCATCAACCCAGCCTCGCTCCGAGGGACACACACTGGCGTCTGGGTGGGCGTGGGTGGCTCCGAGGCCTTGGAGGCCCTGAGCCAAGACCCTGAGACGCTCCTGGGCTACAGCATGGTGGGCTGCCAGCGTGCCATGATGGCCAACCGGCTGTCTTTCTTCTTCGACTTTAAAGGTGGGTGCTGCCCGGGCCTCCCACGTGCTAAGCATGAGCCTCAAGATGTGTGTCCAGCACGTGCTGGGGAGACCCCTCGGGAGTCTGATCTCAGTGTTCCCGGGGAAGGCCCCCAGCCCACACTGCCCTGGCCGGGCCCCCAGCACAGTGTGCCCTTCCACGCAGGGCCCAGCATCAGCCTGGACACAGCCTGCTCCTCTAGCCTGCTGGCCCTGCAGAACGGCTACGAGGCCATCCGCAGCGGGGCGTGCCCGGCCGCCATCGTGGGGGGCATCAACCTGCTGCTGAAGCCCCACACCTCTGTGCAGTTCATGAAGCTGGGCATGCTCAGCCCCGAAGGCACCTGCAAGTCCTTCGACGACTCAGGTGGGCACCTCCACAGACCCCCAAGAGCCCTGCCTGGGGGTCTCTGCCCCCGTACCTCCTGCAGAGCTCCCAGTAGGGGTCTGGCTGGGCCGAGCCCCAGGAGAGATTCTGCTCTGCCCCAGGGAACGGATATTGCCGCTCAGAGGCCGTGGTGGCCGTCCTGCTGACCAAGAAGTCCCTGGCCCGGCGGGTGTATGCCACCATTCTGAACGCCGGCACCAACACGGATGGCTACAAGGAGCAAGGTGGGCTCTGGGCAGGGGCGGAGGTGGTGGGTGGCAGGCGGGGATGGCAGCGGCGGGTGCTGAGCCTGATCCCTCCGCAGGTGTGACCTTCCCCTCTGGAGAGTCCCAGGAGCAGCTTATCCGCTCCCTGTATCTGCCAGCTGGGGTGGCCCCTGAGTCCCTCGAGTACATCGAAGCGCATGGCACAGGCACCAAGGTGAAGGCCCCTGCGCAGCCCTGCCTCCATCCCGCGCCCTCCGCCCCACGCCCTCCGCCCCATGCCCTCCATCCCCCCTGCTCCTGGGAGGCAGCCCGGCTGGCGCCCGACGCCCCAGTGTTCCCGCAGGTGGGCGACCCGCAGGAGCTGAACAGCATCGTCCGAGCCCTGTGTGCCTCCCGCAAAGACCCCCTGCTGGTCGGGTCCACCAAGTCCAACATGGGGCACCCTGAGCCTGCCTCGGGGCTCGCGGCCCTGGCCAAGGTAGGCGGGGTGGACTCTGGGGGCTGCTGGTCCCTGCCCCCTCCTCAGGAGGTGGCTGTGCATCAAGGACACCACACAGCTTCCTGCCTGCTGGGAGTCCCCACGCCCTCCGAAAGCGGGCTGTGCCGGGGCCTGACTGAACAGAGGCCGTGCGGCTGGGGCAGGGGGAACTCGGGCCCGTCGCCGGGTGGACCTGGGCAGAGCCTGGCAGAGGAGCAGCTCAGGTGGAAGAGGGAGGGAGGGAGGAGAATGGCTAGAGGAGTCTCAGCAGGGCGTGGGGGCAGACATCACTTGCCCGTCCTTACAGCTTCCAGACCAACTGGCAGGCGCCTGGGGCCCCTTAAGGTGACCCCAGGAGCGCTGGGCTTGGTAACCTGACGGCCAAGGATCCAGGCCCCCACCCCCACCCCCACCCCCAGCCTCCCCGAGGTGCCATGCCTGGGTGGAGCCTGGCTGAGGGGCCTTAGCGTCCAGCTCCACAGCCAGTCTCTGGGGTCCCTGTGGGGCTGGGAGGCAGCAGGGCCAGGGGGGGCCTGAGGCCCAGAACAGGCCGAGTGCCCCACCGCGGGGCCCACTCTGAGGGCAGGGCTGCAGCAGCTTGGTTAGCAGACCCCGCCATGGCAGGACCAGACGGGGGCTGGGAAGTGTGTCAGACGGTGGGTGTGGCCAGCCTGGGGCCCGCGTGGGGGTCTCCCGGGGAAGCACCTGCACCCAGGTGGGGCCAGCGGTGGGGGATCCGGGACAGCCTCCCACCAGCACCTGCCCCGCAGGTGCTGCTGTCGCTGGAGCATGGGCAGTGGGCCCCCAACCTGCACTTCCACAGCCCCAACCCTGAGATCCCTGCCCTGCGGGACGGGAGGCTGCAGGTGGTGGACCGGCCCCTGCCCGTCCGTGGCGGCAACGTGGGCATCAACTCCTTCGGCTTCGGCGGCTCCAACGTGCACGTCATCCTGCAGCCCAACACACGGCCGCCCCCCGCCCCCGCGCCGCACGCAGCCTTGCCCCGCCTGCTGCGGGCCAGCGGGCGCACCCCTGAGGCCGTGCAGGCGCTGCTGCAGCAGGGCCAGCAGCACAGCCAGGACCTGGCCTTCGTGTGCATGCTGAACGACATCGCAGCCACCCCCACGGCCACCATGCCCTTCAGGGGCTACGCCGTGCTGGGCGGCGCGGGCGGTGGCTGGGAGGTGCAGCAGGTGCCCACCGGCGAGCGCCCGCTGTGGTTCATCTGCTCCGGTGAGCCCGCCCTGCGGCTGCGGACGTGCGAGGGCAGCCCCTTCCCAGGGCGAGGGTGGGGGGCCGCCGCTGGGGGCCACCTGCCTGACGCGCTCTCCGCACAGGGATGGGCACGCAGTGGCGCGGGATGGGGCTGAGCCTCATGCGCCTGGGCAGCTTCCGCGACTCCATCCTGCGCTCTGATGAGGCCGTGAAGCCGCTGGGCCTGAAGGTGTCGGAGCTGCTGCTGAGCACGGAGGAGGACACCTTCGACGACATCGTCCACGCCTTCGTGAGCCTCACGGCCATCCAGGTGGGCCCGAGCACACACGCGTGTCGGGGCGCCGGCCTGCTGCCGGCCGGGGGCTCCTGGTCCCATCCAGCCCGCGCTCCCCTGGAGCCCCGTGTGGGCCACAGTCTGGGTCCTTCCCACCAGGTGGCCTGGGAGGGCAGATGGGGCAGGGGTGGGGACGGCCCAGGGGTCCGGCCGGCCTGATGCACCGCATCCCTGGCCCCAGATTGCCCTGCTGGACCTGCTGAGCTCCATGGGGCTGAGGCCCGACGGCATCATAGGGCACTCCCTGGGCGAGGTGGCCTGTGGCTACGCGGACGACTGCCTGTCCCAGGAGGAGGCTGTCCTCGCCGCCTACTGGAGGGGCCAGTGCATCAAGGACGCCAACATCCCGCCAGGCGCCATGGCGGCCGTGGGTAGGTGTCACTTCCCCCTGCTGCCCTGCGTGGTTGCTCAGGAGCCAGCCCCGTGCCTGCGACCCTGTGCCCGGGGCGCTCACTGGCAACATCAGGCCTGAACCTGACCTGCACATGTTCCCCGCACACGCGAGACCGGGCGGGGAGACCTCAGCCGGCTGCCCCACGCCGGTGTCCGTTCCTGGGCCCTGAGGGGTCACGCAGGTCGAGGCTGGAGAGGACGGCAGAGGGCAGCCCGTCCTGGGGGTGAGGCCCCAGTCCCCATCCGGGCCCCAGGGTGTCATTACTGCGCTGGGAGCCGGGCACCTCCACCCCCACAGTGGCTCCCACGGTCACACACAGCAGGGGAGAAAGTGGCTCGGCGGCTGTCATTACGCCCCCGTCATTACCGCTGACGCCCCGGGCATCTTTGGTGGCCAGGAAGGGCCTGCTAGGCAGGGCTTGGGGTCCTCACAGCCACCCTCTGAGGCTGGCTCTGCCCGTAGGTTTGTCTTGGGAGGACTGTAAGCAGCGCTGCCCTCCTGGCGTGGTGCCTGCGTGTCACAACTCCGAGGACACGGTGACCATCTCCGGACCACAGGTGAGCCCTGTGGCCTTGACGGGCTCCTCTGTCCCTTGCATCTGTCACCGTGTGGCCCCTACCCTGTCCCTCCCCATTCCCTTGTGGGCTCCGGGCACCCTCACCTGCTCCGAGACCGGAGCGGAGGGGGCTACACGGTGGGTGCGTGGCCCAGGAGAGCTCACCCCGGGCCCCTCGACACCAGGCCGCGGTGTCCGAGTTCGTGGAGCAGCTGAAGCAGGAGGGCGTGTTTGCCAAGGAGGTGCGGACGGGCGGCATGGCCTTCCACTCCTACTTCATGGACGCCATCGCGCCCACGCTGCTGAAGGCGCTCAAGAAGGTGGGCTGGGCCGGCCGGTGGGACCGGGGTGCGGCTGTCCCGCGCCCTCGGTGCTGACCCGGCCACGTGTGCAGGTGATCCGGGAGCCGCGGCCCCGCTCTGCGCGCTGGCTCAGCACCTCCATCCCCGAGGCGCAGTGGCAGGGCAGCCTGGCACGCACGTCCTCCGCCGAGTACAACGTGAACAACCTGGTGAGCCCTGTGCTGTTCCAGGAGGCGCTGCGGCACGTCCCCGAGCACGCGGTGGTGCTGGAGATTGCCCCGCACGCCCTGCTGCAGGTAGGGCGCCGGCCGCGCCGGGTGCTGGTCCCAGGCGGGCGAGGGGCGGCAGGATGACCCCCGCGCCCCTCCCGCCCCCAGGCCGTGCTCAAGCGTGGCCTCAAGCCCAGCTGCACCATCGTGCCCCTGATGAAGAAGGACCACAGGGACAACCTGGAGCTCTTCCTGGCCGGCGTGGGCAAGGTCCACCTCGCAGGGTGGGTCCCCTCCCCTCCCTCCCCTCCGCGCCCTACCCCACCCCACACTCCCGGGGCCACATGGGCCTTCCTCCCCAGGAGCAGGGAACATGGACGGCACGAACGGCTGGGAGCACCTCACTGGCCCAGGCTGGACCCAGAGCCCACGGGTGCCCCCTGGCCGAGCCGGCTCCCCTGGCCTTGGGGGAGGCCAGGTGTGTGCTCACCTGCCCCTCCCCTTGGCAGCATTGACGTCAACCCCAACGCCTTATTCCCGCCTGTGGAGTTCCCGGTCCCCCGGGGAACGCCCCTCATCTCCCCCCACATCAAGTGGGACCACAGCCAGACGTGGGACGTGCCCGCCCCGGAGGACTTCCCCAACATCTCCAGCTCCTCCTCGGCCACCGTCTACAACATCGGTGAGCCAGGCCCAGGGCCGGCGGGCGGGTGGGCGGGACGGCTGCCCCTCCCTGGGCGAGCCGGCACTGAGGCCGTGCCCGCCTGCAGACGCCGGCCCCGAGTCTCCCGACCACTACCTGGTGGACCACTGCATCGACGGGCGTGTCATCTTCCCCGCCACGGGCTACCTGCACCTGGTCTGGAGGACGCTGGCCCGCACCCTGGGCCTGGCCGTGGAGCAGATGCCAGTGGTATTCGAGGACGTGACCCTCCACCAGGCCACCATCCTGCCCAAGACGGGTGAGGGACACCCCAGGCCAGAGGCAGGGGCGGCTGGGGGAGGGGCTGCTGACCTCTAGCCTCTGACCCCACTGCTCCACAGGGACTGTGCCCCTGGAGGTGCGGCTCATGGAGGCCTCCCGCACCTTCGAGGTGTCCGAGAACGGCAACCTGATAGTGAGCGGTGAGTGGGGCGGGCCTGGGCGTGTGCTGGAGGGGCCCCCGCCCGCCGGCCCGCCCGCAGCCCCCCTCAGGCCGCCCTGTCCCCGCCCGCAGGGAAGGTGTACCAGTGGGAGGACCCCGACCCCAGGGTTTTCGACCACCCGGAAGACCTTGCCCCCGCCGACCCCAGGGCCCTGCGCCTGAGCCAGGCAGACTTGTACAAGGAGCTGCGCCTGCGCGGCTACGACTACGGCCCCCACTTCCAGGGCCTGCTGGACGGCAGCCTCGAAGGTGGGGCGGGACCCGGCGTGTGGGCCGCACCACGGGCGGCTCGGGGTGCCTGGGATTTGGGCGTGGGCTCCACCATGGTCCCAGTGCCAAGAGCCCTGCTGAACGGATCGGGCGTCTGTGCAGGCACCTCGGGCAGGCTGCTGTGGAGGGACAACTGGGTGACCTTCCTGGACACCATGCTGCAGGCGTTCATCCTGGCCGCGGGCCAGCGCAGCCTGCTCCTGCCCACCCGCATCGGCGCCATCCACATCGACCCCGCCACCCACCAGCAGAAGGTGTACACGCTGCAGGGCGAGGCCCAAGGTAGCACAGCCCCCGCACGGCCCCCGGCCCTGGCTCCCCCCCGGCCCCGGCCCCGGCCCCTGCGCCCGGTGCCCCTTGCCTGCGCTCACCCGCCCGTCCCCACAGCGGCTGACGTGGTGGTGAACAGCTGTCTGAACAGCACCATGGCCGGAGGTGCCCGCATCATGCGGCTCCACGCCTCGGTAGCCCCACGCCGGCAGCAGGAGCAGCTGGCACCCACCCTGGAGAAGTTCTGCTTCACGCCTCACATGGAGGATGGGTGTCTGTCCACCAGCACCGCCCTGCAGGAGGAGCTGCAGCTGTGCAAGGGTGAGGCCCTGCCCTGCCCTGCCCTGCCTGGCCCATTGGATGCTTCTGGCGACGGGGAGCTCATCACTTCCCAAGACAGCCGTTGGTGGCCACATCCCAGTTCTCCTTCAAGTAGAGCCCAACCTGCCTCCCCACGGGGCCTGTCTCCAGTGCCCCTGGCCTGACCCCACCCCGGCCATAGCTGGAACAGCTGCCTCCCCCAAACCTGTGGTCATCCTTATCAACTGTCCCTGTCTCAAAGGGACTTAGGGACAAAGACGAGACATGGTTCCCTCCTGGCTGTGGCCTTGGCCACCATTGAGTGCAGACCAGCCCACTGGGGCCAGTACCTGGGCTGATGCATGGGAGACCCTGGCTCGGGGTGGGGGTAGGGACGGGCATGGAACACCGTGGGGCCGTGCCTTGGCCGGGCCCCTCCCCACGTGCCCACAGTGGGCAGGGGTCTGTCCAGGGCCGGGCCACACAGGTCCCCACCTCAAGCAGAGTCTTGCTGCTGGGGCCTCAGGCAGCATCAGGCCGTCTCTCCCTCCCCAGGCCTGGCCCAGGCCCTGCAGGCCAAGGTGACCCAGCAGGGGCTAAAGATGGCAGCGCCTGGGCCACAGGGGGCCCAGCCCCCCCGGGATCCCCCCCAGCAGGGGCTGCCTCGGCTGCTGTGGGCCGCCTGTCAGCTGCAGCTCAACGGGAGCCTACAGCTGGAGCTGGCCCAGGAGAGGCCCCTGTTGCCGGAGGACCCCCTGCTCTGCGGCCTGCTAGACGCCCCCACACTCAAGGCCTGTGTGGACACTGCCCTGGAGAACATGGTCAGCCCCAGGATGAAGGTGGTGGAGGTAGGTGCCGCCTGGGCAGCGCCAGGATGAAGGTGGGGGAGGTAGGTGCCGCCTGGGCAGCGCCAGGATGAAGGTGGGGGAGGTAGGTGCCGCCTGGGCTGCTGCCACGTCGGATGCGAGGCCAGCTGGTCGTGTCCCTGCGGCAGCCCCGGGGCCTGGGGCTCTGAGAGTCAGTGCAGACAGGGACCCTGAGAGCAGCGGCAGGTGGCGTCTGTGCTGTTGTCTGTGGGCACAGCTGACGACTGGCCCCACGGACGTCTGCCCAGCCCCAGGTCAAGGCCACTTCCCTGACCCAGGGCTGCTCCAAGAAGATGTTTCCCCACCCCCAGGTGTTGGCCGGCCAAGGACACCTGTACTCCCGCATCCCAGGCCTGCTCACCACCCAGCCGATGATGCAGCTGAGCTACACAGCCACCGACCGCCACCCCCAGGCCCTGGAGGCAGCGCAGGCCAAGCTGCAGCAGTTCAGCGTTGCCCAGGCCCAGTGGGACCCCGCAGACCCTGCGCCCGGCAGCCTGGGCGCCGCTGACCTCCTGGTGTGCAACTGTGCCGTGGCTGACCTCGGGGACCTGGCCTCAGCCCTCGGCCACATGGCGGCTGCCCTCCGAGAGGGCGGCTTCCTGCTGCTGCACACCCTGCTCAGGGGGCACCCCCTCGGGGACACTGTGGCCCTCCTCTCCTCCTCCGAGCCACAGCTCGTGCAGGGCCTCTTGAGCCAGGTGCGCTGCTGGGCGGGGGTCCTGGGGGGCCGGGGGACGGCCAGGCCGCCGGGCCCTGACCTCCGCGTGCACACAGGACGAGTGGGAGGGTCTGTTTGCGAGGACGTCACTGCACCTGGTAGGCCTGAAGAAGTCCTTCTATGGCTCCGTGCTCTTCCTGTGCCGCCGGCCTGCCACGCAGGACAGCCCCATCTTCCTGCCCGTGGAGGACACCAGCTTCCGATGGGTGGACTCCCTGAAGGTTGGTCCCCACCCGGCCCCCGGGGACCCGCTCACCTGGTGCAGGTACACGGCGTAGCCCGAGGCTGTCCCAGCAGCTGACCCTCCCCTCGTCCTGCAGAACATCCTGGCCGACAACTCCCCCCGGCCTGTGTGGCTGAAGGCCGTCAACTGCACCACCTCGGGTGTGGTGGGCTTCGTGAACTGTCTCCGCAAAGAGCCCGGCGGGCACCGGATCCGGTAGGTGCCCCTGCCGTCCCCCCCTCCCCCGCCTCCCCATGCGGCCCTCTCACCGCCTCTGCCCGCCCGCCCGCAGGTGCATCTTGCTGTCCAACCTGAGCAGCACGTCCCGTGTCCCCGGGGTGGACCCGGGCTCCGCGGAGCTGCGGAAGGTGCTGCAGGGGGACTTGGTGATGAACGTCTACCGCGACGGGGCCTGGGGGGCCTTCCGCCACTTCCCACTGGAGCAGGGTGAGCCCCGGACACTGCCCTGCCACCTCTTGGGCTCCTCGCCTGGGGAGGGGATGGGAGGCCCCCTGGGGAGGCCGCGGCAGCTGCCCCGCCTGTTCCGCAGACAAGCCGGAGGAGCAGACCGCACACGCCTTCGTGAATGTGCTCACCCGGGGGGACCTGTCCTCCATCCGCTGGGTCTGCTCCCCACTGGGCCGCGGCCCGCCCGCCAGCCCCGGCATGCAGCTCTGCACCGTCTACTACGCCTCGCTCAACTTCCGAGACGTCATGCTGGCCACGGGCAAGCTGTCCCCTGATGCCATCCCAGGTGCGACGCATAGGGCCTTGGGCTGGGCAGGGCTGGGCGTTCTCCGGTGGAGTCTGATACCAGAACCTGCCAGGCACCTGGAGAGGCTCCGGGGACCCGGGCTCACTGCCACCTGCTTCCAGGGAAGTGGGCTTCGCGGGACTGCATGCTGGGCATGGAGTTCTCGGGCCGAGACGCCAGTGGCAAGCGTGTGATGGGGCTGGTGCCCGCCGAAGGCCTGGCCACATCTGTCCAGCTGTCCCCGGACTTCCTCTGGGACGTGCCCTCTGGCTGGTGAGTGCGTCAGCCGAACGGGCCCAGGGCACCCGTGGGCGTCAGCAGCAACGGCCAGGCCGAGCTGACCCTGTGACCCACTCCCAGGACCCTGGAGGAGGCAGCTTCGGTGCCCGTTGTCTACACCACGGCCTACTATTCACTGGTGGTGCGTGGGCGCATGCAGCGCGGGGAGACGGTGCTCATCCACTCGGGCTCGGGCGGTGTGGGCCAGGCCGCCATCAGCATTGCCCTCAGCCTGGGCTGCCGCGTCTTCACCACCGTGGGTGAGGCCCCCGGCCCCGGCCCCACAGTGCCCCCAGCCCCAGCCCCACAGTGACCCCCAGCCCCACAGTGGCCCCCAACCCTGGCCCCACAGAGGCCCCCAACCCTGGCCCCACAGTGCCCCCAGCCCCGGCCCCACAGTGACCCCCAGCCCCACAGTGGCCCCCAACCCTGGCCCCAGCCCTGGCCCCACAGTGCCCCCAGCCCCGGCCCCACAGTGGCCCCCAACCCCGGCCCCACAGTGGCCCCCAGCCCTGGCCCCACAGTGGCCCCCAACCCTGGCCCCACAGTGCCCCCAGCCCCGGCCCCACAGTGCCCCCAGCCCCACAGTGGCCCCCAACCCTGGCCCCAGCCCTGGCCCCACAGTGCCCCCAGCCCCGGCCCCACAATGGCCCCCAGCCCCACAGTGGCCCCCAACCCTGGCCCCAGCCCTGGCCCCACAGTGCCCCCAGCCCCACAGTGGCCCCCAGCCCCAGCCCCACAATGGCCCCCAACCCTGGCCCCGGCCCCGGCCCCACAGTGGCCCCCAACCCTGGCCCTGGCCCCCCAGCCCGGCTCACCAGCACCCCCCACAGGCTCTGCGGAGAAGCGGACGTACCTCCAGGCCAGGTTCCCGCAGCTCAGCAGCACCAGCTTCGCCAACTCGCGGGACACGTCGTTCGAGCAGCACGTGCTGCAGCACACAGGCGGGAGGGGTGAGCAGCTCGGCCAGCCCCTCCCCGCGGGACTGCCTTGGGTGCCGGTCAGCAGGTGTGACCGTGGGGACCCCTCTGTCCCCCAGGAGTTGACCTGGTCCTGAACTCCTTGGCGGAAGAGAAGCTGCAGGCCAGCGTGAGGTGCTTGGCCCAGCACGGCCGCTTCCTGGAGATCGGCAAATTCGACCTGTCCAACAACCACCCGCTGGGCATGGCCATCTTCCTGAAGAACGTGACCTTCCACGGCATCCTGCTGGACGCGCTCTTCGAGGAGGCCAGTGACAGCTGGCGGGAGGTGGCGGCGCTCCTGCGGGCCGGCATCCGCGACGGCGTGGTGCAGCCCCTCAAGTGCACCGTGTTCCACAAGGCGCAGGTGGAGGGCGCCTTCCGCTACATGGCCCAGGGCAGGCACATCGGCAAGGTCGTCATCCAGGTGAGGCGGGGACCCTGGGCGCCCGCCGCCCGACGCTCGCCTCCCGCAGCGCCTGAGCCGGGGTTGCTTGGCACAGGTGCGACCGGAGGAGCCGGAGGCAGCGCCGCAGCGGGTGGAGCCCACCCTGATGGCCGCCGTCGTCAAGACCTTCTGTGCGGCCCATAAGAGCTATGTCATCGCTGGCGGCTTGGGTGGCTTCGGCCTGGAGCTGGCCCAGTGGCTGGTTCTGCGGGGGGCCCAAAAGCTGGTGCTGACCTCCCGCTCTGGGATCCGAACAGGTGAGCACCCGGGAACGTGGGGCCAGCCAGGGAGGGGACTTGCTCCTGCTGCCTGGGCCCGTCCCGCCAGCCTCTCTGCTGCACACTGACAGCTGCTGGGCTCTGTCCCCTCCGTCCCCCTTCTTGGAAGAGGCTTGGGTGCGGTGCCCCGACTCCCAGCCTGGTGTCAGGAGGGCCGTGCACCTGTGCCCTGGCCTGGCCACTGCCCATGTCCCACAGGCTACCAGGCCAAGCAGGTCCGGGAGTGGCGGCGCCACGGCGTGCGGGTGCTGGTATCCACCAGCAACGCCAGCTCGCTGGAGGGGGCCCGGGCCCTCATCACTGAGGCCGCGCAGCTCGGGCCCGTGGGAGGCGTCTTCAACCTGGCCATGGTGAGGGGGGACCCCATGACGGAGCCTTCCACAGCCCCGGGCCCGGGGTAGCCCCTGGGCGGGGTGCCGCCAGGCCCCAGCGGGTGCTGAGGACCCCTCCCCCCAGGTGCTGAGAGACGCCATGCTGGAGAACCAGACTCCCGAGTCCTTCCAGGACGTCAACAAGCCCAAGTACAGCGGCACCCTGAACCTGGACAGGTGGGAGCAGCCCCCGCCGCTCGGCCTCTCCCAGCCCACGCATCCTCCCGTGTGGCCCTGGCCCGCGTGGCCTGAGCAGAGGCAGCTCCGCCACAGCGTCCCTGGCCTCCCTCGGGAGCGGGGCAGACGGGGCTCCTGGGGTGCTGGTGGCAGTTAGTGACACAGGTGCCCACAGGGTGACCCGGGAGACGTGTCCCGAGCTGGACTACTTCGTGGCCTTCTCCTCGGTGAGCTGTGGGCGTGGCAACGCCGGCCAGACCAACTACGGCTTTGCCAACTCCACCATGGAGCGCATCTGCGAGAAGCGCCGGCATGACGGCCTCCCAGGTGGGTCTCCAGCCCCACCCGGCCCTCCCCACCCTCCCCACCCACCAAGGCCCCAGCCCACCGGCCCCCTCGCCCGCAGGCCTGGCCGTGCAGTGGGGCGCGATCGGCGACGTGGGCATCGTCCTGGAGGCCATGGGCACTAACGACACGGTCATCGGCGGGACGCTGCCCCAGCGCATCGCCTCCTGCCTGGAGGTGCTGGACCTCTTCCTGCACCAGCCCTACGCGGTCCTGAGCAGCTTCGTGCTGGCCAAGAAGACCACGGCCCACGGGGACCAGGACGGCCAGCGGGACCTGGTGAAGGCCGTGGCGCACATCCTGGGTGAGCCTGAGGCTCCGGGGTCGGACAGCGAGGGTGGCCCGGGGAGGTCGCAGACGCAGCTCTGTGTGCCCCGGGTTCCCCAGCAGAGGGGGGCCAGCTTGCTCCCGAGGATCACACACAACGGTCTGCAGAGCTGGGTGGTGGCTGTAACCATGGCAATGGTGCCCGAGGCCCAGCATCCCCCTGCCATTCTGGCGCCCACCAGAGCCGTCCCCACACCCCTCCCCTCGCAGGCATCCGAGACTTGGCTGGCGTAAACCTGGACAGCTCCCTGGCAGACCTGGGGCTGGACTCGCTCATGAGCGTGGAGGTGCGGCAGACCCTGGAGCGCGAGCACGACCTCGTGCTGTCCATGCGTGAGGTGCGGCAGCTCACGCTCCGGAAGTTGCAAGAGCTGTCCTCCAAGGCTGACACAGCCCACGGTACGCGCGGGCGGCCAGGCGGGGACAGGAGCCTGGGAGTGTGTCCCGGCAGGGCCTGCACTGGGAAGCCTCGCAAGCCCGGTGCGCTGGAGTCTGTCCAGCTTGGCCTAACCTGTGCCCCCGTCCCCAGAGTTGGCAGCCCCCACGCCCAAGGACAGCCCGGCCCAGCATCAGGCCCAGCCGAACCTGAGCAGCCTGCTGGTGAACCCCGAGGGCCCCACCTTGACGCGGCTCAACACGGTGCAGAGCTCCGAGCGGCCCCTCTTCCTGGTGCACCCCATCGAGGGCTCCACGGCAGTGTTCCACAGCCTGGCCGCCAAGCTCAGCATCCCCACCTACGGCCTGCAGTGCACCCGAGGTACGCCGCGGCCCGGGCCGCTCGTCCGGGGCGAGGCAGCCGTGGCAGGGCTGCCTGTGGGGCCCAGGCGCCTCCCGGCCTGTGGCCGCCCCCACCCCCCCGACCACTGGGCGCTGTCTCTGCAGCCGCGCCGCTGGACAGCATCCACAGCCTGGCCGCCTACTACATCGACTGCATCAGGCAGGTGCAGCCCGAGGGGCCGTACCGCATCGCCGGCTACTCCTACGGCGCCTGCGTGGCCTTTGAGATGTGCTCGCAGCTGCAGGCCCAGCAGAGCCCGGCCCCCACCCACAACAGCCTCTTCCTGTTCGACGGCTCCCACACCTACGTGCTGGCCTACACCCAGGTGAGAGCCGGGCCAGCTCCCCACCTGCCCCCGGCTTTGGGTGGCCGTCGCCCCGGAGGTCCGGACCACCCTCAGCCCAGCATAGCAGCCTCTCCCCTCACAGAGCTACCGCGCCAAGCTGACGCCGGGCTGCGAGGCGGAGGCGGAGGCGGAGGCCATCTGCTTCTTCGTGCAGCAGTTCATGGACGCCGAGCACGACAGGGTCAGGCCAGGCAGCTCCGGGGCCCAGGGAGCTGGGGGGAAGGGCGGCAGGGCTGGGGGCTGAGGGTTGGGGTCCTCCCCTGTAACACCGGCCTGGTTGGGAACATCAAGGGCCCCCCAGCTCTGCCCCGGCAGAACCCCCCTGCGGCGCAGGGCAGGTGTCCAGCCTGGTCAGAGCCCACCCCTGCAGGTGCTGGAGATGCTGCTGCCGCTGAAGGGCCTGGAGGAGCGCGTGGCAGCCGCCGTGGACCTGATCACCAAGAGCCACCACGGCTTGGACCGCCAGAAGCTGAGCTTTGCTGCGCTGTCCTTCTACCACAAGCTGCGTGCTGCTGAGCAGTACACACCCAAGGCCAAGTACCACGGCAACGTCACCTTGCTGCGCGCCAAGATGGGCAGTGCCTACGGCGAGGACCTGGGCACAGACTACAACCTCTCCCAGGTGCGCGGGGGACGGGTCGGGTGGCGGTCGCCGGGAGTGGGCGGTCGCCGGGCGTGGGCGGCCTCCAGCTCACAGGCGCCCCCGACAGGTGTGCGACGGGAAAGTGTCCGTGCACGTCATCGAGGGAGACCACCGCACACTGCTGGAGGGCAGCGGCCTGGAGTCCATCGTGGGCATCATCCACGGCTCCTTGGCCGAGCCCCGCGTGAGCGTGCGGGAGGGCTAGGCCCGTCCTCCCCAGCCCACGCTGCGCCACTCACCGGGCCACACTGTGGGCCAGGAGGGTCCTGCCGGTGGGACCCTGCCCCCGCGGCTGCTAGAAGTAGGCCGTCACGCCGCATCCTCCCCACCCGCCACCTCCCACAGGCGTGTGGGGCGCAGGGACCCCAGAGCCGTCGACTCTGAGACTCCCGTCTGTGAAGAGCCGGCGTGGCCCGCGGGAGCCGGGCTGACCCTTTTGTGCCAAGTGGTCTTTGCCGCTTGCTTGGTCTGTTGTTTTCCACTTGAATTCGCATATTTATTGCGTCCCTGGTGAAGCCACCCATGGCCTCGTCCCCCCGTGAAGGTCCCAGGCATCGTCCCCTCTGCACCTTCCGTGCACACAGGGCCGCCCGGGCCTGCTGGCTGAGCCTCCCCAGCTGGCCCTGCCCGCTGCGTGGCGGCCACGGGACGGCCGTCCCCGGGGCACGGGGCGGGCCTGGGTGCCCCAGCTGCCCCCATGAAGCAGGCCCAGCCCTGCAGACAGCACCGGGCACCCGCTCCGTGATGTCTGTGTCTGTCTTGGAGACAATTCCGACTGCTGCTCAGAGTCTGAATTCACTGTAATGTCAGTGCAGAGACCCATGTCTGACCCTGTTCGTTTTGCACCAGTTTGGTAAAACTGCTGCTCCAGATGCCTCATCCCCGAGCCCCACAATTAAACCGCACGTGAGCTCTGGCTTTGTGGCATCTTTCTTTCCTGCCCCTGACCAGCTGTCGCAAGTTCCAGCTTCGCCGCACTGGGTCACGGGGACGCCCTCTGCCCTCCGGGACCCGTGGCATAGCTCCCGCGTGCCACGGAGTGTGCACATCTGCTGGGTGTGGGCTGGGGGGGTGGCACACAAGGGACACAGCCTGGAGCTGGCCGCGGCCCGCTGCCCAGGTGCAGCCGGGAGGAGCAGCCCGGCGCGGTGTGCGGTGCTCGCTCGTGAGGAAGCTGCCCCGCCGCTGTGGGCCGGCAAGTGGGAGGCCCACGGGGCCTGGAGCCATGACCTGAGCTGACACTGCAATGTTGGAAGAATTTCTTTTTTTTTTTCTTTTTTTTAAGGCTAGTCAGTGAAGCAGTGGGAGTGGAGAAGGAAGAAGGGAAATTTGTAACTGGTTGTGATCAGTCAGTTGCGAACACCATCATTTGGCAGAATTACTCAGTTTTGTTTTGGGGGCTTCAGCCGGTTGTCAAGGCCCAGCCCCAGTGGAGAGTAGTCTCTGGTTCTGGACGTTAACCCGCCTACGAACACCCTCACACCACACCGAGCGCTTGGTCACTGGCCACACTGACGCGGACGGGCACAGGCTGCCCGGCTCTGGAGTTAGGCAGAGGAGTGGAGTCTGGGGGAGCAAGGAGGCCCCCAAGACCTGGAGCCGGGAGTCGAGAGGGGGAAGCAGCCCTGGCAACCCTCTGGGGGCATCTGGGCTGACTTGGGGGGTGAGTGGGGTGAGCCCGAGCTGAGCCCTGCGGGGGCTGGAGGCCTGGGATGGTGACAGGGGCTAGGGCCGAATTCAGGAGCCCCTGGGGTTCTGGAAGGACGCCCGCCCAGAGACGGGAGAGGCACAAAGGTGGGTGGGGGCTGAGAGAGAGCCCTGGCTGGGGGGAGGGGGAGAGGCAGGGCAGGGGGCAGGTGGAGTGGGGCCCGGGCATCCAAGGGTGGAGCTAGACAGGCAGCCAAGCAAGGGGAGGCAAGTCCACGCCCCCCGCGGCCCCTCCCCACACGGGGAAGATGCACCCTTCAGCCACAGCCCGTTCTGCTAGACACACTCAGGGTCACCAGGGAGGGTCCCAGCATCCTCCAGGGCCCCACAAGCAGGTGGGAGTCAAGTCTGAGCTGTTCTCCAGGCGGCCCAGGCACTGGTCTGGGCTCAGAACCTGCCTCTGCTTTGTCTCTGGCCTCGGGGTGCTGCGGGGCCGTGGGCCGTGCCCAGCACACAGGGTTCTCCCGGCCCGCTGGTGCCTGGATGCTGCGTCCAGGCAGCTGCAGTTCCTGCTAGCGTGGGACGGCTTCCTGCCAGGAGCAGCGTCGCTGCCCGCCACGAGGGCTTGGAACACAGACGTGCATGCCAGGTCGCAAGTCAACTTGAGGGAGCTCTTACGAGAAGGAGCTCTGCTGTGAACAAGCGCCTGGAGTTAAGCAGTTATCTCCACTCCTTTCAGTTACTTTCTTCCAAATTAAAATAAAAATTAACACGATGAGTTAGAGCTCTGACCAGAGAGTAACAGCCTGGATTTACCAAAAACCAGACAAAATACATGAAACGGTGGTTGCTGGGCTGTGGACGGCAGGGAAGGCAGGGGTCCCTGGGGGGGAGCGAGGAGAGGTGAGCCTGCATCCACCGCCCCAGTCGTCTGCCCAGAGAGCTGTTCCCGGTGGCACAGGGGGCGGGCGGAGCCCTGCCGGCGGAGGCAGAGCCGAGACCAGGGGGACTGCAGGGCGAGGACAGGGGCCTCCAGCACCGTGCACTCGGCAACACGCGTGTGTGAGGAAACTAGCTGGGTCTGGGGAAGGAACCACCCAGAAGGCGCAGAGAGAGCAGTACCAGGTGCTCACGCAGGGCTGGAAACTGCCCGTCCCCACCAGCCGCTGGGGAGCCTCGTGGTTCCCAGGGCATCTAGTGGAGTTCTCAGAAGGGTGGGGAAGAATTAGCCCAAGACTGATTAGCTAACTAGTTACTAGCACACTGGTCCCACCTGAAAAAAAATTATTAAAAACAAGACCCTCTGGCCAGGCACGGTGGCTCACGCCTGTAATCCCAGCACTCTGGGAGGCGGGAGGATCACTTGAGCTCAGGAGTTCAAGACCAGCCTGAGCAAGAGCAAGATCCCATCTCTACTAAAAATAGAAAAATTAGCCGGGTGTCGTGGTCTACACGTGTGTAGTCCCAACTACTCGGGAGGCTGAGACGGGAGGATCGCTTGAGCCCAGGAGGTTGGGGTTGCTGTGAGCTGGGCTGTGGCATGCTAGCCTGGTGACAGAGCAACAATCTGTCTCAAAAAAAAAAAAAAAGACCCCAAAGGATCAAATCACTTCCAGGTAAACTTCCTCTATCCCAGAGTAAACCTCAAGAATATTTAGGTAAAATTCACAATCCCTGGCAACTGATGAAAAATTAGCAGACATACAATGCAGCAGAAATATCTCCCACAGGGAGAGAAAAATCAATCGAAATTGACCCAGACCTGGCACAGATGTTAGAATTAGCCGCCAAGGACATTAAAATAGTATAGCTATTCCAGGTGTTCGAAGAGATTGGTAGAAATATGTATGATGCAAACAAGGATATAAATGAAAGTCAGAGATAAAAACTACAATGTGTGAAGTGAAAAATTTATTGCCTGAGATTAATGTCAGATTAGACATCACAGAGGAAAAGATTGGCGGTTGCTTTAAAGCCTTTGTCCTTGAAGGGACAGCAGAGGGAACAACCCGGACTGGACCCCGCGGAGGGAACAGACAGGGGACCAGTGAGAGGCAGGCAACGCCGAGCCATCTGGTGCACGTGTCACTGTCGTCCCTAAAGTAAAGGGCAGGGCGAGGAGCACAGGGAGAAACATTTGAAGAAATAATGCTCATGAAAGTTCCAAACTTAAACTATAAGCTTGCAGAGCCAAGAAACTCAATCAACTCCAAGGACAAGAAACCTAAAATGACACCAAGGCACATCCAAATCAAATTGCTCAAAAACCAGTGAAGAGGAAGTCTGAGAAGCTGTCAGATTTCTGCTTGTGTATCATATTTTCCCTGCTCCTCCTGTTCAAGTCATTACAACTCGACACCTGGACGCTTTACACACACACACACACACACACACACACGCACACACGCACACACGCCAAACATGACACGTGGAGTAGAAAACACGAACCAGGCCACCAGCAACGTAGGACCAAGAGCAGCCCGGTGGAGAGCAACTGAGTTTTCTTTTGCCTCAAATATCCAAGACTTGGAGCTAAAGAAGCCAGCAGCCTGGAAACGCTGACAGACACAGGCCACAGAAGCCCTAAGAAAAGCCCTCTCTTTGGCCAGAGAACCAGGAAAGGGGCAGCCTAGCAAGACAGAAAATATGTAGACAGTGACCACAGTGGAATCTGTGCCCCCCACCCAGCAGGGAGCCTCATTCCCATCTGACCCCCGCCCCGCAGTACAAAGCGCTGACCCCTCCAGAGGGAGGGAACTCTAGAGGGAACCAGAACTCCTGCTCCTGCTCCTCAGAAATGAGACACCCTTCCCACCCCTAGTGCCCATGGCTGAGCGGGAACAAGGACTATCACCCACCCCGGTGGTGTCAAGACACCAGTTAAAACAGAAGGTTTAGGCTGGGGGTGGTGGCGCCTGTAGCCCCAGCTACTCAGGAGGCTGAGGCAGGAGGATCGCTTGACCCCGGGAATCTGAGGTTGCTGTGAGCGAGGCTGATGCCACGACACTCCAGCCTGGGTCACAGAGTGAGACTCTGTCTCAAAAATAAATAAATAAATAAATAAATAAATAAATAAAACAGTAGGTTTAAGTATGATCCAAACTCTCGTAACCTAACAGCACAAATGTTCAGGTTTCACTCAAAAATCACTTGTCACACTACGTGTCATTCTCTGTTTCAATGAAATAAAGGAAATCGATGCCAGCACCAAGATGGACGTGAGAATTCCCTGACACAGGTTCAAAGCAGACATCGATTGTGAACACATTCACCACAGGTGAAAAGTAGAAAATCTCAGCAAAGAAATAGAAGGTGCAAAGGAGAACGAAATGGAACTTTTAAAGATGAAAAATACAATAACTGAAATTTTAAAAAATGAGGACTTAACAGAAGACTAGAAAGGACAGAGGAAATAATTCATGCAACTGATAGAACAGAAGTTACCCAATCTGTGGTACCCGAGGTACTACAGCAAAAGGTCTAACGTTTCTGTCGCTGAGATTCTGGTAGGAAAAGAGGGGCAGAGTTGAAAGAGCACTCAATGAAATATGGCTTTAGAGTCCCAATTTGGCAAAAGACATAAACCTACAGATTTGAGAAGTCGACTGAACCCCAAACAGGAAAACTACAAAAGCCTCCACTCGATACACCACAGTCATGTCCTGAAAACTGAGGACAAAGAGAAAAATCTCAAAAGCGGCAAGGGAGACAGGACACCTTATCTACAGGGGAAAGACTGTCCAGACAACAGGAGCCTTCTTGTCAGCACCTGCGGAGGCCGGGAGAAACCGGCAAGGCAGCAGTATGGGGTGGAGAGCGCTGGCAACCCGGAATTTTACAGCCAGCAAAGATACCTGTCAGGATTGAAGAGGAAATCGAGACATTCTCACATGAAGAGAACGTGTTGCCAGCAGACCTACCCTAAAACAATGACTAAAGACAATTTTCTAAATAAAAAGGAAAAGATAAAAAGAATTTTGAAACATCAGGAAGAAAGAAAATGGAAAAGGAAAAGATATGGGTAAATACAATATTTTCCTTTTCTAGAGTTTTCTAATTTATGTTTAACAATTCAAATAAAAATAACACTATATGATATAATTCTAAATGTAGGTAGAGGAAATATTTAAGATGATTATAATACAAATGAGATGTATATGGGATAGGGAGATAGAAGGGAAGCAAAGCTTTGTGCCCTGTACTGGAGCTGGTAGGATGACACCAGTAGACTGTGGTCACGATGTCTGTACGATGTGACGCCTGCAGCAACCGCGAGCGAAGCTACGCAAAGAGATACGCACAACAGCAGAGGAGCAACTTGGCGCAAAATGGTGGAGTAGGCAGCTCTGGAATCGGCCCCTCACCTGAGCGACCACTGAGCTTGGACTGGAACTGACGTCCCAGAGCTCTGGGACCCGACTGGACACTCGCAACAGGCATGGGGGGCTTGCGGAAGGGTGAGGGGCTGTCATCTGGCGGGAAAGCAGTGTGAGCCACCACCCCTTCCTCGGCCCAATGCAACTGGGGGACAGTGGCCTGCATTCCTGGGGCCGCTGGCAGCTGCTGGGGCAGGCAGTACAGACCTTGTGCCCCAAAACTTTGGGGGTGTGCACTTTGGTTGGTCCAGAGATTCCCTGAGGAACTAGTGCTGGCTGGCACTTGGTTTTGGCCTCCTCAGACTATATCTATCTGTCCCCTCTCTCCTCCATGACACGACAGCGATCAGAAGATTTAATGAGCAGGAACACCTTTTCCGCACTCCTTTTGGGTTTCCGTTTTTTTGTTTGTTCGTTTTTTGAGACAGGGTCTTACTCTGTCACCCAGCTGAATGCAGTGGCGTCATCACAGGTCACTGCAGCTGAACTCCCGGGCTCGAGCGATCCTCCCACCTCAGCCTCCAGAGTAGCTGGGACTACAGGCATGCACCACCACACTCAACCAATTTTTAAATTTTTTGTAATGATGGGGTCTCACTATGTTGCCCAGGCTGTTCTCTAACTCCTGGGCTCCAGTGATCCTCCCGCCTCGGCCTCCCAACGTGCTAGGATAATAGTCCCAAACCACCACACCCAGCCTCTGCTAAATTAAAAAAAAAAAAATTGTCTGCATGTAAGCCTAGCTTCCTAAGGCTCGCCCCTGGGTCAGTACAGTGTAGTGGCCAATGATTGCTTAGTGATCATGCTTTGGTGATGGCTGTGGGTATGAGTTGTGGACGCATTCAAAATTCAGGCACTTTACAGTTTGGCCTTGGCTTTTACTTTTCGTCTGTACAAAGCCTCGAGTTGAGCCGGAGCCCTCTCTGGCAGCGGGGACACCGGGCATTTCTAAGGCCTGGGGGGCCGGGCCTAGTTACTGATTGTCCTTGGGAACTTCCTGGCCACACTCCCAGAAGCTTCTGCCTTTAGTCAGGTAAGGAAACTCTGAAAACGCTCCTTTCTGCATCTGTTGGGTCTCAAATTGTCTTCAGTTTAAAACAATCTTCATATCATCTCTGGGGGGCTGAAGGGGTCCCCCCAGTTCAAAATAAAGCAAGGAGGGAATGGGGCTCCGGACTGCGGACGTCCAAGGCCAGCCACTGGGTGTTTCTGTACACAAAAAAACGTGTTTTTATGCGGTTATGCGGGTGCCCGGTGTTGGGTCAACGCAAAGGGCCTCGGCTCCCGGCGGGCTGCGGGGGCCGCTTTCGGGGGACGAAGCTCCTAATTCAAAGTCGGGCGCCGAGGCCCGCGCCACAGTCCACCTGTGCTTTGTTCACACCTTAACGAGGCCTAAATTCCACACGATCTGCGCCTCGTTTTAAGCGACGGTTCTGGCTTCCCGAGACCCAGGCCTGGCGGGGCCGACCTCGGCCTCTGACCCACGACCCCTGACCCACGACCCCGCGGGCGGCCCCTCTGACACCGGCCCTTCGGCGCGGGGCGCGGTTTCCGGGGGACGCGTTTCCCACCGGACCGCGGACCGCCCGGACCGCCCAGGCAGCGGCCCTTCCGGCGGCGGCGCGGAGCGCTGGGCCCGGCTGCGGCCTGGCGGCGGCGTTTGCGGCGGCCCGAGCGGGGACGGGACCGGAGCGGGCCGGGCCGGGGAGGGCGGCGGGGCCCAGCGCCCCGACCCAGCCGGCCCCACGCGAGCCAGGGCCGCGCGCGGCGGCGGGGACCCTCCCAGGTAAGGACGCTGGGGACTCCGGTGATTTCTGTGTAATTTCACAGTCGCTGAAAATGCCGAGCCCGGGGTGGGCCCGGGCAGCTACGGACCCCGGGCGTGCCGAGCAGTTCCGGGAGGGGCGCGGCCGTGCAGCCGCCTTAACGCGGGACCCCTCCGCCCGCCCCGCGGCCCCGCCGGGTTGAGTGGAGCCGCTGGAAGCGGAGGGCGGTTCCACCCAGTGACCCGGCAGCCGCGAACAGGTGGAAGCGGAGCAGAGTCTGTGCTTTCTCACCCTTCTAGGGGCCAAGAGTTATGTTTTACGAGGAAGTAGGGTCACAGACGCACTGGGTGCGTCAGGGGCTGTGACAGCCTCACAGGGAGACCTGACACCGCAGAGGAGGGGTCGTGGCTGGCGGGGAGGCCAGGCCTGTTGCCGACGTCCTGGCCTGGTGGGTTGTGACCATCGTAGGACTGGGGAGCTGCCTTCGCCATTTCGTCTTCTCTTCTCACCCATCCTCCCAGGCGAACGTTGAATCCCACTAACAAACGGGGGTCGAGGCTCAGTGACTTGACCAACGTCTCCACTAGAAGGTGGCAGCACTGGGGGGTCCTTTCTCAAGCCCGTGCCAGCTGACACCTGTGGTGCCCACGTGTGTGACCCAAGAGCAATTCCAGCAGGTGGCACAGGAGTGGCCTTAAGAGTAACCACTTCCTGTGAGTTGAATCTTACGTCCTCACGGGGTTTGTTCCAGACGCTTGCTCTCCACAGCCCTGGCTGAGCCCCGGGCCTCCTCCCTGTATCAGTGCAGAGACCATGGCAAAGCTGCAGGGTTTCGAGTTCTGGAGCCGCACCCTGGGCGGGGCCCGCCACGTGGTGGCCCCCATGGTGGACCAGAGTGAGCTGGCCTGGAGGCTGCTGAGCCGCCGCCACGGGGCACAGCTGTGCTACACTCCCATGCTGCATGCCCAGGTCTTTGTCCGCGATGCCAACTACCGGAAGGAAAACCTGTACTGCGAAGTATGCCCCGAGGACCGGCCCCTCATCGTGCAGGTGGGCAGGGGGACTGTGGCTGCCGGGTCTGGGGCCCTGGAACACTTGCGAAGCAGTGTTCACTCTGCGTAGGGGTTCCACCCTCAGCCTTTCCAGAAACAGCTGCCCGATTCCAGGGCAAGGGGCAGGAGGTGGTGCCAGGTGGGGGGAGTTGACGCCAGGTGGAGCCAAGTGCACCTCCCAGAAACCAAGCCCTCCCTGGGAGCTGGTCCAGACAGTGTGGGGTATGCGATTCAAGCCCCTCGACGTCACCTTCAGGGCTGCCTCCCTCCCACTTCAGATCAAAAGAAATTCTGTAAATCTGTACTTTACTCTCAGTGGTCTGGGGGCTCATCCTAGCTCTGTCACCTTGTAAACGCTGGTAGAGCAGGACACCATCCTGCAGGGGACCCCAGGACCACACCCTGATCAGGTCACACTGGGACCCCTCGTGGGGCTGGGCAGCAAGGTACGAGGGCCTGGCTGGGCTCGTGGGTGACGTATGTGTCTTCTCCAGTTCTGTGCCAATGACCCGGAGGTGTTTGTCCAGGCGGCTCTGCTGGCACAGGATCACTGCGACGCCATCGACCTGAACTTGGGCTGCCCGCAGATGATAGCCAAGAGAGGCAAGTTCAGCTCCAGGGTCCTGTGTTGAGCACCTCCCTAGGCCTAGGCGGGCGCGGAGCCCACAGACAACCCAGGTGCAGGGTCCAGGGCCAGCGCAGTGTGGCCCAGGGTGGGGCTGAGCCCTTGCTCTGTGGGCTGTCACACCCCTCAGGGACTTCCTTCTGGATAAATATGATTTGCTGACATGTTTCCTTGTCACCCCTGACTGTCTTCCTCACTGGGTCCATGAGGAGGTGCCTTTTGAGGTTGGGCAGCTGGGCAAAGAGCCCCGAAGTCAGATGCCGACAAACTGCCTGACTCGGGAGTTGTCACCCTGCCCCTGCCTGAGATACTGCTTCTTCTGGGGTCCCCATGGGGGCTGGCCTGGCAGGGTGGCTCAGGGCCTGCATGGCTGCAGGAGAGACTGTGGCCCACATGGGAGGAGGGTACGGAGGCAGCCTTGGCCCTGCCCGTCCTCAACACGAGTGGTACCAGTGGGCCACACCTGTCCTTTGCAGGTCACTATGGTGCCTTCCTGCAGGAAGAGTGGGACCTGCTCCAAAGAATGAGTGAGTTGGCTGTGTGCCGCCGCACGGACAGTGGAAAAGCCCCAGACATAGCCGCGTGCGGGTGTGGGGGCACTGGCCACCTGGTTGGGGCTCCGGAGAAGACAGGAGCTGGCAGAGTGTCTTGGGATCACCCTGGGAACTCCTGGCCGTGGCACATTCCCTGCGGGAAGGAGGGGACTGTTAAGTCACCTGCACTGCACCAGCTGTCCCTTAGCAGACAGTCGGTTCTGGGGCTGTGTCCTTGCTTCATCCCAGCCTCCTAACACCCTGGGGGACACAGCTGGGTCTCAGCTGCCATCATTTGGCAGCTGGCATTGGCCGCACTTGTTATGTGAATTCGTGAGGACAGAGGGAAGGCAGAGGGGCCCTGCCCGGCAGCCTGTGAGCGTCGGCCAGAGCTGCCTCCCAGGAAAGCTGCCTTGCCACGGTTCCCTCACGAGTAGTCTCTCTTCTCCCCAGTTCTGCTGGCCCATGAGAAACTCTCAGTTCCTGTCACGTGCAAAATCCGTGTCTTCCCAGAGATTGAGAAGACGGTGCGGTACGCCCAGATGCTGGAGAAGGCCGGCTGCCAGGTGAGCCCCGGGCTCATGGGGGTGTCTGATCAGGCAGCGCTGGCCTGCCTTGATGGGGTGTCAGTGGGGAAGGTGGCTCCACCCTTGTCGTCCCTGTCCTGGGCACCTGCTGTTCGTCCTCCCCTGGGCCCTTGCATGGAGGAGGCAGCTGAGGCTCTTCCTGTGCCCACTCGGACAAGACGTGCCCTGGCCTCTTTGAGGGCAGTGGCCCTCCCAAGACCCCATGGCTCTGTGTGCTGCACCCCAAGCTCAGTCTTCTATAAGAGGAAGTGCTGTGCTGGCTCAAGGCTTTGTCCCTGTAGAGAGCGCACTGTTGGTGTCACTGTCACATCGTAGTGCCCAGAGGTTGGCCAGGGCCTCCTTTAGGAGAGCTCAGTATCCAGCCCCCCGAGGGCTGTTGACAGCGCTGGTCCCCTGCCTGCGTCCTCTGCACGTTCACCTTGGCCCAGTGAAGGCCTGGAGTGGGCCCTGTCCCCAGGTGCTCACCTCAGGACACTTACCTTCTGGGGATGGACAGTAATCTAGTGACCTGAGGGTGAGGTCCCACCTGCCCCCAACGCCCCACCAGCCTAGGGTCAGCCTGGAGCTGATCTCTCCTGCACCTTTGGCCTTCGGCAGTGGGGACGTTGCTGCTTCCCAGCCTAGGGGCTCCTCCCAGGGGAGCCGGGGCATCAGCTGGGCACACGTGCGGCCTGGGGCTGCTCCCTGGGCCTGTGGGGCCCAGGACCCAGTGGGGGCAGGGACCAGGCCACGCCCAGGATGGCCTGTGCCTTGCTGGGGGATTGAGAAGCTGAGGGAGAGGGTCCTCTGGAATCGGCCAGGAGCTCTGGCCGGGAGCGTGGTCGAGTCGGCCGCTGTTCTGTCCTAGTTGCTGACTGTGCACGGACGCACCAAGGAGCAGAGGGGGCCCCTGTCGGGTGCAGCGTCCTGGGAACACATCAAGGCCGTGCGGTGAGTGGACACAGCTCCACACCTCCGAGTGCTCAGCACTTGCCACCTGGGGGCCGCAAGCCTGTGGGGGGCAGTGTGCGGTGGGAGGGGAGGCGCTTGCCAAGGTGAACTTCGGGGTGTCCCTGGCCTGGGCCCTGCCCTGGCTGCAATGATGGGACAGGCATTTCCCCCCGATAGGAAGGCTGTGGCCATCCCTGTGTTTGCCAACGGGAACATCCAGTGCCTGCAGGACGTGGAGCGCTGCCTGCGGGACACGGGTGTGCAAGGGGTCATGAGTGCAGGTGTGTGGGGCTGGGCACTCGGGCAGGGGTGCAGGGGTCGTGAGTGCAGGTGTGTGGGGCTGGGGACTCGGGCAGGGGTGCAGGGGTCGTGAGTGCAGGAGTGTGGGGCTGGGCACTCCGGCAGGGGTGCAGGGTGCAGGGGTCGTGAGTGCAGGTGTGTGGGGCTGGGCACTCGGGCAGGGGTGCAGGGTGCAGGGGTTGTGAGTGCAGGTGTGTGGGGCTGGGGACTCGGGCAGGGGTGCAGGGGTCGTGAGTACAGGAGTGTGGGGCTGGGCACTCGGGCAGGGGTGCAGGGGTGCAGGGGTCATGAGTGCAGGTGTGTGGGGCTGGGCACTCGGGCAGGGGTGCAGGGTGCAGGGGTCGTGAGTGCAGGTGTGTGGGGCTGGGCACTCGGGCAGGGGTGCAGGGTGCAGGGGTCGTGAGTGCAGGTGTGTGGGGCTGGGCACTCGGGCAGGGGTGCAGGGTGCAGGGGTCGTGAGTGCAGGTGTGTGGGGCTGGGGACTGCAGCAGGGGGCCCTGTGCACATCCTGCTGCCACCACCCAGGTCAGTGGCCTCTGCTGCCACTGTCCTCACTGCAGCGCCATCACAGATGGTCTTTGTGGGTCCTCAGGCGAGGCTTTCCAAATGGGGCCGGCCAGTGAGCCAGGTGGCCAGCCTTGTCCTCGGTGCAAGAGGCATGGGCTAGTGTCCTGATGCCACAGGCTTTCGTCTGCCGTCCCCCTGGAGCGGCCTCACAAGGCCTCCCTCCCCTCCTGTCACTCAGAGGGCAACCTGCACAACCCCGCCCTGTTCGAAGGCCGCAGCCCTGCTGTGTGGGAGCTGGCGGAGGAGTACCTGGACCTCGTGCGCCAACACCCCTGCCCGCTGTCCTATGTCCGGGCCCACCTCTTCAAGCTGTGGCACCACACGTGAGTCGACTCTAAGACAGAGGCTACCTGGGGGGATGGGGGGTTGTCAGTCCTGCCCGGGGCATTTTGGAGGTTTGACCAAAAGGGCTTGGTACTGGTCGGGTCTCCAAGGGCGGGGGCACTTAGAAGTGAAGTCAGACAGAAAGAGACACAGCGTCCCCGTGTGCCCTGCACTTGGCGTGGGCTCAGGTGACTGAGACCCAGGAGCGGGCCCAGCTCTGCGTGACGGGCGTCTGTCTCAGGCTGCAGGTGCACCAGCAGCTTCGAGAGGAGCTCGCCAAAGTGAAGACCCTGGAAGGCATCGCCGCTGTGAGCCGGGAGCTGAAGCTGCGCTGTCAGGCAGGCTCTGGGGCAGGTGGGAGGCAGGCAGGGCCATGGGTGGGGGGCTCAGTTCCCTGACCGGGGGGCCTGGGCTTTGGCAGGAGGAGATGTCCAGGCAGCAGGGAGAGAAGCCCGCCAGTGACCTACCGTTCTTCCACTGGATCTGCCAGCCCTACATCCGGCCAGGGTGAGCCCCCAGCCCGCCCCAGGAATGCGTGAGGATGAGGGGCTGCCCACGTTTGTCCCTGACCACGGGGCTCCCTGGATGCTCCCCAAGTACTCCACTGCAGCCACGCAGGGCCTGGCCTGGCAGCCTTGGTGGCTTAGTTTTGTCCTTCCCCGTCAGTGGACACTTAGGTTTTAAATCTTCCATGACAACCTCTCCAAGCCCCTCTGATCCTGGGTAGGTTTGTCCTCTGGGTTCTCCGAGGTGAGGCCATCTGTGGCCACGGCCCTGCCTGGACCAGCTCAGTGGCTCAGACCCTGGGCCCCAAAGCTGTGGACACCATCCCCAGGGCCCACCCTCTGTGCCAGCCATGCATTCTGCCATGGGGGCTGCGCACTGGCCCCGCCCATGGAGCCACTCAGGTGTCAGGGAGCCACGTGCATGTCCCGTGTGCCAGCACCTGCCGTGGCCACCAGCCTCTCCTTGCTCTGGCCTGCTTGGCTGTGGCTGGGCCACCTCCCAGGGGATCCTTGAGCACCACCCACCGCCTTCTCCTCAGGCCCCGGGAGGGGAGCAGGAATGCTGGGGCTTGCAGTAAGCGGGCCCTGGAGGAGGAGGAGGAGGGCAGCACGGAGGTCCTGTCCAAGAACAAGCAGAAGAAGCAGCTGAGGAACCCCCACAAGACCTTCGACCCATCTCTGAAGCGTAAGCACTGCTCCCGCCGCTGGGGCTGGGGAGGCGGCCGAGCAGAGGCCGATCTGGGTGGTCACTGCATTGCCTTTGTCCTCACATTGCTGGGGGCAGAAACCCGGACTTGGTCGATGGCGCTGATGGCCCTGAGCTCAAGACAACATGTGGAAGGCCCCACCCCGGGGCCTGGACAGTGTGGTCAGGCCAGACTCCAGGTCTGAGCACTCATCTTCCTGAGCCACAGCACACGGTGCATGTGGGGACATCAGCTCACAGCCAGCCAGACAAGGCTGCGGACAGGCCCATGGCCAGGTGCCGTCCGAGGGGCTTGTCTGCACATCAGGGCCTTGGGGCACTGACGCTGCCCTTGGCTAGCAGAGCGCTCGGTGTGCCCCAGCTGTGTGGGCGTGGTCCCAGCAGCTGCTGAGCAGGAGCCCCCGGGGGCCCAGGCGAGTGTGCGAGGTCACACTGCTGGGCCGGAAGCCGTGCCTTTGGTGGCCAGCTGTATCCCTTGTCCCTGTCTAGGGGGGTGTGACGAGGCCATTCTTCCTGCTGGGGTCCCCAGCCCACCTCTTTCCCCTTCACTTCCCACAGGACGTCCCTTGCCCAGGGATTAAAGCCTGTGTCCTCTGCGCTCCCAGAGCCGCAGGCTGGCCCCGGCTGGCAGGGACACCATCAGCAGGCTACGTGGGGGCCGAGAGGCCGCCTTGCGCTCCCCTCATCCAACCAGCACCCTCTTTGTTTTTTTCCTCCTAGCAAAATACGCAAAGTGTGACCAGTGTGGAAACCCAAAGGTGAGTTGGTTCCAGCTGTGTGCTGCCCAGGCCTCCGCTCCCCAGGGTTGGCAGGGGGTCCCCACACTGCTTGGGGCAGCAAGTGTCCCCTCTGCAGTCTGGTGCCTGCCCCGCTGCACACTCACAGCCTGGACACTGCCAGAGCTGGGCTGGCCACGTCCGTGTCCAAGCTGGGGGGACTCCGGCGGGCTTCCAGCTGGCCAGGGCCCCCCGCCGCCCGTGCTGTCCTGCCTAGCCTGGCCCTGGGGAGGGGTGGGAGCCGCAGGCTCACCGGCTTTCCCGTGCCCAGGGCAACAGGTGCGTGTTCAATCTGTGCCGCGGCTGCTGTAAGAAGCGGGCCTTTAAGGAGACCGCAGATTGCCCAGGTGAGGGAACTCCTGCCACCACCAGCCCCTCCTTGCCCCGCACCCCCATAGGCACTGAGACCTTTCACTTCCTGACTCCCACGTGCCCTCTTGTCCTCTCTGCCAGGTCACGGATTACTTTTTAAAACCAAATTGGAGAAGTCTCTGGCGTGCAAAGGGTCCCAGCTTGGGCTGCAGGAGCCTCAGCAGGCTGGGCCTGGGACACCAGGTGGCTTCTCTGAAGTCGTGGGCAGTGCCCTGGCCTGAGGGCCAGCGGGACCTGCCCCCACCCCGGGACTGCTGCTGGAGCCTGGACACGTCCTGCTTAAGGAAACGCCTTTTTCTCAGGGAATCTCCTGCTATTTAACACGGAAGGACGTGCTGATGTCCTCCCCTTGGCCCAGGCTGGGGCCTGGAAATGCTGCAGCTGGGAGCAGGCCTCAGGCTGGACCTGCCCTGTCCTCACAACTTTGTGTTCTCAAAAAATGGACAATAAATCATTTCAAAGGTGCACAGAGAGCCAACAGCCCGTGACTACCACCCCACCCGCACGCAGACCCCTGAGCTGAGCAGCTGCTCTCAGGCGACTGGGAGGGTGGGGCTGGGGGGGACCCATCTGTAAGTGGAGGCAGTGCATGAGGCACAGGGGACAGCTGGGACTTGGGTCCCCTCCCCGCCTCCCCTGCAGGACAGGCAGCCAGAGCCTCCTGGGAGCAGGGCTCAGGCCAGGGCACACAGTGGAGCCCAAGGACTAGGTCACCCTAGTTTCTCTCACCAGGCCCTGCCCCAAAGCCCGACCCAGGAAACAAACCTTAGAAACCAAAGGCCACGCAGCGGAGCGGGGAGGCGGCACAGCCAGGGCAACGCTCAACCTGCTTTAATCGCCTAGTCAGTCAGCTGCGCCATACAATGCACGGACGGGAGGGGCTGGCACTGCAGCAGGTCCCTGGGGATGGACACCCACAGGGTGGAGCCCTGCAGGCCCCTCTTTCCAGGAAGGGCCCCAGCTGGCAGCCCACCAGCCTCCCTAGGCCCCCAGCACGGCACGATGGGGTGGAGGGGCTCCCCTGGAGGGCGCAGGCAGGAAGCCCCGGGGGCCGTGGCCAAGGGCGGGGGGGGCGTGCAGGCGGTCCTGGCGGCGGCAGCCCTCACATGTTGGTGCTCATCCGAGACTGGCTGTTGGCCGGAGTCAGCTCCCCCTGGCTGCCTTCTCTGGGCGGGGGACTATGGGGAGAAGGGAGACTCTGAGCCCACCCACCACCCAGGTGTGGCCGCACCCCGGCGCCCGCTGGGCCACTCACCTTGACGTGGATCTGGTTGCGCAGCACGGCCGCCCTCAGCATCATGGCCTTGGCGCGGCGCTGGAACTCCTTGCCCATCAGCAGGGACTTCTCGAACGTGGTGCTGCGTTGGTCCACGTCCCGGGCGTACAGGATCTGCAGGGTTGCAGGCTTAGTGAGGCCCGACGGAGGGCCAGACGCCACCCCCAGCCATCCCCAAAGCACATGGCCACCTTGCTGTGCGAGTCCACGCGGGCGTTGATGAGTCCTTCCAGGATGAGCTGCGTCAGCTCGTCTTCCAGGGCCGCCACCGTGGTGTTGAAGGCTACTGCCATCTTGTGCATGTCGGCCGACACGTAGGGACTGAAATACTGGGGCACAGGGGTGTCGGGTGTCAGCTGCCCGCAGCTCCCAGACACATCTCAAGTGTCCCAGCCTGTCCCCCGCTTCCCCGGGCTTACCTGGATGAGGGCACGGTTGCGAATCTGAGTGTACAGGGTCCTGACGTGGGGAGCCAGGTACATGTCCAAGAGCAGGTTGTCCTGAAGAGGAGGATGGGTCAGATGGGTCAGAGACTGGCTGCTGCTGCCCTGGCCCTCGGAGCAGACCAGCCAGGCCTCCAGGTGGCCGGGCCCCGCACTCGCCCCCACGCGTGGCCAGGACCCACCTTCATCTCATCCAGCATCTTCAGACAAGAGGCGTACTTGGACTCGTAGAATTTGAAGATGATGTCTCGAACCTGGGGCTCCAGCTCCAGGAACAGCTTGAAAGAGCTGCTGATGCCAGATGCCTCTGAGTCCAGGCCCCTGCCTGCCCCCTACCCTCCAAGTGACCCACAGGACACTAGTCCCCAAACACCTGGGAAATAGCAGGGTTGGGGTCCGGTGCCAAGCAAGGCCAGACGAGGGGCCTGGAGAGGGATGGGGCCAGTGCCCACCCCCACTGACCTGCTGGAAATGACGTTGCGCTGCAGCTCCTGCCGGTCAAAGGTGGCCAAGGCACAGAGGCCGCCATAGACAGCCACGTTGCTGGCGGACAGCAGCTGAGGACCAGAGACCCAGTGTCACGGAGGTCACGACAGACCACGACGTCAGGGATAGGCTGCCGCAGCCCTGCCATAGCTGGCTCAGAGAATGCCGAGGAGCCCGCTGGGGGTCGAGACCCCCCCCATTAGAGAGCCCGAAGCACGAGCCCTCACTGTATCCCCAAGTCCCCAAGAGGGCTCCTGCCCAGGGACCCCAAGGCCCTCACCTCAGGGAAGTCGCAGTGATCGAACGAGGCCAGCAGGAAGCACTTGGCAGCCTGCTTGTACTTTCTCGCAGCCAGCTCAGCCAGGCCTGGTGGAGGGATGCAAGAAGGGGGGGAAGTGGGGACGAGGTCTGGCCACCCGCAGGAAGCTGCCAGCGCCTCATGAGGCCTGCGTGGGGGATGGGAATGCTGGCCACTGAGGTGAAACCACTGCCCCCACCAACACCAGCCTGCTCCCAAAGCCACTGCCACCACCGCTGCAGACACCCAGGCTCAGAGAAGCTGAAGCCAGTGGGCCTGCCCGTGCCACACAGCTGGCCAGTGGGGCAGCGGCCATAAGAGCAGCCTGTCAGAAGACACCTCCGTCCCGGACCACACGGCTTCTCCCTGGTGGACCTAAGCAGGTGTCACCTACACCCGTGGACGCGGGAGCACATGCGTCCCACAACACCCCACACTCTGACAAACAGCAAAGGCTTCCCCAGCTGTGACAGGAACGAGCATCCCTTCCCTAGGTGTGAGGACTCAGTGAACGGGGCGTTTGGGGGGTCAGTGGCGGCACCTGCCCTGGCGCCCAGGCGCTCACCTGCGGCGCACTTGAGCTTGGTGAGGATGGCCTGGGTCTGGCTGTCGCGCTCTCCTCGCTGCTGCAGAGGGAAGCCGCACATGTGAGGCCCACCCCTCCTCAGCCCCGCAGCTCCGTGCCCAGTCCCCAGGCCCAGCCCGAGGGAACGAAGTCAGACTCGGGGGAGGATGTGGTGAGGGGCACCAGGGGCCCTGGTGGCGGCCCCCGGCCAGGGTCTCGGAGGCGGCAGCTCGTACCTCGGCAATCTCCGGGGTGGACTCGGCCTTGCTGACGTAGCTCAGCACGTGAGACCAATTTTGCAAGTAGACACTGACCTGACAGACGAGTGGGAGGGGACAGACTGAGCCAGAGGCGCCCCCTCCTGGCCCACAGCCACTGCTGCCCAGCAGGTACCCCCCACACCCACGCGCCTCCCGCAGGCCCGACCTTGATGACATTGAGGCACATGTTGATGACGTGCTTGGCGCTGGTACAATAGTCTCGGGCCCGGGAGTAACACTTGAGGGCGTTGCTGAGGTCCCCACAGTCGAGGTAGTGGTCGCCCAGGTCATCGTGGCCACGCCTGTGGGTCCAGCCATGAGCAGACGCTGGCGGGGCCCCTCAGGGCCTGGCCGCCCGCCCCCCCTGCCCAGGCGGGCCGGCACCTGATGCTCTCCTTGATGGAGTTGCCCTTGTAGTTCTTGAGGTCCGTGTCCAGCTTCTCCAGCTTCAGCAGGGCCTTCTTCCGCGTGGCCTCCACCCAGGCCGTGTCCAGGGGCGGGGGCTCCACGCCACTCTCGGGGATGGCGTCCGGTGTGTTCTGGAGCTCCCTGAGAGAGGCCCTGGCCGTCAGGGAGGTGAGGCTGGCCCCCAGAGGCTGTTCTGCAGGCAGGGGGGCACCTCCCACGGGCCCCTGCCTGTCCCCAACCCCCACCTTGAGGGGCCCAGTCTGCACGAGGGGCAGAGACAATCACTGACCCCAGAAGCCCACAGCTGGGTGGGAAAAACCCACCGGGACGAGGGGCTGCCACACACAGCCCTGCCAGGCTGCCACCCGCATGTCACCTCTGCCAGCAGCTCCACTCAGAACAGCTGAACGTACACACACGTGTGCAAAGAGGCTGGGACGGGCGGGGAGCTTTCGTTCTCCTAGTCAGGGACGAGTGCACCACCCGCCCCAGCTTCTCGGCAGGGAAGCCCGTCCCCGTCGTGTACGGCAGCCTTGCTGTGCCTGCAAGTGCTGCTGTGAGCACCACAGAGGCAGGGGTGTGGGAGTTACAGGGCACAGGAGGGGGACACACCACGCCCAGCCCAGGTGCCTGGTCCCACTGCAGCCTCTGCCTCCTTGCACCAAGCGGCTGGCCTCACCTGGTGGCCTCTGAGAGCTTCCGGTGGATCTCCTCGTACACGTCCACGTTAAAGGTCCGCTGCACAAAGGAGAGGGCCATCTTCAGGGCCTCCACCCGCAGAGGGGGGCAGTGGTCAGCAATGAACTGCAGCCGCTCAATGCGCATCAGGCCGCTATAGCTGGCGGCGTACTGCTCCAGATCCTGGGGGGTCGGGGAGCAGGCAAGGTCAGGTTGGGGGTGCACACCAGGATCCCAGACCCCAACCCCAGGCCAGTGAGGCAGGTGGAGAGGCCTGACTGTCCTGGCCACAACGCTGACCCTTCACCCATGCCGGAAAGGCCCTGGGCCCATGACAGGAACTGGGCTCTGCCCCAGGGGCCGAGGAGAGACCACTGGCATGGGATGCGGGCAGGAGCCTCCAGGGTAGAGCTCTGCAGTGGGGGGGGGGTGGGCCACGAGCAGAGCTCTTCCATGCGGGCAAGAAGTGGGCACAGGGTCTCCCGCTGGGCTGTGAACCCAATATGAGCAGGCAATCAGACACCCTGGAGGTTTGCGGGTCAGAGAAAGACGAGACAGGACAGTTTTCTGAGAAGAGAGGGCCTATCTCCTGTATGGGCTGTGGTGGGGAGTCCAGCTGGGACCCTCCGGAAGGACTGAGACACCCCATGTTCTCCCCGGGGCTCCATACCAGGGTGGGGTTCTCCACCACGTAGTTGACATCAGGTGCATTCTGTGGGTCCTCCTGGGGGTCCACGTCAATCTGCATGGGCTCCACGGCCCCCTGCAACATGGGCCGGGGACCTTGGCACCGCGAGCCGGGGGCTGCCCAGGGAGGGCGAGAGACCCTCACTGTTCCCGTGGTCAGCTCTGCCCTGGGTCTTCCAAGGCACAATTGGACCACACACCCCCCAGTACGCCCTCCCCCGCCCGTCCTCACTCCCACCCGGGCTCCAGCACCGTACGTCAGGGAGGGGCCCTTCGGCCCGCTCTAACCGCCCATCTCCGGAGCGGGAAAGCAGACACTGGAAGGACCAACTACACAGGGACCCCCAGGGCCCCTGCACATTCCCAGCTTCCTCCGAGCCATAGAGAAGAAACAAACGCCACCTTAACCCCAGGAGGTAGGAGAACCAGCCCCCGGAATCTGTCCTGAGCAGCTGGAGCAGCGGTACGGGGCTGAGAGTCACGCCACGGGGTTGGGAGAAGGGAAAGGAGTCGTCTCAGGGAGTCCTATGGCCCCCAGCTGGGAGGGACAGAGGGGCCAGGACCTCGGCTTAGGACCTCTACAGAGCAGGCTGGAAGAAGCCCGCCGCGCCCAGCCCGGCAGGAGCCTGGGAGGCCCCGGCCTCGGCTCTCCTGCGGAAAAGCACAGAGCGCGGCCCCCTCAGCAGACCCGGGCGCGCGGCGCCCTGCCCTCCTGCTTGGCACTGAGTCCCTGTCCTCGGCCGGCAGAGCAGCAGGGCCCCGCCACGGCGGGGGCGGCTGGCGCTCTGCTCCCCCCTCCCTCGCTCGCTCGCTCGCTCGCTGGGCCCTCTCTCCTGGAAGGTACCTCATAAAGCAGCGTACAGGCCGACAGACTGGCGCTCAGGCTGAAGTCCCCGGCCGTGCCAGGCAGGACGAGGTCTGACCTACTGCTGTGAGGGGTGCAGTACAGATCTGTCACTGACGAGGAGGCCGAGCTGGGGGCCGAGCTATCCCTCATTCTGTCCTGACTTTCTGCACCCCCCGACCCTGACACAGAGCTGGCTGGCTGCTGAAGGGAGAAAGAGCGTTAGCGTCGGCGGCCGAGACCCTCCCGAGCGGCTGGGGGCAGGGAGGGCGGCGGGCGGGCGCGCAGCCGCGGCGGAGGCAAGGCCCCGGCCTGCGGCCCCGACGCGGCGGCCCCGACGCTCGCTGCCCGCGGAGGCCCGGCCCGGAGCGCCCGGCCGGCTCCTGGCGCGGGCCCCGCACCCCGGTCGGCCTCGCCCGGGCCCGTCGGCGGGGCGCGGGGGCGGCGCGGCCTCGGCTCGTTACCTGCAAGTTAAACACCTGAACCGGCAGCGGCATCTTGCGCCCACCCCGCCGCGGCGCGCCGTCCACTTCCGGGGCAGCGCGGCCGTCGCTTCCGGGGCGCGGGGCGGGGCGGGGCGGCCGCGCGCTTAAAGGAGCCGCCGCCCACCGCCGCTCGGGCCGGGCCCGCCCGGTGTCGGGGGCAGCGGCCGCCGCATGAGCCGCGCGCGGGGGGCGCTGTGCCGGGCCTGCCTCGCGCTGGCCGCGGCCCTGGCCGCGCTGCTGCTGCTGCTGCCGCTGCCGCTGCCCCGCGCGCCCGCCCGGACCCCCGCCCCGGCCCCGCCCGCCGCCCTCCCCGGCCTGCGGCCCGACGACGTCTTCATCGCCGTCAAGACCACCCGGAAGAACCACGGGCCGCGCCTGCGGCTGCTGCTCCGCACCTGGATCTCCCGGGCCCGCCGGCAGGTGTGCAGCCCCCGCCCGGCACCCCTCTCTCCGAGGCCGCGGACCGAAGGGGCCGGGGCGCAGGGCACTCGGCTCCTCCCCAGGGTCGCCCTGGGCAGCCCCCCGATGCCTCTCTGGCCATTTCTCCCCAGACGTTCATCTTCACCGACGGGGACGACCCTGAGCTCGAGCTCCGGGGAGGTGAGCATCTATCTCCCCAGCCTTTCTGCCGGCGGTATGAGGTCCCCACCGCGCTGGGGGCAGTGGCGCCCTCCTGCTCCGGAAGAGAGGCTGGGGGTCATGCTCCTGTGTTGTGGGGACTGTTGTCATCCTCTGCCCACGTGTGGAAGGTCCAGGGAGGTGAAGACCCTTGCCCAGGGTGGCACAGGCCACAGAAGGTAGAGCCACAGTGCCCACCTCGTGGCCAGCCCAGCGTCTTCCCTGCCAGCCAAACTTTGCTGAACTTCCCAGGGCCTCAGGCCAGTACCACGTCCCTGAAGAAGCCCAGCATTGTCCCTTCCACTTCTGCCTGATTCCACTGGAGACCCCCAGTGACTGTCATCTGCTTTAACTTCAGAGATTACCAACATGATCAGCCGAGTGAAGGCTGAACTGGGGCTGCGACTGGGTTTGGCGAGGTGGCCAGGCCCACCAGACAGCCACGTTCTGCCCTGGACCTCAGGGGGCAGCTGGACACACGCTTTGCTCAGCACTGCGAGCCTCCACCCTCACAGTCCCCTTTCTCCACCCGGGCAGGCGGACGCATCATCAACACCAACTGCTCTGCCGTGCGCACCCGCCAGGCCCTCTGCTGCAAGATGTCCGTGGAGTATGACAAGTTCATCGAGTCCGGGCGCAAGTATGTGGTGGCTGTGGCCGGCCCTCAGAGAGCCAGGGCCGAGCTGGGCTGGGGGCCTTTGGCCACCCTTGCAACAACGTTCCCTCCCCCTGCAGATGGTTCTGCCACGTGGACGACGACAACTACGTGAACCCCGAAAGCCTCCTGCATCTGCTGTCCACCTTCTCACCCAGCCAGGACGTCTACTTGGGGCGGCCCAGCCTGGATCACCCCATTGAGGCCACTGAGAGGGTCCAGGGAGGCGGAACCGTGAGTGCCGGGGCCAGGGAGGCAGAGCTGAGAGCCTGACAAGCCGGGCCTAGAGGGGTGCGGGCCTGGGGGTACTCGCTGACCCACCAGGCAGCCCGGTGTGGCCTTCCAGGAGCTGGGCAGGCCAGGAGGTAGCTTGGGCCAGATGTCCAAGCCTCTGCCTAGGGGAGATGCCTGGGGAGTCCAGCGAGGGGTCGGGGTGAGGAGCGTGTCCCGGGCAGCCTTGACTGCCACCCCTCCCCGCAGGCGACCACGGTCAAGTTCTGGTTTGCCACCGGTGGGGCCGGATTCTGCCTTAGCAGAGGCCTCGCCCTCAAGATGAGCCCGTGGGCCAGGTGAGTGGCGGAGGCAGGGCCGGGGGAGCTGGGCAGCTGAGGGCTGACAAGGCGCTGACGGCCCCCTCCCCACAGCCTGGGCAGCTTCATGAGCACGGCTGAGCGGGTACGGCTGCCCGATGACTGCACGGTGGGCTACATCGTGGAGGGGCTGTTGGGCGCCCGCCTGCTGCACAGCCCCCTCTTCCACTCCCACCTGGAGAACCTGCAGGGGCTGCCGCAGGACGCCGTGCTCCAGCAGGTACGGTGCCGTGCTCCCTGGCGCCTCTGGAGGTGCCCCCGCCTCGTGGTCTCACCCCACCTCACTGCTCCAGGGGCCCAGCTCAGTGAGGGCTGGAGGGGCCCCCGGGCAGATGCCTGTGCCCGCTGGACGGTCGGCCTCAACTGCTGGACAAGCGCCTGCTGGGGACAGGTGTGGGCATTGAGTCTGAGCAGGAGGTGGACGGGGGAAGGGCAGATCCTCCGGGGGGGCAGGGATGCCTGGGCAATGGGTGTGGTTGGGTGGTGATGGTGTCACCTGTGCCCCACTCCTGGCTCAGTCTCCCTTCAGTGCTCTTCCCTGAGCCTGGCCTGGAGGACGTGGGAAAATGGGTGGGTCTAGGGCCCCTCTGGCAGGGGGTTCTGGG